>NC_041215.1:135124603-135153457 GCF_002837175.3 Physeter macrocephalus | reverse complement strand
ATCCTCCCGGACCGGGGCGCGAACCCGCGTCCCCCGCATCGGCAGGCGGACGCGCAACCACTGCGCCAGCAGGGAAGCCCCGGAGGGAAGCACTTTGAAGTCTTTTCTCCTTCCGCTGCCCACCCCCCTACACACGACCACCGCCTGCCCTCAGCCCCCTTCAGGCCCGCTCCCTCCTGGGTTCCTGCGCTTCTTCGTGACCCGTCCCCCTGCCTCTGGCCCTGCCCCGCCGCGCCCTCCCTCCGCACTGCTAGAGTCTCTTGTCAAAGGGATCCTGTTACAAGTCAGATCCTGCTTCTGAACCCTCCTCTGAGCAAAACTCCCCATCGGCCCCCCCAGCTCGCTCAGCCACTGCCCGAGTCTCATTAAGACGCCCCAGGCTCCCGTGATGCTGTCTGACGCTTCCCAGCCACCCCCTAACTCACCCGCTCAGGCCATGCCAGCCCGTGCCCCGCGCCCTGGACACACCAGCACACTCCTGCCTCGCTTCCGCGCACGGTCTGTTCCCTCTGCGTGGAATGCTGTTCCTTCGTGAGGCTCCTCCCTGACTTCTTTCAGGTCTTCACTCACGTGGCACCTTCTCAGGCCCCCGGAACTAGCATTTCAACCCCCTTCCTAACATGACACGCTCACCTCTCTGCTTTATATTCTTTGTCACAGTAGGAATAGTGGATATTCTATATATTTTATTATTTATCTTGTGTGTTGCTGGCCTCCCCAGTTTCTCACTGTAATGGAAGCTTCACGGGGCAGGGGTTTTGTCAGTTGTTTGTTTGGTTTTTTTTTCTCTAGAAACAGGACACTGAAGCTAAGCACAGTCATGTGCCCTCATTTAAATGAGGCCTGGGAGTTCAGAGTCCTACCCTGCTGGGATCCAGACACGGTGACACGGGTGCAACCTAGGCAGGGGGAGAAGACAGGCTGGAAACCACGTCGCAGGGAGGGACAGAGGGGACCCTGAGAGAAAAACCTCCACAAATGAGCCAGCGGGCTGGGGCAGGGACGCGTGAGGACGGGGCAGCATATGCTCAGCTCCAGTGCGGGTTACGCTGGAACCTCTCCTGACCCGCTTTTCTCCTTCCCTGAGAAAACAGCTCCATGTCCTACAAGGGCAACACCAAAGCTAGTAGGATCCCTGACTCCCAACCTCTTCTCCTAGAGGAGATCCACTGGGAAGACCCCAGATCAAACAAAAGCATGCACTTTCTTAATACGTGGAGAGAAAGAGGGGACCAGAGGTCGCCCGAGGCTGCTGAAACGAGTCACCTGATGGTAGCAGCAGAAAGTCTAGGGCAGGTGCTTCTATTCTGGCCATTCCCAGGGCAGGGGGGAGACAGGAATTGACGCAGAGGGAGGGCCAGGTGGGGGATGGCTTCTCCGGTCACAGTCACGGTGACAGAGAGGGTGGCACTCACTCTGCCGTCCCCTCAAGTGGACAGACGGTCCAGCAGGCTCAGCGATGAACAGCTAACATGAGCATTTTATAAGAAATGGGAAACGCAGACAGATGCCCCTCTGCAAAAAAAAAAAAAAAAAATCATACTCAGCGTTACCGTTATGAACCTATTCCATTTAAAAATATGCCGAGACTATTTTCCAGTCAATAAACAAATATATACAATTTCACTGGAATTGAACAGAGAAGATGGTGACTATGAGGTCTGTGTGATTTCTGTACCTCGTGGGCCCTTCCCTGCTCTAAGGTTTCATGACCTTTATGGCAGCAACATGCTGGCAATTGAAAGAACTCAGTGAAATTACCACCTTATTGAGCCATCAAATCTGTCAAAAGGAAATTTAGGATGAGTGGCAGGAGAATTTTTCCCTCATAGCAGGAAAATCTATGGGAACATAAAATTATTTCCCAGGGAAGTTGTTAAAAATCCATTATGTGAGCCATTTCTAAACATGTCATTTAGCAAAACATCTTACCAAAAAATGTGGACAGCACAACATCAACAAAATTCCTATATTAGCAAGATGGACCAGATGCCTTGATAAGAACTTTTTTCATATCCACTGATGATTTAAATTATAGTATTCTATTTTTTGTACAGGATAAAGAATGTTATTTTCTTGCAATATGAAATGTAACATCGCATGAAACCATTGCTTTTAGAGTCATCTTTTATAGCTTTCAGTGGGTGAATTAGGACAAAAGAAAAAACTCTGTGTAACTGCAAATGAAGGTAATTTTTAAAAAGGCAGATTAGTTACGTGCATGTGTCCTTAGAAGACACAAAATTGATTTATTACTGATTAACATGATATATTAATAGTAACATGGTTATTAGGACATATTCATTAAAATGACCCAAGGGCAGGTGGGGTGGGGGAAGGAAGGGCATTTTAGGGAGGGACTCGTTGAAGGGATGATGAACAGGGGTAGGTCGGGCCTGAGGTTGAGACGGAGAGGGTCCAGGGGCATTTCATACTTGAAAGATCAATCGGGTAAGTCAGGTACCACCCAAAGTGCTGGATCAAGATGTCCCAGTGAAGACAGCTGGCAGAGAGCTTTTTAAAATCAAGCATAACGATCCCAACATAGAGGAGAAATTAACTGGAAAATATTTATTCATAAGAGCTACCCCTCTAGGTATAAAATAGATAAACATCAAGGACCTACTGTATAGCACAGGAAACTATATTCAATACCTTGTAATAGGGCTTCCCTGGTGGCGCAGTGGTTAAGAAGCCGCCTGCCAATGCAGGGGACACGAGTTCGAGCCCTGGTCCGGGAAGATCCCACATAACTGCGGAGCAACTAAGCCCGTGCGCCACAACTACTGAGCCTGCGCTGTAGAGCCCGTGAGCCACAACTACTGAAGCCTGAGCGTCTAGAGCAAGAGAAGCCACGGCAATGAGAAGCCCGCACACCGCACTGAAGAGTAGCCCTGAGTAGCCCCCGCTCGCCGCAGCTAGAGAAAGCCCGTGCGCATCTACAGAGATGCAATGCAGCCAAAAATAAATAAATAAATAAATACGATAAATAAGTTAAAAAAAAAAAGACCTTGTAATAACCTATTATGGAAAAGAATCAGAAAAAGAAAATATATATAACTGAATCACTTTGCTGTACATCAGAAACTAACACATTGTAAATCGACTATACTTCGACTAAAATAAAAAGAGCTACCCCTGTGTATGCTTAACGGATATTCCTCTATGTGTTTAAGGCATTAATAGTACTCTGCACTTCTAGACATCAAAGTCGGAGAAAGAATGGTGCACGGAGCCAGCAAGGGATCAGCTCCCAAGTTCTTAATTTACAGAACTACCTTAAAGGGGCAGAGAAAATTCTGGAATGGTGTTTGAAGTGACCACTGTAACATTCTCCAAGCTATGGAAAATATTGAAGTCAAATATTTACAGTACTGAAGGGCTCATGTGCAATGTAAAATAACCTCCAAATTGAGAACATCTGGGAGAAAAGTCTTAAACAGAGGCAAGTAATGAAAGCAGTAATAAAAATGCAGGCGGTATTTGTGAGGAAGCCTAATGAAGAAGGGAAGCTTTTCTTTTTTTTTTTTTTTTTTAAGGTAACGAGGCTACCTTCCTGCAGTGAGCTCAAGGGAAATGATTTGCTTCTCTCTGAATGAGTTTACAACCTGCCAAATGAAAGTATTGCTACCTCTAATTTCATGGAATGAAATAATTACTGATGTACAGAACTTGTAGTTGGCCTTAGATTTTAAAACACTAGAGGAAAAATAGATATATATGTGTAACTGAATCACTTTGCTGTACAGCAGAAATTAGCACAACATTGTAAATCAACTATACTTCAATAAAATAAAAAGAACAGGAAAACCCAAGTTAAAAAAAAGCTAAAGAAGTAAAACATATATATGTATTTATGTGTGTATGTCTATATACATATATGGTATATATACATGTATACGTGCGCTCAATCCATTGAAGAATGTTTTTCTGGATTATAGGAAAGCAAGAGGGAGACTGAATTTAGAGAGAAGATAAACAATATTGGCTTTGGTTGCATTCAAATTCTGATTCCATGTCTCATTGTTGATCTTAGGCAAGCTGTCTTAGCCTCTCCCAGCCTCAGTTTGTACATCTTTAAATGGGGCTCTTACAAAAGTTGATCGAGATAATGCTGGCAAAGCTCTTGCCCTTACACCTGGCACAGACAGAGCCAATACCTGGGTGTATCATGACTGTTGTTATTACACCTTTATTTAAGAAATACAAGGTATCAAAAGGAGGTTAGATTTCCATCAAACAATAGTGACCCAACAAAAAGTATTTACAAACTCTCAAGGGTTTAAACTCTCTCTCGAGAGCATTTTGGATGATAAGCCTCATAATATAATGGGGTAAAGTATTTGCTTCCTGTGGTGAGAATAGTTGCATGATTGTACAGGGGGGCCAGGGGGTACGTTCGGGTGGTCTCATGTCGAATGTACTATGGAAGGAAAATTAACAAAATCCTATATGAATGAGCGTCGCTCCTCTCCCAAGTTTCCTCTCCTCTGATGTTTATAATAGGACATCACACAAGGGTAGAATCAGCAGCTGTCTACATTAACAAGAACAGATTTAAAATCCTAGATGTCCTTAGAGGTCTATTATTTATACCGTGCATAGTCAGTATTTCCACCTTGAGAAACTCCTGTTACTTAGGCACTGGAAAAACCTTTGAAGTTTAGAAAGTTATGCACTTCAAAAGAATGCTGTCTGTTGAGGATACAAGAGCAAAGTCAGGAACGAGAAGAGGACAAAAGAATCTCATGGTATTCAAGTCATAATTATGGCTCATCTGATGTCTCCCTGCTGTTTAGAACTGAATTGCAAAGAATTCCTAATTTTAGGCAGGGTCTGGCTGCCCATTAGGGTACCTTGAGTCTTTAACAATAGCAGAGAAAGCCTATAAGAAAAGTCAGAAGTATTCAAACTCAGTGTTTGTCAAACAACTGGCATTGAGATGACACTGGTGGCTAAAAAAATTCTATCTATCTCTCTATCATCTATCTATTTATGTATCATCTATCATTTAATAAGCCTCTCAGAACTGTTAAAGCATTGAAGTAGAGGCCATGTCTGAAAATACCTGTTCCAGTGCCTGACACAAAGCCAGTGATAATAGAAGTTCTTTATTTCTCTTTTTCCCTTCCCAGAAAGCCAAAGAGGGTCCCAGTGGTGTTATTTTGCCTCCGATGTTTACACTGCTGGGATTGCTCTCTAGGTCACATCAACAGCAAGTAGGGACCCGTCTCCTGCCCTGCAGGAGGCACGGAGAAAAACAGCTCTGGGTGTGGGCAGACACGGAGTTATGATCAAGCACAAGTAGAGGAGGGATATTTGAGACCTGAGAAAGCACCAAAGCCCCTGAGTTATCAGTGGTTGCTTGTCCCTTCTGGAATCCCTTTGATTCTGAGCCCTGGGTCCCAGAATGGCCAGCCATGATCTAGAATAGGGAGAGGACAATAAATAGATTGTACCTTCTGGGCCTGAGGATGTGAGCCTGGAGCGCCTGTGTGGAGAAGGATTGCAAAGCTCAGTGAGAAAGGGAGCCATGATCAATTAGTGATGTCTGCCTCTGACTCAGGAGAGAGGAGGAGAGCACACATCAACTTATTAGAATTCCCATCCATAGTACAAGACCCAGCTCAAACACCATCTTCACAAACATTTCTCAAGATTTAGAATTAAAGCATCATCTGACCTCAAGGATAACGGGATGACCCCATCATTCTTTGTGTATTTGTAGGCAGTTAATTTATGATACTACCTTATATAATTGTTTCTTTTTTCTTTTTCCTTTCCTTTCCTTTCCTTTCTTTTCCTTCTCTTCCCTTCCCTTCCCCTCACTCCTTCCCTTTTCTTCCCCTCCCCTTCCCTTCCCTCCGCTCCTCTCCCTTTCTTTTCCTTTCTCTTTTCTTTTCTTTTCTTTTCTTTTCTCGTCTCGTCTTTTCTTTCCATTCCCTTTTCACCTTTTCTGCTAGATTGTAAGCTCCTGGAAGGCAAGCACTTCTTTTAAATCCTTTGGAAAATATTTATTCATAAGAGCTACCCCTCTAGGTATAAAATAGATAAACATCAAGGACCTACTGTATAGCACAGGAAACTATATTCAATACCTTGTAATAGGGCTTCCCTGGTGGCGCAGTGGTTAAGAAGCCGCCTGCCAATGCAGGGGACACGAGTTCGAGCCCTGGTCCGGGAAGATCCCACATAACTGCGGAGCAACTAAGCCCGTGCGCCACAACTACTGAGCCTGCGCTGTAGAGCCCGTGAGCCACAACTACTGAAGCCTGAGCGTCTAGAGCAAGAGAAGCCACGGCAATGAGAAGCCCGCACACCGCACTGAAGAGTAGCCCTGAGTAGCCCCCGCTCGCCGCAGCTAGAGAAAGCCCGTGCGCATCTACAGAGATGCAATGCAGCCAAAAATAAATAAATAAATAAATACGATAAATAAGTTAAAAAAAAAAAGACCTTGTAATAACCTATTATGGAAAAGAATCAGAAAAAGAAAATATATATAACTGAATCACTTTGCTGTACATCAGAAACTAACACATTGTAAATCGACTATACTTCGACTAAAATAAAAAGAGCTACCCCTGTGTATGCTTAACGGATATTCCTCTATGTGTTTAAGGCATTAATAGTACTCTGCACTTCTAGACATCAAAGTCGGAGAAAGAATGGTGCACGGAGCCAGCAAGGGATCAGCTCCCAAGTTCTTAATTTACAGAACTACCTTAAAGGGGCAGAGAAAATTCTGGAATGGTGTTTGAAGTGACCACTGTAACATTCTCCAAGCTATGGAAAATATTGAAGTCAAATATTTACAGTACTGAAGGGCTCATGTGCAATGTAAAATAACCTCCAAATTGAGAACATCTGGGAGAAAAGTCTTAAACAGAGGCAAGTAATGAAAGCAGTAATAAAAATGCAGGCGGTATTTGTGAGGAAGCCTAATGAAGAAGGGAAGCTTTTCTTTTTTTCTTTTTTTTTTTTTAAGGTAACGAGGCTACCTTCCTGCAGTGAGCCCAAGGGAAATGATTTGCTTCTCTCTGACTGAGTTTACAACCTGCCAAATGAAAGTATTGCTACCTCTAATTTCATGGAATGAAATAATTACTGATGTACAGAACTTGTAGTTGGCCTTAGATTTTAAAACACTAGAGGAAAAATAGATATATATGTGTAACTGAATCACTTTGCTGTACAGCAGAAATTAGCACAACATTGTAAATCAACTATACTTCAATAAAATAAAAAGAACAGGAAAACCCAAGTTAAAAAAAAGCTAAAGAAGTAAAACATATATATGTATTTATGTGTGTATGTCTATATACATATATGGTATATATACATGTATACGTGCGCTCAATCCATTGAAGAATGTTTTTCTGGATTATAGGAAAGCAAGAGGGAGACTGAATTTAGAGAGAAGATAAACAATATTGGCTTTGGTTGCATTCAAATTCTGATTCCATGTCTCATTGTTGATCTTAGGCAAGCTGTCTTAGCCTCTCCCAGCCTCAGTTTGTACATCTTTAAATGGGGCTCTTACAAAAGTTGATCGAGATAATGCTGGCAAAGCTCTTGCCCTTACACCTGGCACAGACAGAGCCAATACCTGGGTGTATCATGACTGTTGTTATTACACCTTTATTTAAGAAATACAAGGTATCAAAAGGAGGTTAGATTTCCATCAAACAATAGTGACCCAACAAAAAGTATTTACAAACTCTCAAGGGTTTAAACTCTCTCTCGAGAGCATTTTGGATGATAAGCCTCATAATATAATGGGGTAAAGTATTTGCTTCCCGTGGTGAGAATAGTTGCATGATTGTACAGGGGGGCCAGGGGGTACGTTCGGGTGGTCTCATGTCGAATGTACTATGGAAGGAAAATTAACAAAATCCTATATGAATGAGCGTCGCTCCTCTCCCAAGTTTCCTCTCCTCTGATGTTTATAATAGGACATCACACAAGGGTAGAATCAGCAGCTGTCTACATTAACAAGAACAGATTTAAAATCCTAGATGTCCTTAGAGGTCTATTATTTATACCGTGCATAGTCAGTATTTCCTCCTTGAGAAACTCCTGTTACTTAGGCACTGGAAAAACCTTTGAAGTTTAGAAAGTTATGCACTTCAAAAGAATGCTGTCTGTTGAGGATACAAGAGCAAAGTCAGGAACGAGAAGAGGACAAAAGAATCTCATGGTATTCAAGTCATAATTATGGCTCATCTGATGTCTCCCTGCTGTTTAGAACTGAATTGCAAAGAATTCCTAATTTTAGGCAGGGTCTGGCTGCCCATTAGGGTACCTTGAGTCTTTAACAATAGCAGAGAAAGCCTATAAGAAAAGTCAGAAGTATTCAAACTCAGTGTTTGTCAAACAACTGGCATTGAGATGACACTGGTGGCTAAAAAAATTCTATCTATCTCTCTATCATCTATCTATTTATGTATCATCTATCATTTAATAAGCCTCTCAGAACTGTTAAAGCATTGAAGTAGAGGCCATGTCTGAAAATACCTGTTCCAGTGCCTGACACAAAGCCAGTGATAATAGAAGTTCTTTATTTCTCTTTTTCCCTTCCCAGAAAGCCAAAGAGGGTCCCAGTGGTGTTATTTTGCCTCCGATGTTTACACTGCTGGGATTGCTCTCTAGGTCACATCAACAGCAAGTAGGGACCCGTCTCCTGCCCTGCAGGAGGCACGGAGAAAAACAGCTCTGGGTGTGGGCAGACACGGAGTTATGATCAAGCACAAGTAGAGGAGGGATATTTGAGACCTGAGAAAGCACCAAAGCCCCTGAGTTATCAGTGGTTGCTTGTCCCTTCTGGAATCCCTTTGATTCTGAGCCCTGGGTCCCAGAATGGCCAGCCATGATCTAGAATAGGGAGAGGACAATAAATAGATTGTACCTTCTGGGCCTGAGGATGTGAGCCTGGAGCGCCTGTGTGGAGAAGGATTGCAAAGCTCAGTGAGAAAGGGAGCCATGATCAATTAGTGATGTCTGCCTCTGACTCAGGAGAGAGGAGGAGAGCACACATCAACTTATTAGAATTCCCATCCATAGTACAAGACCCAGCTCAAACACCATCTTCACAAACATTTCTCAAGATTTAGAATTAAAGCATCATCTGACCTCAAGGATAACGGGATGACCCCATCATTCTTTGTGTATTTGTAGGCAGTTAATTTATGATACTACCTTATATAATTGTTTCTTTTTTCTTTTTCCTTTCCTTTCCTTTCCTTTCTTTTCCTTCTCTTCCCTTCCCTTCCCCTCACTCCTTCCCTTTTCTTCCCCTCCCCTTCCCTTCCCTCCGCTCCTCTCCCTTTCTTTTCCTTTCTCTTTTCTTTTCTTTTCTTTTCTTTTCTCGTCTCGTCTTTTCTTTCCATTCCCTTTTCACCTTTTCTGCTAGATTGTAAGCTCCTGGAAGGCAAGCACTTCTTTTAAATCCTTTTTATGCAACCATGAGCCTACCCTCCCTCTCCCTGTCTTCCAAGTCCCGATGCGTGCATTCAGGCACCCTTCTGATGACTCATTCAAAGAATGTTTGCTGAGCATGCAGCTTGCACGAGTCCTGTGCTGGAGACTAGAAGTAATAACAAGACACAGCGGATCACAGGGCTCAGCTCCATGGAGCTCGTGGCTCTGCATAAGGCGGGCAGGAGGTTGGAAGCTCTGCTGATGGATCTGCCTGCTGACTCCCTGCATCCTGCTCGTAAGGTTTGGCAGGTGGTGACTAGGGGATGGAGTGTGGCTGAGGCTGAGTTAGCCTGAGGGACCAGCGAGAGGCGGCCAGTGTTGTGCCTGTACCCACCCTCAGTGGCACCTCCATCCGTGAGGGGGCCGCCTGAGAGTTAAATTCAGAGCAAGAGGACAGCGGGAGGTGAGGGCCAGAGCTGGTTGGAACACCAGAAGCCCAGGGAATCGCAGTGGCCAGTTCGCTAGCAGACATGGTGGCACTTTCTCAGTTCTGTGGTGGTTTCTGGACTAAACTTGAAAAGCTGGGCAACTGGTCATAGGTAAGCAGATGCTGCAGATGCCCAGCTGCTCAAAGGTCAGCCACAGAATGAGAAATCTACGTGCCTTGGGTTGGAGTGACTGACGGATGGCTCCTTGCACAGACTTCTTTTCCCACTGCTCCCCTGAATTCTTGTGAGAATTGTTTTACCTTAACTTCCTTTCTGAGAAAAATTAAAAGAAGAAGACTGAGTTGCTTTATATCCACTGAGGTCATATTTGAATTTCTAACATCCTAAATGACTTTAGCCGAGCCACGTGAAAAAGCGCATAATAGACTCGGAATAATGGCTAAGTTTTTTTCCCTCTCCTTTTGTTTTTGAGGTGACATTGGTTTATAACATTACATAAGTTTCATGGGTACAACATTGTATTTTGATTTCTGTATACACGGCAGCATGATTATCACCCAAAGTTTAGTTTCCATCCGTCACTGTACGGTCGATCCCCTTTTACCCATTTTGCCCTCCTCCCACACCCCTCCCCCTCGGGTGACCACTCCTCTGTTCTCTATGTGTTTGCTTTGGCCTTGTTTTGTTTGTTTATTTTATTTTGTAATCATCCACATATGAATGAAATCATATGGTATTTGTCTTTCTCCGTCAGACTCATTTCACTTGACGTAATACCCTCAAGTGCCACCCATGTTGTCGCAAATGGCAAGATTTCCTCTTTTTTATGGCTGGTATTTCATATGATCCTGCTATTCCACTTCCTGGTATTTACCTGAAGAATACGAAAACACGGATTCAGAAAGATACCTGCAGCTCAGGGTTTATCACAGCATCATTTACAGTAACCAAGACATGGGAACAACCTGAGTGTCCACTGATGGATGAACGGATGGAGATGTGGTGTGTAATGCTAAGTTTTTATAGGATGCCATTCTCTGTCCATGCAAGGTAATTCTGAGGAAGCCAATACAACATCAGCCAGAACTTCTGCTAAAATTCAGGTCATTTTCTTGCCTTAATGGTGAAAAGCGTAAACGTTTCAAAAGCTGGGAAAGATACGTTACCCTCTGGTTTGGCACCAAGACCCCTCCCCTGACACAACCCTTGAGTTTAAAGATGGGCTCCCCCTTTTTCTTTAGTTTTTGCCCCTTTAGTCTGAGAATGACTTCAGTTCTGGCCATGAGTAAATCAAGAGTCCGGCTACCCTAAAACCTCCCCTTTCTCATCCCCTAGGTAAAAAGGAAGTCTCTCTGGTTTGTGGTGGTTGGTTGTATTTCGTTTGTGTTGTTTGATTTTTCTTGTGGGGTGGCTTCTCAATGAAGCTGACTCCATTTTCCAGGTGCCCCAGCTCATTATGTCATTTTTAGCATCAAGAACAGTTCAAAATCTCTCTGCTCCTGGAGATGGCAAATTAGGGCAGAAATCTCACCTGCTAGGAACCTTAGCAGGGTACCCACTTTGTGCCTCAGCCTTCTTTACCTGTTAGGTCCTCTTAATATGGACACGCTCTGGAGACACTGCAATGATGTGATGGTGGCACCAGGAGCCTCTCGGGTGAGGGAAGGGAGAAGCCCCAAGACCATGCATTGTTAGGGACAGTCGGGCCCCCCAGCAATGCCACTTTTATCCCAGCATTCCTCCCCTTGGGATCTCACAGGGTCACAGTCCTCATTGGAAAGGGGCCACACCTCACCTTTTCAGGCCAGGGCTCTCTCCCACTCTCTGGCCCCTGTGGCCGGCACACCATGCTCCTGGACACCTTGGGTATCTGAGCCATCTGTGTCCCCTGCCTCCAATGGTCTCTAGTGGCCTCCCTGGACCTGCCCTCTGACCGTTTCCAACTATGACCCACACTGCGTGTCCCAGCCCCTGTCACACATGTGTGGCTTAGACTCCCCTGCACACACTTTTTCTCCACTTCCCTAAGTTATGAGAACATGACGTTTGGGTCTGTTACTTGTGTTCCATGGAGGGGCCTTGGGGACCATGTTGTCCAGCTCTCTCATTCATCAGGCAAGAAGACTGAGGCCTAAGAGGTAAAAGGAGAATATGAGTTAACATGGAATCCAAGGGTCCTTATTCTGCCATTTCTACCGCTCTGCATTGCCTCGTATTTTGTTCTCTCGCCAGCTTGTTTTGCCCATTGGTTTTCTGACTTTGTCTGATTTCTCCAACCAGAGAACTTGGAGCCTTTCTGATTTCTCCCACCGAGTTTGAGCCCCTTAAGAATAACTACGTTTTGTAATTTCCTTTGTAGCAGTCAGCAGAGCCTGCAGATGAAGATCCCCATAAGCAATGACTGAAATGGATGCATGGAAGCTACCCACTCACCTAAGAAAATAGTAAATAATCTTGACACCCACCATGGAGACTCTCTTGTGACACCCAGAATCATTGGCACCAGAAAGGAAATCAGGCTCTGTCACAGGGCAGTAAGGCTCCACATGGATGGAGCAGAGTCATCTGGTCCAGTGCTCCTACTGCTCAGTGGAGCCACCACGGTCCAGCATGCTGAGGTCACCAATATCTGGTAGCAAAACTGGAATCAGAACATAATTGCACACTGTATTATTTTTTAAAATTAATTTTTATGGGAGTGTAGTTGATTTACAATGTTGTGTTAGTTTCAGGTGTACAGCAAAGTGAATCAGTTATACATACACATATATATATCCACTCCTTTTTAGATTCTTTTCCCATATAGGCCATTACAGAGTATTGAGTAGAGTTCCCTGTGCTCTACAGTAGGTCCTTATCAGTTATCTCTTTTATATATAGTAGTGTGTATACGTCAATCCCAATCTCCCAATTTATCCCTCCGCCCCTTCCTCCCTGGTAGCCATAAGTTTGTTTTCTATATCTGTAACTCTATTTCTGTTGTGTAGATTAGTTCATTTGTATGCTTTTTTTTAGATTCCACATATAAGTGATATCATATGATATTTGTCTTTCTCTGCCTGACTTACTTCACTCAGTATGACAATCTCTAGGTCCCGCCATGTTGCTGCAAATGGCATTATTTCATTCTTTTTTATGGCTGAGTAATATTCCATTGTGTATCCATACCACATCTTTATCCATTCCTCTGTCAATGGACATTGCTGCTTCTATGGCCTGGCTATTGTAAATAGTGCTACAATGAACACTGGGGTCCATGTATCTTTTCGAATTATGGTTTTCTCTGGATATATGTCCAACAGTGGGATTGTTGGGTCATATGGTAGCTCTATTTTTAGTTTTTTAAGGAACCTCCAGACTGTTCTCTGTAGTGACTGTACCAGTTTACATTCCCATCAACAGTGTAGGAGGGTTCCCTTTTCTCCACACCCTCTCTAGCGTTTATTGTTTGTAGATCTTTTTGATGATGGCCATTCTCTGTATTTATCACACCAATATCCCCCAGTTTTCCTGGGCAAGGGCTGAATGGATAGAAGCTGAGGGAGGAGAAGCGGAAGGAAGGGAAGAAGCAATCCAGACATTGAAAAGGGTTAGGATGTCATGGCTCTGTGTGTCTTACGGCAGGGCAGCCACTCCCTGGTAAAGGGTCCAAGGAGGCCTGAAACTGCCCTGGTATCTTTCACAAGCTTCCCTCTCTCTTTTTGCATGCAGAGAACTTTCTGGCTCTCTGTTTTTTTTTGTTGTTGTTGTTCTTAATTCTCTGATTAAGATGTACCTTCTCCCTTCTTTATTCCTATCGCCCCGTCAGATCCCTCCTGTCCCCAGAACTCCCTTTTTAATTACAGAAAATGCCTGGCTGATCTTGGAAAGGGCTGTGAGTAGGCAAGCCCTCCGGAGACAAGACCCTTTGGGTCCTGTTTTTTCAAAGCTGCTCCCCTTCTGGTTCTGTTTTCTGTCTCTGTCAAAGAACTATCAACAGTTCTCTAAACCCAGACTTGTTCCTCAGGAATCAAATGTGTATGTGGGGAGAAGAAGCATTTGTATATGACTGGTGGTGTCAGGCGTGGCATTCGTGTTGGGGGGGGGGCTGTCAGGTCAGGCCGTTTAGCTGTCAGTTCATTTAATCTCATTCATTCAGGTAACTCAGGGGTGAATTATCTTTCACCTTTTGGTCGGTTTGGCCTCATGTAGATAAAACCTGGTTGCGTTTTCAAAAGGACCATTTGAAAAAGTTCTTTAAATCAGAGAAACAGCTCACCCTTAAGAGAGCAGAGCCAATCTTTGTGATATTCAGGGAACATAAGGTCTAGTGGACTGTTTTAATGCCAAGTTTGTTATTATGGAAATCACCCTCAGGTCCTCGGAGGAAATAAACTACGTATAGACAGGGCATTATTAGCATACTCAGTTAACTGCATCGTTACAAAACAATACTGGGGCTGATATACAAATTTGGGCAGGGAAGTTCCTTAGACGTGATTCTGAGTCTACGCAGCCTTCCAGTATAAGCTTCCACATTCACACGTGGGTCAGTTTCAGAGCCCATGGATTCACTGTGCGGCCGCTGCCAATAGACTTCCTTATGTGAATCAGTGATGTCTTATAATAAGTATATGCTGCTAATGGCCAGAGATCATAATTGCACAGGATTTTTATTTATGATCTCAAATCATATTCCCATTCAGTTAGTGATAAAACAAGCCAGGGTGAGAAGAAGTGAGGATTTAATGAAAGGTTGCTGCATGCCAGATGGCATTCCAGACCACGAATCCTGTTACACGGGGGAGACTCACAGATTCGCTCAAAACAGGCTCCCTTCCTCCTCGGAGGCAACCTCCAACTCGCGGTGTCTCTCTCAGAACTATTTTGAATTTTCCGAAGATGTAGGTGATTAATCAGGGCCCCGGGTGTCACAATGACCCATTGTCCCTGAAGGCATTCCTTCTGCTGGCATCTGACCCTTTCCTCTTGGGGTGAGTG
Organism: Physeter macrocephalus; assembly: GCF_002837175.3. Lineage (NCBI taxonomy): Eukaryota > Metazoa > Chordata > Mammalia > Artiodactyla > Physeteridae > Physeter > Physeter macrocephalus. The sequence goes on along the minus strand of NC_041215.1, from coordinate 135,138,611 downwards.
TGCAATTTCCCAAACTCTTAATGCACAAAAACTCAAGAACAATGGCCCTGCGTGTAGCTTACGTTTGCGGGCTGGAACAGAGAGGGGTTTTGTTGCTGGAGGGAGGGGAATGGGGCATCAATTAACTTAATCTTTATATTCTCATGAAAAGCATACATATATTTTGAGAAAGACAGCATTCCACTTGGCGTTTTCTTTGTACCAGAATTAGTGGCATAAAACCCCATCATGACAATATTAAAGAAAACAAAAATAAAGGCTCAAGCCCAATGCCACCTCTGACAAATTTAGTTATTTTCATTATCTGTTTCCCTCTAGCCCTTGTCCCCACACGTCCACATGTGCACAGGGTTTTTGCACAGCTGTCTGCAAAGCTCCCTTTGTTTGTAAAAACATTACACTGTGATGGAGATATCTCTTTTAGATAGTTATGTACCGTTATTAAAGATTCCAAATATCATTAATTTCCTTCAAGCTCTATTATGTTTATCATCTATCACTGTGTCAGCACATTCATCACGTGCTCCGTTGCCTCAGGACTGTTGCCTAACTATCCACTTTTAATAGAAATTTGTCCACCACGGCCTTTCTCTGCACCAGCAAAGACAAACCACTTCGTGGGCTGCTGATCCCCTGAAACAAGTGAGCTCTTTTAATGATCTCCTACGTGGTCGATATTTTTTTTTTTTTATATATATAATGAAAATTAAAGGCCAGAAAAGTTTGAGGAAACAGAGGGAAATGTCCCTGTTATTCCACAGTTCCCGGGTGCAGGACAATTGTGGACACAGCAGTGATGAGAATTCTGACCAAGGGAAGCTTATCTGCAACCCTGTGCCCCTATGCTCGACTGACCGCTGGCCAGGCAGCTGAGATGAGGTTGTTAGCTCAGGTTTGCAATGAGGGTGGAGGCTCAGGTGCTGGATCTTTCTAAGTGCACAGTCCTAGCGGTATACGGAAGCTTGAGAATGTGGATTTAAGAATCAAAGACTCTGGGTTCAAATTCATACTTGTACGTTTACTCAATATGTGACGTTGGGCGAGTTACGTGACCTTCCTGATTCTTGTTTCTTTATATTTGAAACAGAAATTTCAGCTGTCATTCGTTCCATAAATATTTATTGAGCAGGGCACTAGATGCTGAGAATAAAATGGATTTTATAAATTAGAAGTTGCAGGAGAGGGGGAGTCACAGATACTGATCTAATCATTGCCCTGTAAAACCACAGGTGCATTCAGTGGGATGAAGGAACAGAGCATGCATTCTGAGAGCCTGTAAGAGGGACCTTGAACTTGTTAGGCTTGTTAAAGAAAGAGTTAACCAGCTGGGGACTGGAGGGAACAGCATTCTCAGCAGAGGGAATAGAAAATGCAAAGTCTTTGTACTAAGAGGAAGCATGGTGACCGGGAAGTACAGGGGTCAATGGGAGCGTGGTGGCAGATGTTGCTGAAGGGTAGGAGCCTCGGCCTATGTTAAGGATCCCCTCTAATGGCTTGAGGTGTCTCAGGAGGGTTCAGTAGGACAGGATAGAATGAGATATAGGCATTGAATGCCAACTTGGTACCAGGTGAGCTGGAGTAGATGCAGAGAGACCAGTGAGCCTCTCTGAAGATCTCTAGGAAAATCACCTGGTTTGCTCCTTGTTGGGGTCTGACAGCTGGCTCAGAGCTTGGAATAGAGTAAGTGGTGAATAAATAGTTATTTCAGTGAATGAGTGATCCTTTGATATTGCAGAGACGGCGGGACATTGGCAGATTTCAGGAATATTTAGGAGATAAGATGGGAGGTTATTGCTGCCTGTTTGGCAGGGGGGGATCATCGTCTAGGCAGCCCTGCTGGTTGTGGCCAGGAACCCACATCTCGGTTCCAATGGCCATTGGCTGGCCCCAGGTGGCCTCAGCTGGGTGATTGGAGCCCATTGGCTCTGACCATGGTTTCTAACCCTGTAGAAGCCTATCCTGGGGCCCATGCTTATATGACTGCAGAGGGACATGAGGGAGCCTTGTCACACAAGCACACTTCAAGCCTCTGCTTGCATCACGTTTGCTCACATCCCCCTCAGCCAAGCTGCCTCCAAGGTCAGACTGGGAGGTCACTATAAAGTCACATGTGGCTACGAGGGAGGGTGAAGAATGGGAGCCACGGTCGTGATCTATCAAGCTCTGAGCTAACCGATTCCTTCCTCATTCTCATCTTCCCTTAAAAAAACAGGAGTTAAACAATTTCTTTTTCTCTCCTATTTTCCTGTGGCCGTTCATTTCTGGCCCTTCACCCCCACGGGTTTCCCCAGCTGTAACCTGGCCAATTTAGGATTAATACGCAGTCATGAAGAAAATTCCAGAAGTGGCATGTTCTTTATAATCCAAATCCCACCCATGATATAGTTAATCTTGAATATTATGAGTTTATTCTCTCAGGCCATGAGCTGAATCTCTTTCACAGTGTATAATCATGTATTTTCTGTGGGCTGCAAAGCACACAGTGGGTGCTGAGTACGAATCTATTCTACCCTTGAAGTTTCATTCTTAGGCGATGTCTTTGCAACCACTATGTAAAGATTACCATTTTCCAAAGTATTCAATTTTAGCTCATTGATCAACCTCAAAAACAGTCTCCATCATTGACTAGGTCTCAGAAAACACATACACCCCACATAATAACAACGATAGTAGTAGTAATAACAACAATAATAATAACAACAGCTGAAAACTATCTGGTGCTTACCATATGTCAGCATTGTTCTAAGGGCTGATTCCTTAGGAGAAACTGAGGCTTCTATACTGATTCCCCCAAGGTGACTGTGATGGACTATGATGGGATCATTTCAAGAGGGTCTTGAAAAACACATCGACACCACAAACGAACTATATACACTTGGTAAAAAACTTTCAGTAGAGAATGCTCCTAAATGCTATTTACTTAAACATATGTTCAAACCCCTTCTGTTTGATTTGTAGCATTGAAGGGTTCATTCTATAAATGGTACACTCCATTAAAAAATTACATGAAAGGGTTCCATTTTGTACTTCCAGGAGCATGAACTCAGGTGGAGACACTCAGGTGATGAGCACAGCCTCTAGGGCTGTTGGGGGCTAGGAGGAGACAGTCCCATCTGACTGATGAGATGAAGGACTGTGTGATGCAACCGAAGATTGTTAAGGATTTCACAGTGTTCCCACTCTTTACTTTTAACTGTGGTATAAAAATTCATTTCCTGACTGGAACTTGGCTCCAAAGGATGAAGTTAGAAAGGCTAAGGTCACACCGAGCCATATTTCTCCCCAAGTGGAAAATAACATTCTATTTGATGTAGAGTGGGTCTTTAAACCGACAGAGAGAGAGACTGAGAAGAAAGAAAACTCTTTGAAGCCAATGAAAGTAAGATCTGAGTTTTTATTTGGAATTCCTAGAGCACTCTTTTGTTGTTTAAAAATTGCCTGCCAAGATCTCACGGTTTATGTGCAGGTAACGGACGTCTTCATCCTGGCTTTGACATTTAAGAGCGTCGAGTCCTGACAGGCAGAATCTTAATAGAACCACAGTACGGGAATATGGAGTATTTTATAAAATATGGGGAATCCACTATTTTCTTACTGAAAGCAGTTATGTTACCTGGCAATTTCCCATTAGTGCTGAATAACCTTCTTTCCTCCGCATCACACCCCATCCCCAAGGACCAAAGAGATGTCGAATTTAACTTCCTGCTCTCTACTCCAATGGGTCATGGGTTGGGGTAGGCATTTGTTCACCTTGGTTCTGTGCTCATGGAATTGGTTCATTTTCTATTATACCATACACTTGCCCCTAGTTTCTACACGGTCTTTCAACAATTATGCTTTGTGACCGTGTAATATTCCATTAGATTAAAGTACCAAAATTGATTTCTCTATTTGTCTGTTATTCAACATTTAAGTTGTTCTGTATTTCTAACGGACATTATGTCAATAATTACCTTTTTAAATTTAGCTTATATCTTCTATTTAATCATTTCCTTTAACATCTCTTCTAGATAAATTTCTAGAAGTGGGAAAATCAGGTAAAATATTTATTTGCCATACTATAGTCACCTATAAGAGGTGTGTATTAATTTACAAATGAACGCTATCAACTGTGCATTATGCATACGTGATGTACATACGCAAGCATACGCGCGTGTCAGTTTCATCCCAATCTCACCAGCAACAGATGTTCTTATTTAAACTATTTTTTTCTAATTTAAGTTTAAAGTTGTACTTCACATTTGCTTTTATATTCATTTCTTTTTCAAATGTTGGTTTATTATCTGTACCTTCTTTTGTGTGCATATTTTGTATTTGGCCTTTTGATTCATGTCTTATAAGGGTCCTTAAGTCCTTCCAAGTATGTGTGAGTATTTTCTTTGTTTGTTTTTTTTGTTTGTTTGTTTGTTTTGCGGTACGCGGGCCTCCCTCTGTTGTGGCCTCTCCCGTTGCGGAGCACAGGCTCCGGACGCGCAGGCTCAGCGGCCACGGCTCACGGGCCCAGCCGCTCCGTGGCACGTGGGATCCTCCCGGACCGGGGCACGAACCCGCGTCCCCTGCATCGGCAGGCGGACTCCCAACCACTGCGCCACCAGGGAAGCCCCGATGTGTGAGTATTTTCAAAGGGCATTATCAATATTATTATATTTGTCGACATAATTCATGTAAACATTTTATCTTACATGTTTCCCTGTATATTTTAGTGCAGTCCTTTTATTTTAATCAATACAGTAAAAAAATTTTAAAAATTGAATTGCTCATCGGTTTGTTTCCTGCCTCCTTTAAGTAAAAAAAAAATATTATTTATTATTTCTTCAAAGGAAGGATATTTACTGCTGATTTTTCTCTATGAATATGCTTGTAATGATCGAACGACCTTCTTTATTCGGGAGTTATGGTGTAAAGTGTGGATATAAATTAGTTTTTCTCCAAATTGCTACCAGATTATCCCAACGGTATTTATATTGCCGTTCATCCTGACCCCTTTGTTTTCAGAAGATTGTGCAATCACATATTATACTGTGTCTATTCTGCTATGAGTATTCTACCCATTCATTTTTACCTCTATTTCTTAACAATTCCACTTGGCTTTTATCATGGTTACAGGAGTTAATACTCTGTTTCCTAAAAAAACTCAGCTTCGATTCATTTCCTCTATTTAATAAAGCCACACAGGGAAGACTCCAGGTTCTGTGGAACATGAAGTTTATACAATTTGGGGACCCTCTTAAGAAAAACAAGACAAAATTATAAACACAAAATGTCCTAGCTCCTCCTGTGAAGGACCAGAGGAAATGAGGAGCCCTGAGCCTTTGGCTTCCTTATCTTCGTGGGAAACACCCGTCCCCACCTATTTTATTGTGCTGAATGAATTTATCATCACTTGGCTGAGTTATAAAAAATGGACTCTAGGGCTTCCCTGGTGGCGCAGTGGTTGCGAGTCCGCCTGCCGATGCAGGGGACGCGGGTTCGTGCCCCGGTTCGGGAAGATCCCACATGCCGCGGAGCGGCTGGGCCCGTGAGCCGTGGCCGCTGAGCCTGCGCGTCCGGAGCCTGTGCTCTGCAACGGGAGAGGCGACAGCAGTGAGAGGCCCGCGTACCGCAAAAAAAAAAAAAAAATGGACTCTATATTTTCAACGGAATCACATTATATCTGTAAAATAGAGCACGATGTTTCTCCACTTTGACTTCTTTTTTTAACCCCCTAATAAGGCCTTCTAATTTTACTCATTCATCCAGTAGCAATTTATTGAGTACATCTTCAGTACTTTTGCAAGGTTTTTTATGATGGTATCACATGTACACAATTTGACTTCTTATTTCAAATCCTCGAGTCATCTGTGAATGGGATCTTGAATTTCAAAACAGTTTTATCTGCTTCTTTTCTGGGTTTTCCATGACTAATGACATTGCTCCTTTTTTTTCTGCTTTTAAACCGTTTTATTGTGAAGTATAACACTCAGAAGGTACATAAAACATAAATATATAGTTTAGTGAACTGTAAAGTGATTAGCCATGTAACCACCACCCAAGACAAGACTCTTGCCTGCATACGAGCATCTCCTGCATGTCTCTTTCCCATCATAATCCCATCGCCTTCCGATTGGAGCAGTAACCACTAATTTTGGTAATGACTCACTTGCTTTACTTTATAGTTTCACCACCCATGCATGAATCCCACACAATATAGTTCAGGTTTGCCTACTTCTGAGTATTTTACAAATATAATCCATCAATATATGACATTGCTACTTTATTTTTCTGGATATTTCTCTTATAGCTATTCCTTCACAGAGGTCTTTGTATTAACCTTTAGATTTTCAAGCAGTTTGTCTTTTAGACATTTTTAGGAATGGAGTCAGGTCTTCCTCAACTAATTGTATTTAAAGAATCTGAAGTGTGGCTCTTCCCTGCTCAGAGCTCCCCACGGTTCTCTATTGTCTTTGAATTTTAAAAAATATATTTTTAATTGTGACGAAAAAAGGCATAGCATAAAATTTACCATCTCAATCATTTTTACATATACAGTTTGGTAGTGTTAAGTATATTCACATTGATGTACAACAGATCTCCAGAATGTTTTCATATTGCAAAACTGAAACTCTACCCCCACTGGACGCTAACTTCCCATCCCCCTCCCCCAGCCCCTGGAAACACCATCTGCTTTCTGTCCCTATGAATCTGACTCTACCCTAGGGACCTCACAGAAGTGGAATCATGCACTATGTGTCTTTTTGTGATTGGCTTGTTTCACTGAGCTAATGTCCTCAAGGTTCACCCATGTTGCAGCCTGTGGCAGGATTTCCTTCCTTTTTAAGGCTGAATGTTATTCCCTTGGATGGATGGACCACATGTTTATCCATTCATCCGTTGATGGACCCCCATTGCCCTTTGATGGGATCCCAACTCCCCTCTAAATCCTTGTGTGTCTGGTCTTATCTCCTCCAAGTTCTCATCCTGGTCTGACCCTCCCCTCCCCCGCCCCCGTGCCAGATGCTCCTTCTTCACTGCTTTCTTTCTGTCCCTCAGAAGCCAAATTTGTTCCTGCCTCAGGGCCTTTGCATGTACTTTCCCCACTGTCCCTAATGTTCTTCCCCAAATCTTCAAAAGGCTGGCTCTTCTCAGCATTCAGTTTTCATTTCAAATGTCACCTCTGCACAGAGGGCTGATTACTCATGTAAATAGATGCCCCAGCCCTGTCACGTTTTTCCACTCTGCTGTTTCAGACTTTTGTCATTACATTTATTATGACCTGACACTCACCTGTGTATTTATTCCTGTGCCCATTGTCTCTGTGCCCCACTAGAAGGTAAACTCCATGTGGGTTGGAAGGTTATCTAGCTGACTCACCACTGTGGCCTCTTCCCAGATAGCCCCTGACCGCCACTTACTAAATATCTCTCCTATGAATTTGCTCGTCATTATTTATTTGCCCTGCGTTATTGCATTGTGGGAACTTGAAAAATGTAAAACTAAGGGAGATGGTGGTTTTCTCTGTGTCATTCTTGAACTTGAAGCCGTCTTTCAAAGGCTCCACTATTACGTAGAATGTGGCATTTGAAATGTATTCAAACATTTTAAGGGAAGGATACTTATATTGGGTTTGTTAGGAATTTATGATGAATTCTGTTAAATCTGCATCAGCATCTATTTGAAACATTGCTCTTTGTTCATCTGCCCAAGTGCAGCACGAGCCAGCCCTCACGGGGAGGCCTGGATCAGAGGTCCTAGCTCTAAGGAAGAACAGGGATGGAGTGCTCTCAGCCTGACCATGACCAGCGCCCGACATTATTTTAAAAGAGCTTAACTCCTTGGTGTAAAACCAGTCACCCATGTATTAAAATCACTCTCAGATAATTTTGATAGTGATCAGGACAATTGAAACCAAAGAGACCCCGAAAACGGGGGTACATAAAGCCTAGGCTTTCTGGAAAAGCTGAATGGGTGGCATTTCCTGTGTCCAGTCTCTTTGTTAACAGCCCTGTGTTTGGAGCTGTCTTCCACTGACAGCAGAGTTAAATCATCCCACACGTGGGCAGACACCTGTGTGGTGGGAACCTACCTCTGTCAGAAGGGCTGGCCTGGGAAACCTCACCTGATGTGACAGGCATTGGGGTGTGCTCAGCACCCTGGTTGTCTGGGGCTTGAGGAGTGGCCTTTCTGAAATCTTTGGTGGCGGCGGCCCGCCCCTGTGGGAGAGCTGTCAGCCTCTGAAGCCAGTTCAGCCCAGAGCAGGTGTCCTGCCAGCTCTAGGGCCCTGGGCAGGTCACTTACTATCCCGCGCCTCCGTTTTGCCTTATATGTCATGAGAGTACTCAGGTGTGGTTATCACAGAGGTAGAGGATTGGCATGAGCCTTTCACATACATGGTCTCATTTAATCCTCATCCTATCTTACAAAACCTACAACCCATAGTTTACAGATCGTGAAACAGAACCTCACAGACACCAAATAAATTAAGCAAATCAAATGGTAAGTGAAAGGACCTAAATCTGAATCCCATGAGCCCCAAGCAGAGGCCACATCCTACGCACTTCCCAGCAGCTGTCACACTTGTGGGCTCTTCTGAGCAGCCAGTCGGAGATTCCCAGTTCACTTGGGAGGTCCATCCTGAGAACGGAGATGGATAAAGTGGACTTTCAGAGCTTGATAACAGTATTTCCTAAGGTCACCCAGCCGGTCCTAAACCTCTGGTTCATACTCCCTAATGGGTCAATGGTAGAAATTTTATTTTCCAAACAGGTTTATCGGTTTCCACCGGAGAAGAGTCTGCTTTGCTGCCCCGCTGCTGTGAATGCACCATCCCTCCCAGCGGTCAGGGCAGGGTTCACAAGAACAGTACTCCTGCGTCTGGGCTGGATGCTTTTTTGCGAGAGGCCATCTGCACACTGTAGGACATTCAGTAGCATCCCTGGCCTCCATCCCCTCGATGCCAGCAGCATCCTGTCCCTCAGTGGTATCAACCAAAAATATCTCCAGACACTGCCAGAGGTCCCCCGGGGGCAGAGTGCCCCCATGGAGAACCACTGAGTTAGAGCATCCTGTTAATTCACAGGAGACAGTCATTTGCATGTCTGCTGAGCATGGACCGCAGTGTCAACCTCTCCAGTCCTGGATGAAGAGATAAAATTCAAATTCTGAAATTGCCTGTGAGGCTGAAGCTTAGCGACTGCATCCCAGGGCACCAGGAGGAAACATATGGCCCATTAGAACTGGGTCACTGAGGGGAGCTTAATTAAGATGATCAGAACAGCATCAGCAGGGCTGAGGGAAACCAGTGAGGGCCTGGCAGTGGTTGGAAGCTTCGATCATTCCTACCCTAAAGGGGTCAATGACTAAGCTGTTTCCTGAACCTGGGGAGTTGCCTGGAAAGGCTGCCCGGGCCAAGCAGCGGGCGTCAGGACAGGGAAGCTCCTTCGGGTCCAGCAGTCACCTGGCGTGGGGTACTGGGGAACACTCCCCTACACGTACTGTCCTCTCTCCTTCCTATTACCTGCTGTCTCCCTCCACTGGCCAAGACAAGAAGGAGGCAAAAGGCAAGAGGGCTTGTAAATACAGTCCACACTGGGTTTTGTTCTAGATTCATTTTCTGCCAAGTACCTACAAGCCATCCCAACATCATTTGTTATAGAGGCCTTCTTTCCCCTAAATGGAATGCTTATTTATTATATTTTGAATTATTCTATATAATAATCTTTCTCTTGTTTATTCTGTGTATAGCTCCATATGTCTTTTAAAAAATAGTTCCTCACTCCTTCAGTTATTTGTTTTACGTTGTGGTTTAATATCTAAAGGACTTAGCAGGACTAATTTTGCTGGTCAAACTATAATTTTCCCTAGATATGTCTTAACTGACTAATGGCCAAAAACCTTCTGATTGCAATGAGCAGATTGCCTGGCCCTTGCTAGAAATTTAGCACATTTTAACACTTGTCAAGCTTTGCTTTGCCTTGCTTTCCTTTTCATTAAACACAAAACTTTTCTTTAAAATTGTCCCACCGTATATTTGCTGGCATGATTTATTTAATCCAGGATGTATACATCATTAGTCTCTCTTCCAAATAGAACATTCTACAAAAATCAAAGTGCACACGCACACAGTATACCCTTTTGTTCCCAGGCAAGAATTTCCAACAGTAGCCAAAGCTTTGTTTTAGTCTTCAAGTATGTCGTAAGTCTTACTTAAGCAATGTTATTTCATTGAGAGCTGATGTTTTTCCCAGACATAGAGCACTTATTCAGTGTAAATGTTTCATTTTTAATGAGAAAAATTTAGATCCAATATCTGCAAGGAAAAGTAAGATTTTGGTATCTGGCATTACTACTAACCCTTGCTTGAATAGTACAACATCTGGGTACAATAAACAATAATAAAGTCTAAACATGTTTTCATTGCTCAGCATTCTCTTAATAACCGGTCTATAGATTCTTAAGTGCCCTACACAAATAACAATAAAGTTTCAAAACCACAAAGCATCACTAGCTTGTATATCCTGAGAATTATTCTGCTGAGTAAAATAGGGACATGCACACATGATCTAAAATTCCTCGTGGACAGAAACATTTATCATGGCATGGGGGGAATGTTTAACGAGTTACAGGGAAACAAGACTTCCAGACTGGAAATTTTGATCTGTGCTGCATCTTGGAGCAGGAACCATGGACCGAAAGGTCATGATGATAAGCTTCAACTGGAGCCAGTGGACCAGTGGAAGGAACAATGCAAAAATTCAGCGTTCAATGTGGCTAACTTTGTTTTGTTTTGTACATTGTAGATTTGTTTGGGTTTTGCACAGCTTTTAAGTGTACTAAATAACACTCACAAGAATGCTACCCATGCAGCGGTAATACAAGACCATAATTTATTTGGGAAATTGACCAGAACAAAAATACATTTCTGGAAAAGGTGAAGAATGACTTTCCCTTTCTCTGTTTGCTGAGTGATTCTGTGTACTTGGCTCGGGCAGGGAAACAAGCATTGATAAATTAGGTGTTGCCAGCACCCTCCTGCCATGTTAGGATGGAGGACCCGTGGCTTGCTTCCTCCTAATCACTTGTCACTTTATTTCTCTCCTTGGGAATGTCAGGAAGCTGTCCAGAAAAATAATTGGTAGGTGGGTCAAAACCTTTTCCCAGCTCTCTAGAAGAATGAATAAAATATTACATTCAAATATCTGTCTTGCAAAGTCTCTTATATTTTACACTTTTTAAAAATAATTTTAAAAATTATTTATTTATTTATTTATTGAAGTGTAGTTGATTTACAATGCTGTGTTTATATTTTGTACTTTCCATCATTCCACTGTGTAAACAAGTGATACCAGTAGGTCTGTCCCTGTATTACTTTCCAACATAGCGAGTGTCACGGGAACAAAATTTAGAAATATGCGGTCTCTTTCTGAAAGACATGTAAAGTAACAAAATATTCCTAATTTAAAATTAGCCAGGGATATGAGATTGGATTTGCCCTTATAGGTGAATTAAAAACTACAGAGAAAGTGGCCTGTTGTTTCAGAGGAGAGACGCACCCAGCTGACATACTCACGTGTGTTTCCCCAGGGGCCAGCTGTGTCTCCAGATCAAAGGCCCTGGCCCGCTTTGGGTGTAGCGGTGTTGGGTGTAGCGGTGTTGGGTGTAGTTGGTGTTGGGTGTAGCGGTGTTGGGTGTAGCGGTGTTGCGTGTGGTTGGTGTTGGGTGTAGCGGTGTTGGGTGTAGCGGTGTTGGGTGTGGTTGGTGTTTTCCAATAAATGGATGCAGGCACATCCCTGAAACAGATCAGAGAACAGGAACCTCGCGGGGATCGGTAGCCGCTCAAGAATGGCAGCATTAGGAAGGCTTCCGAGGCAGTTAGAGAAGTGGGTCTGGGTGGGAGCAGGGTCCCGACTTCAGGAAGCCACAGAAAGTGCCAAAAGGGAGGCATCGGGCACAGCTATGAAGTTCCCTACCCCACGCTGCTCCTAACAGAGCTGCCTGCCAGGAAGCTACGTGGGCACCAAGATCCCCGGCTTGACAGCTAGGGCTGGAGGAAGGGTGGGAAGTGGGGAGGGGCCTCAGCTGCGTTATGGGGCTCCCTGTGGGCCTGCTCCTGGGTGGGAGCACAGCTGGTGGAGGGGGGCCCTCTCACGTGCGCTCACTGCGAGGGCAGCATCTCAGGGCTTCCGCAGGGGCAGCCCCCCACCAGCTGGGTGTACCTCCGGAGTGGGTCTGCTTCCCCAGGCCTCCTGCGCTGGGACCTGTTCATCGCCAACATCAGCACCGAGAATACATGTTTCCTCTGCCCCCGCTTTCCTGGGCTACAAGAGCTTACCAGGGACTCAGGGACAATCCTCTCCCTCCCCTGAAACGTCAGCAAACAGAAAATTGTGAGATATCCAAACAGCACCCGTGGAGGAAACGTCTCCCCAGGCAGAAAACTTGCTTCAGGAGCGAGAGGACAGCTCTGAAGTAGTCAATTCACATTCTCCAAGACCTCTAAGGACGTTCTTTAGAGAAAAGAGAACAATGTAAATGGAAGAACGTGTAAGTTTTGTTTTTAATCAAAAGAGTAAACTGTAGATTGGCTCCTGTGCAAAAGTGAACACATTACTTTTATAATTGGGGGGGGGGAAGTAAAGCTATTTGCATTTTGATTTTAAGAAGCATATAACTAGGCATATCTTTGTGAACATTTCAGAATTCCAGAAATACAGATGATCTGCCAAACCAAGACAGAAGGAAAGAGACTGGCATTTAGACTTCTTTGCAGCATGAAATACCAGTCATTGGAGCATCAGCTTCTGAGTTTGGGTGGGAAATATGTGATACTAGCATCCAGTACTGTCACATCCCCTCCCTCTCTTGAGGCCATGTCATGGCATTCTTACAACTGGAAGGGCTGTGGTGCCCTACAGCAAAAGTCACCAGCGGAGACTTCTGGAAAACTGAGCAGCAATTAAATATGGAAGGCAACAATGGGGAAGATAAAGTATAAAATCAACCCTGTGAAATGTACAGCTAATGAAAACACGATCACACAGTTTCATGCAAATGTGAAAAGTAATCGTACTGAAAAGAAATGTTCTGTTATATAGAAATAATTTAATGATAATTGTCTGCATTTCAAATTCCTAATGACTTCAACAAGATTTTGGAAGGGAGGTAGGGCGAAAGAAAATAATTTAGTAACATACTGCGTGCTAACTCTTTCATCCCATGTGTAGGAGCTAGGAGATGCAGTTTATAAATGTTGATGGAAAAATATATTATTACACATTTTTAGGCATTACTGTTATAAACTGAGGCATTGCTGTTGTCATAAAGACACAGAAAATATGCAAATCATAAAAGGAAGAGAGCAAGCATTGCCTAAGCAATATGACAAAAAGAAGAAAGGAAATAAATTGGAAACATGAGAGAAACAAAAAGTAGAAATCATAAACTAAGATGACAGAATCAAGACCAAGCATATCAGTTAATATGACACAATAAATGTGTTAAACTATTTTATTAAAAGACAAACTCTCAAACTGTATAAAAACAAGTATAAACTTATATCTCCCTCCAAACTATCCCTTTAAAATATGGCCATCTTAATAGAAAAGGCAGATTCTTGGGGAAAAAAGAGCTCCTAACACTAGTGAGACAGAGAGAAAACCAGTAAGAAAGCATTCATCTCTCCATCCATCCTTCATTCACTCAACCAGTATCTCCTGAATGTCCAAGGGGCGTGAAGTTGGTGGGTGAGAACCGTGTCAGCTCTCAGCAAGGTGACCTTCTAGAGAGGAACACAGATGTGGCTAAAGGTGGTTTTTCACAGAACACATGCTGTGAAGGGAAATCCCAACCATCCCCTGCCCCCCCAGGGATGAGATCAGCTTGAAGCCAATTGGGTCATTATATAATGAGTCATTTGTGTCCATCAATCTTATACAGAAAAGAAAAATCAGGTTGGATAACTGCCCACGTACTTAATATATAACCCTTCCTATGTACATTTCAGTTCTTTTTTTTTTTGCAGTACGCGGGCCTC
>NC_041215.1:135113230-135124484 GCF_002837175.3 Physeter macrocephalus | reverse complement strand
TTTTTTTTTTGTGGTATGCGGGCCTCCCTCTGCTGTGGCCTCTCCCGTTGCGGAGCACAGGCTCCAGACGCGCAGGCTCAGCGGCCATGGCTCACGGGCCCAGCCGCTCCGCGGCATGTGGGATCCTCCCAGACCGGGGCGCGAACCCGGTTCCCCTGCATCGGCAGGCGGGCGCGCAACCACTGCGCCACCAGGGAAGCCCTTTTTCAGTTCTTAATATTAACTTTTATTTTGTCTGCAGGGACCACTCCCCAGTGTGGACACCGGCCATCCCAGCCTCCCTACATGCTTAGAGCTTGACTTTCCTCCGTGGGTGATGCCTGGGAGCTGGTTGAACACAGAACAACTCTGAGCTACACGTGTGAACTTTTCCTACAGCAGCAGAGTATAAAAAGATCAATGAAAACAAGAATTCAGGAATTCAATCTGCACAGAACAGGGAAAGAAAGCATTGCACTCTCAGGGGCGGGGCCGGAAGCACGCAATTGCTTTAAATTATTTTTACAACTGGTCCGCCATTGTGCCAGGTCTGAGATTTTCCCCAATGAGTGGAAAGGTTTTTAATAACTCTTCACATTTTTGGAACCACTTGAGGCTTGTATATGTGCTTTTTATGTCTCACACCTGTGCGGTGACTTACACCTATTGCTGATGGGGCCCGTCTGAGATTGGGCTCCCTCAGAAGCGGACGCCACAACCAAGATGGGAATGTAAGTCATGAGCTTTGGAGGTGATCCTAAAAAGCAACGGTGAGTGAGTAGGGGGAGGTGCCAGGCTAGGGTTGGAAACCAACGCCAGGTGCCCCAATGAGCAGGTCACCCCTCTGGGCATTGGGGGCTCATTCCTGCTTTGAACTTCAGAGGCTGCAGAGAATGGGCTTCCAAGTTGTGGGAGACCAGATCCTTACCCACCTCTCCCTTCCATTGTGGTTGAGGGCTGCTCTGGGACGGTAGCCCGGCTACTCTCCAGCTCATTCAGCCAAGCCTTGTTCTGCAGCCAAAAAAGCGCCCAAGCAGAGGGTCACTGCAGACGAGGGCCTTGCAGCAAGAAGCCACGGAGGGTGCCGAGGTGCCAGTTGTGGGCTCTGACAGCCTCTCCTGAAAGGTTGTATCTCCACTCTCTTCTTGTTATCCTCTGCTTTTTTTTTTTTCCATTTCTTTGTGAAGTTGGTGCTTTGCATCTGATCCTGCTAAACCACTATGGCCTCACTCTGTCACCTTCCCTCCCTTTCTCCCTTCCTCCCTGCCTGTAAACCTGTACTGAGCGCCCACTCATTCTAGGGCTCAGTGATGAAAGACGGCTAGATGTTTGTGTGCGCAGACCCTTTCACAAAGCTGTACGGAGGAGAGCTGAGACAGGTGAGCACAGAATACTGTGGGACCCAGAAGTGTCTTCTGGCTCAAAAGTCTCTGGAAAACTAGATGGAGTGACCCTTGGAAAGGTACATTGACAGCATGAAAGGTGTGGGTCAAACATGAGGTCTGATGATCGTAACTGGTGGTAGGGGTTTGACGGGCTGGGAGGAATCTGGGCTGCTGCGAGTTCCCATCACTTTCCCGGCAAGGAAGTGAGGAGGCCCGTGACCTCCCTGGTGAGAAGGAGCCCAAAGGGCGTGCTGTGCTGATGTCTTTTCCAGGTGGAATTTGGGTCATCCTGTGAGCAGTTCAAGAGAGCTTGAAGGAGGACACATGGCAGCCAACATGTTCTTCAAATAAAAGAGGGTCACCATCACCTCTTCTCAAATCCCTTTCTTCCCAGAGAATGTTCCCCTGAGCAATTACACTTCACATATCATTTTGCCAGGCGTTCAGGCCAATGGGAAGCCTTGAGCAGCCTACTCTGTCATCCCTTGAACTCAAACTTCACTGTACATGATAAATCCTGAGACTCTTACTATAATGCGATTTCTAGGCTCTGCTCCAAACCTACTGAATTGGCATCTCCATAGTATCCTTAAGTTTAGGCACTTCTTATGCAGCACACTTTGCTTTCTCTGAGTTGGAAGAAGAGATCCATCCTTCCATCCATCCATTGACCCGTCCATCTGTCATTCATCCAGCCATCATCCATATATCCATCCACCATTCATCCATCCATTGATCCATCCATCCACCCGTTTATTCATCCATTCCAAAAATATTCACTGAGGACCTATGATGTGCCAGTCATGGCAACAGGCAGTGGAGATACTGTAGTGAACAAAACAGATAATTAATCCTGCCATCAGAAACATTGACTCTTCGTGAGGGAGGCAGACAGAAACAAGACAGACAGGCCAGTTCTGTAGTATGTCAGGGGTGATAAGTGCTCTGGAAAACCTAAAGCAGGGGAGAAGGACACAGAATGTCAAGGATCAGCTGAACTTTTAACAAGAGTGTTTGGGCAAAGTTCCTCTGAGAAGGTGACATTTCTATCGAACACTTGAAAGAGGAGAGGGAGCAGGCCCTGGAGATGCCCACGGGGGAGAGGATCCCTGACAGAGGGACCAGCAATAGTGGGGCCCAGAGCCATGCTGGCCTGGTGCCTCCTAGAAATGGCAAGTCAGTGCAGCTGGGCTGGGGCAAGTCAGAGGTAAGAAGGAGCTGGACCTCATGGGCACTGGAGGACTCTGGATGTTACTCTGGTTGGAATGAGAGTCCTGGGGGGATGGAGACATGGAGTCTTATGATCTGACTTGGGTTTTAACGGAATCCCTCCGGCTGCTGTGTTTGGAATAAACAAAATGGGGGTGAGATGGACTCAGGTAGCCTGGTCAGGAGGCAACTGCAGTAGTCCAGGTGAAAGACTCGGGTGTATTGCAGGGATGTCGCTTACCGGCCGGGCGCACAGCCCTGGGGGTGCATTGCACAAATGTTATCGGGGTAGTGCAGTCACCCAGATTGGACCAGGGACTTAGCAGTAGATGTGGAGAAAAGGGCTAGGATCCTGGATCGGTTTGGATGGTAAGCCCAACGGGACTCACCCACGAGGTCACCTTGGAAAGTGAATCAGCCTTTCATTGTTTTCCCCAGAGGGCTTCTCTCTGCAGAGCAGGTGAAGGGGAGAACTTTCATTTTGATTCTCAAGAACCAGCAGCGTGGCACCAAGCGTTCCCCCGGTTTTGTCGTAGGTCACCAATCTCCCAAGAGCCCGAGGAAGACAGAGTGGAAAGTGAGCCCAGATATATCTTTGGAGACAAGGTGCCTATTAATGGAATGTCCTATGTAATCAATGACATTGTAAGTATTTTCTGAAGGGAAAAATAGTTTGCCTTTGATGGATTTTCTGTTTTACAGACATAATTAGTCACAAAGTCTTAAGAAATCAATTTCTCTAATAGCAAAAATAATCTATGTTTCGCCAACTGGAAACACCTCTTTACTTAAGAAACACTCTCCCTCTGTTGACTGCACTTCTTGGCGCCAGGAGCAAGAATGCCATCCATGAGCACAGATTACAGTGAGTCACGGAGGAAATATGAAGTTCTCAGGCAGAATGCATTGAAAGGATTTTCCCTTATCAAATGGATTTTTATTCCGAAATGGATGTGACAGGGCTTCCCTGGTGGTGCGGTGGTTAAGAATCCGCCTGCCAGTGCAGGGGACACGGGTTCGAGCCCTGGTCTGGGAAGATCCCACATGCTGTGGAGCAACTAAGCCCGTGCGCCACAGCTACTGAGCCTGCGCTCTAGAGCCCACGTGCCACAACTACTGAAGCCCGTGCGCCTACAGCCCGTGCTCCGCAACAAGAGAAGCCACCGCAATGGGAAGCCCGCGCACCGCAACGAAGGCTATCTGCCGCTCCCCGCAACTAGAGAAAGCCCGCGCTCAGCAACGAAGACCCAACGCAGCCAAAAATAAAAAATTAAAAAAGTTTTGGAAAAAAGAAATGGATTTGACAGATAAACAGGAAAATGTGCAACAGTTGTTTCCCAAATTTCTGAGCCATAAACATTTTCTAAGGTGCATCACGCCCTAATCCAGAATCGAAGAACTATGGGACTAAATGAACATCCCATTTAGTTAGTCCCCTTCCCCTTGTCCCCATTGTAAGACCTCCTCCTCAATATCAGGAAATGGGCCTCTGGACTCTCTCTCAGCACATCCAGAGCTGGGGCTGACTAACCGCCCACCGTCTCCTATCTGCCCTCCTGCAATTTCCCCATTGCCCCTAGGTCTGCCTTCCAGAATTACAAAGAATTTGTACAGTTCCTTTTGCAAAGCAATGAAGATGGCTATTAAGTCACTACTAAAATTTTTTCTCAGTCCCCACTTTCCCAGTTCCTTCATGGGCCTCAGTAATCAGTTTGAGGAGTGACTTCTGAAAGAAGCTGTTTTTAGTAAATCATATCAAAGGTCCATTGTTCCTACAAAATCTCCCCCTGTGCTTTTCCCATCCATAGCCGTGTTTCCGGATGGAGCCGGGTCTAAAGCCTGAGCCCAGAGTGCCTTATCCTTGCCAATGGGCTTAAGAGGTGGGGTCACTTTGGGGAAAAAGATCCACTTGTTTGAAAACAAGGGAGGAATTTGGCTCACCCCGACTCAGAGGTTCAGGCTCTGTTGGAAAAGAAAACGCAACATCCTGAATCCACCAGGGTGTGGAAGGAATCTCTTCAGAGAGAAGGACTTGATTTTAAAATTTTAGCTGCCTTTGTCATTTCCCTGACAGGCCCAACCTTTTATGAATGTGCTTTTAATTAAGCAAGAGTTTTTTTTTTTTCGGGCTCCCACCCTCTTATGTTTCCAGCAACGATGCCAAAGAAGCTGCGTCAACTTCTTAAAGTAACGTGGGGACTGCGGTGCTTGTGGGGCTTGGGTGGGCACAGCAGGGCCCCCTTCCCTTTGCTTGTCGTGGCTGCAGGTCTGCAGGCCAAGGTCTGGGGACACGGGCAATGGTCCTCCTGGCTCCCCACGTCTGTGACCTGGCCAGTGGCTGCTAACTCCGACCTGGATGAACTCAGAGGACGCGTCTCTGGGGTGAAGGGTGGTTGGCAAAGAAGCTTGTCTTCTCTGCTCCAAGGCCACAGCTGCAGAGAGTTTTGGTCATGGAGAACCACTGCTGTCCCAGAGTCTGAACTTGGAACAGGGTGTCCCTTTTGTTCTCCGAAACGAAAAAGAAGGAGAGGAAGAAAGATCAACAGACACAGAAAGTGTGCTTGTGCAACAGGCCTGCTGGAGGAAACACAGAAATCACTTAAAACGAATTGGTGAAATTATAGTGGCAGTGTTTTCTGGTCACATGAGGCTAGGTGACATTTCTTCACAAGAGTAGAGGGGTAGCCCTGAAAGGATGTTCTAACGAAATACTCAAGCTCACTGGCTAAGCCCCCCTTTGTCAAGGTCTGACCCCTGGTTGTCTTCAAAGGTAAATATTGGCTCTGGTAATGGGTGAACATCAGTCATTTCAAACACTCCCTGACAAACATTCTGTGAGAAGGATTCACAGGACATGGTTTTAAATCCAGACACCCAAAAAGCCTGACTCTGTCACCACACTAATCTCTAATGTAGGTACTTGCAGATACCGGTTGGTTCCATTGGTTTCCTTTGAATTCGGGAGCCTGACATTGTTTTAAATCGGCTGCCGAGCCTCGGAGCTCAGCTGCTTGCTTGGGTTCCAGCCCTTCTCTTGTGTCTGGAATTTTGAGAGACATCATGGCCTCCTTGCGCTTTCTGCTAAGTCCACCGGTCTGGGATGCGCTCCGCAAACGGAAACGGCAGACAAGTTTGCTTCTGAGGCTGAAGGAATGAATTCTCTTCATAGCTCACTTGAAGTAGAAACTTACCTGCCTCCTTACAGAAGGGTTCCTCCCACGTATATCATATTGGGGTGAACACTTTGGGCACAGCACTGATAGCCAGGGTCTTAGAACGTCAGATCAGGACTCATTAGAATTCACTCATCTCTTGATGACAAACGCATGGTCCAGGTGTTCCAGGTCCCACACCAAGCGGACACCTAAACTGTGCCCACGTTCCTGGGACTGCTGGGCCCTGTGCCCCCTACTCTACCCTCCCAGGATCCTCCAGGCCTTTTTTTCATGTGATTTGGCTTTGTTTCATTTTTATTATTTTTAGTTTTATGGAAGTATAGTTGATTTAGGTCGTGCTAGTTTCATGTGTACAGCAAACTGATTCAGTTATACATATATATGTATACATATATATGTATATGTATTTTTCCCTTATAGTTTATTACAAAATATTGAGTATAGTTCCCTGTGCTATACAGTAGGTCCTTGTTGTTTACCTATTTTATATATAGTGATGTTTATCTGTTGATCCCAATTTATCCCTCCCCCTTTCCCCTTTGGTAACATAAGTTTGTTTTCTATATCTGTGAGTATCTTTCTACTTTGTAAATAAGTTCATTACTTATCTTTTTTTTTATCAGATTCCACATATATGTGATATCATATGATATTTGCCTTTCTCTGTCTGGCTTATTCACTTAGTACGATAATCTCTAGGTCCATCCATGTTGCTGCAAATGGCATTATTTCATTCTTTTTAACGGCTGAGTCGTATTCCATTGTATATATATATACCACATCTTTATCCATTCCTCTGTCGATGGACGTTTAGGTTGCTTCCATATCCTGGCTATTGTAAATAGTGCTACAACAGACACTAGACACACTAGTGCTACAACAGACACTGTATCTTTTCAAATTATGGTTTTGTCCAGATATATGCTCCAGGCCTTTTAAAAGGAGGACCCACTGAGCTGGGTGAGGAGAGGCACACGCTTCCTGGACAGGGGGTGGGGTGGGAAGGGGAAGTTGCCGGGCTCAGGAATTGTACCTGTTCAGTGTCCTCCCCACTCCTCGTTTTGCAGTCCCACCAAGAAGGGTAAGAAGAGCCATCCCAGCCTGACCCCTTCGCCCTGACTCACCTACAACTGATGCGGTGGGTGGGCTTCTTCCCCACCTGCTGAAGTGCTCATGTGTCCATGCAACCTCTGTCTGCAGCACTTCAAAGAGCTTCCCTTCTCATGGCGCCGGCAGTGAGAGCCAGCATAGGTCACTGCAGAGGATACTGTCTTACAGACTGAAACACGATCAGCACGCTGTCACCCAGTGGGTGAAATCAGATCTTGGCGGAGGGGAGGGGGCAGTGGAAACTGCCATTCCCATATCTTCCAGAAGAATTCCTCAGACTACACGGAAAGTCATCTTTTCCACAGGGCAGGCCACCACCACCTGTTCCCTTGAATGGCCTTATGTCAGTTCCAGATGCAAATAAATCAAAGGAAGGGTATTGTCCAGTTTTGGTCTCCTGACCTGTAAACTGGGGAATCTCTTCTGTGCTGCTCCCATGGCAAGGTGGGTACTCAGTACGTGTTCAAAGGGGGCAGGTTGGTTCAGTGACTGGTCACCCCACTCATCTCAGCCAAGTTGGCGGGGTCCGGGGGGTGTCTCTCAATTGAGTTGTGCCTACAGCATGCTGAGATGGTCTCAAAACCTTCCCAAGGAGGTCACTCATGAAAAGTCCAAAAACCTAGTGTGTCCGCCAACCTCCCTGCAACATAAATAGGCTTTATTTATCTAGGATCTGGACAAAGCTACCACTGAATAGATGTTTGTAAATGAATCAACAATGGGCGGGTAACTGTTCGACATTTCTTGCACGAGGAAAGTGGAATGGGGGAGTAACCCAAGGGTTAAATGATTGCCAGAAAGCCGAGAATTGAAGGATGCAACCACCATGTCTCCATTATTGGTTTTCTTCAAATATATCCTACCTCTTGCAATTACTGAAATAATCCAATATTAAATATATAGGACAGAGACCCATATGCGTATAACATGGCATAATTTCAGATTCCGGAAGCACTGTCCCACAAGAAAGACTGAAAAAGTGTTAACGAACGCAGGTTTGTGTGCCCAATGCACACTGAGGCCAAACAAAGCAAAACTTTGGAGTGTGGAGCAGAGAAAGCTTTATTGCAGGACCAAGGAGAACAGGCCCCCCAAATCCCGATCTCCCCGAAGGGCTTCAGCAAAGCACTTTTAAAGCAAAGTGACGAGGGGTGTGGTTGGTTGTTGCAGACTTCTTGGTGTCGGAATCCTTTGTTCTTGCAGCTGCCCTTGTAGGTCAGGTGGGATGAACCTGTAAACCTCTAACAAGACAAATGTTGTTCTCTGTTCTGCAACTTTGTATCATATGAATATAACAGTGTTATACCCTTAAAGATCAGAGCCTTGAGAACGGACTCTCCTGCATATTTCAGGCTCTTGGCAACATTCTTTTACAAAAGGTGCAGAGCCAGCCTGACTAAGCACAGGCAACAGAGCACAAAGGTTCAAGTAAAAGGAACAGATCTAATGTGGAGTCAGATTTGGTC
The DNA here is from genome assembly GCF_002837175.3 of Physeter macrocephalus. Classification (NCBI taxonomy): domain Eukaryota; kingdom Metazoa; phylum Chordata; class Mammalia; order Artiodactyla; family Physeteridae; genus Physeter; species Physeter macrocephalus. The sequence goes on along the minus strand of NC_041215.1, from coordinate 135,116,159 downwards.
TTCCCTATTAGAAAAGGACTTTCTGAGCCTCCAGGAGAGAAAGAGAAAGAACAAGTCAGGCCCGGAGAACGGTTCACAGCAAGCAACAGCCTGTCTGGGAGCGCTGGTGTACACACGGGATGGGCCCCCGGCCGAGACTGCAGGACAAAGTCTGAGCAAATGGGAAGTGCCTTCAGTTATTCTAAGACACAATGCTGGTGACAATACCAAATACAGGCTGAAAAGAGAAGCAAACAGGCTAGCCTTGTCTTCCTGGAGTTGTCACAGGTGTCTGAATAATTTTGTAATTAAATCACCGGCCTGGTCATAGGATTATAAGCTAAAGTGAATACTTATCACAATGTAACCTTCTTCAAAACAAAGATAAAAATAAGCGGTACAAATAGGTCAGGGTGCGCAGTATTTGCTTAGAATTTTTTGTGTTTAACCAAAACTAAAGAGCCTTCAAGAAGGGCTGAAGGGTTGTGTAACCCTCAAATGCTTTAGTCAAAAACAAAAAAATTGACCTGCCTAAGCAAGTGCTGGGATTTTTTTTTAACTGTGTCAATTTCCTAGAAAAACAAAGTCCCCCACAGCATTCGTTTTCCCTTTTTAAGCTGTTGTAAGAAAAATAGATGAGACCCGATGGCCTCCCCATGAACGGGATGCTCCCCCACCTGCAGCCTTCATCTGCATCCATGTGATTCCTCCTCTATCACACGTCTTCTCTGTTCCCTTTCTTCCCTCTGATCACAGCCTTTAGCTCAGGGGCTGCACTATCATTAGTCACTTTCAGACAGACTCTGTAGATTTCAAATGTCAAAATCAGGGAATTCCCCACATGGTCATTTTATTGGAAAAAAACAAAAAAGGAGAGAGAGAATGAAAAGTAAATTAAGTACAGCTCACATTTTCCACACCCTCTGTTGATATTAGGTTTTGGCCAAGTCTTCCTACCATGTGTTCTGCATGTTGAATAATAAACTGAATGGTTCGTTTCCAGGGTTATGTTACTGTTGGCTGATAGTGTATCATTTCAAGGGGGTCCGTTTTTCTCAGCTCTGCTCAAATCACTTTGGCAAGTTTAATCTGGTCTAACAGTTTTGCTATTTACTGCTGGAATTTCTGTATCTTAAGAGCACCCTGGGAATTTAGCTTAGTGGCTAAAAGATTGACTTATAGCTCTTAACCAGGAGGAAGTGGAGATGCACGGAAAATATACAAAAGGATATATTGCAGAGTTATCTTTGCTCTCAGAGCATTCCCATGGGTTCAAGGATTAATTTCTGGTTTTCAAACTGTGCAGAAGTGACTGTTTGAATCTAGAGATTTAGAGCACTCCTAAGGCCCAAAGTGAAGAGTTGTGCTGGGGGAGGAGTGGGTGCTGGGCTCCCTGATTTACTAGTCCTGTGATCTTGGGTGCATTCCTTGATCTCTTTGAGCTTTCTTTTCCTCATTTGCAAAAGGGGGTTAATAAATCTTACCTTGGAGAGTTGTCTTGGAGGTAGAGTGAGGTGGTGCTCCTGGGAAACATTTTATCTACAAGACTCCATCCCTATCTCAGTTCAGAGGTAGCTCCAGCTCCTTCTCTAGCCAAACCACTCTCTCTTGTGTTTCCTTCCAAATGGGCTTTAAATGTTGTGAGCCTGGGAATTATGAGGGAAATCAGAGTAATTATGATCCCAGATCTTAATAGGTGGTACCATAGTTGATAAAGCTTTTTCAAAAATTTGACTCATCCTATTCTTCCAAAAGTCTTAGGAAGAAATTGTTATGATTTCTGTATCTAGATAGTGAAACCATGTCACACAATTGAAAGCAGCAAATCAAGGACCTAATAATCATAAGGTAGCTATGATGACAGAGATGACGGTGACACTGGTGATGGCAATGATGCCACTGATGACAAGGATGCTGATGTTGACAATGGTGCTGTTGGTGACAAGGATGCTGATGTTGATGATGAGGCTACTGATGACAATGACGATGATGCTGATGCTGATTCTGATGTTGACAACAACATTCAGGGAAGCCTTCCTCGCACCGACACTCTGTCAAGTGTTCCAACCTATAGTTATTCACTTAACACTCACAACATCTTATGTGATGGGACCATTATTATCCCTATTTTACAATTGAGGTCATCACATTTAAGAGAGGTCCAAGGTCAGAAAGCAAGTGCAGAGGGAGGACCTTCAAGATGGCAGAGGAGCAAGTCGCGGAGATCACCTTCCTCCCCACAGATACATCAAAAATACATCTACACGTGGAACAACTCCTACAGAACACCCACTGACTGCTGGCAGAAGACGACAGACTTCCTAAAAGCTGTGTAGCTGACAGGGTGTTGGTGCTGCAGCCGGGTGTCAGGCCTGAGCCTCTGAGGTGGGAGAGCTGGGTTCAGGACATTGGACCACAAGAGACCTCCTGGCCCCATGTAATATCAATCCGCAAGAGCTCTCCCAGAGATCTCCATCTCAATGTTAAGACCCAGCTCTACTCAACGACCAGCAAGCTCCAGTGCTGGACACCCCATGCCAAACAACTAATAAGACAGGAACACAACCACAACCATTAGCAGAGAGGCTGCCAAAAAACATACTGAGTTCACAGACAACACAAAACACACCACCAGACGCAGTCCTGACCACCAGAAAGACAAGATCCAGCCTCATCTACCAGAACACAGGCACCAGTCCCCTCTACCAGGAAGCCTACACAACCCACTGAGCCAACTTACCCACTGGAGCAGACACCAAAAAGAGCGGGAACTACGAACATGCAGGCTGCGAAAAGGAGACCCCAGACACTTTAAGGTAAGCAAAATGAGAAGACAGAGAAATACGCAGCAGATGAAGGAGCAAAGTAAAAACCCACCAGACCAAACAAATGAAGAGGATATAGGCAGTCTACCTGAAAAAGAATTCAGAGTAATGATAGTAAAGATGAT
>NC_041215.1:135112269-135113050 GCF_002837175.3 Physeter macrocephalus | reverse complement strand
TCCCATACACGATAAATCCAAGGAGAAACACGCCAAGACATATATTAATCAAACTATCAAAAATTAAATAAGAAGAAAAAATATTGAAAGCAGCAAGGGTAAAGCATCAAATAACATACAAGGGAATCCCCATAAGGTTAACAGCTGATCTTTCAGCAGAAACTCTGCAAGCCAGAAGGCAGTGCAGGACATATTTAAAGTGATGAAAGGGAAAAACCTACAAACAAGATTCCTCTACACAGCAAGGATCTCATTCAGATTCAATGGAGAAATCAAAAGCTTTACAGACAAGCAAAAGCTAAGAGAATTCAGCACCACCAAACCAGCTTTAAAACAAATGCTAAAGAAACTTCTCTAGGCAGGAAACACAAGTAGGGGACTCTAACTCCCCACTTTCACCAATGGAGAGAGCATCCAAAATGAAAATAAATAAGGAAACACAAGCTTTAAATGATACATTAAACAAGATGGACCTAATTGATATTTATAGGACATTCCATCCAAAAACAACAGAATACACTTTCTTCTCAAGTACACATGGAACATTCTCCAGGATAGATCATATCGTAGATCACAAATTAAACCTTGGTTAATTTAAGAAAATTGAAATAGTATCAAGTATCTTTTCCAACCACAACGCTATGAGACTAGATATCAATTACAGGAAAAAATCTGTAAAAAATACAAACACATGGAGGCTAAACAACACACTACTAAATAACCAAAGGATCACTGAAGAAATCAAAGAGGAAATAAAAAAATACTTAGAAACAAATGACAA
>NC_041215.1:135110968-135112019 GCF_002837175.3 Physeter macrocephalus | reverse complement strand
AGAAAAGCACAACTTTCCGAGACTGAACCAGGAAGAAATAGAAAGTATAAACAGATGAATCATAAACACTGAAATTGAGACTAAGATTAAAAATTTTCCAACACACAAAAGCCCAGGACCAGATGGCTTCACAGGCGAATTCTGTCAAACATTTAGAGAAGAGCTAACACCTATCCTTCTCAAACTCTTCCAAAAGATAGCAGAGGGAGGAACACTCCCACACTCATTCTATGAGGCCACCATCACCCTGATACCAAAACCAGACAAAATGTCATACAAAAAGAAAACTACAGGTGAATATCACTGATGAACATAGATGCAAAAATCCTCAACAAAATACTAGCAAACAGAATCCAGCAGCACATTAAAAGGATCATACACCATGATCAAGTGGAGTTTAACCCAGGAATGCAAGGACTCTTCAATATATGCAAATCAATCAATGTGATACATCGTATTAGCAAACTGAATGATGAAAACCATATGATAATCTCAATAGATGCAGAAAAAGCTTTGGACAAAATTCAACACCCATTTGTGATTAAAAACTCTCCAGAAAGTAGGCATAGAGGGAACTTTCCTCAAAATAGTAAAGGCCATATATGACAAACCCACAGCCAACATCATCCTCAATGGTGAAAAACTGAAACCATTTCCACTAAGATCAGGAACAAGACAAGGTTGCCCACTCTCACCACTCTTATTCAACATAGTTTTGGAAGTTTTAGCCACAGCAATCAGAGAAGAAAAGGAAATAAAAGCAATCCAAATCGGAAACGAAGAAGTAAAGCTGTTACTGTTTGCAGATGACATGATACTCTATATAGAGAATCCTAAAGATGCTACCAGAAAATTACTAGAGCTAATCAATGAATTTGGTAAAGTAGCAGCATACAAAATTAATGGATAGAAATCTCTGGCATTCCTATACACTAATGATGAAAAATCTGAAAGGAAAATTAAGAAAACACTCCCATTTACCACTGCAACAAAAAGAATAAAATATCTAGGAATAAACCTACCTAAGGAGACAAAAGACCTGTATGCAGAA
>NC_041215.1:135109106-135110042 GCF_002837175.3 Physeter macrocephalus | reverse complement strand
AAACCATAATTCAAAAAGAGTCATGTACCAAAATGTTCATTGCAGCTCTATTTACAATAGCCAGGAGATGGAAGCAACCTAAGTGTCCATCATCAGATGAATGGATAAAGAAGATGTGGCACATATATGCAATGGAATATTACTCAGCCATAAAAAGAAACAAAATTGAGTTATTTGTACGGAGGTGGATGGACCTAGAGTCTGTCATACAGAGTGAAGTAAGTCAGAAAGAGAAAGACAAATACCGGATGCTAACACACATATATATGGAATCTAAGAAAAAAAAATGTCATGAAATACTTAGGGGTAAAATGGGAATAAAGACACAGACCTACTAGAGAATGGACTTGAGGACACGGGGAGGGAGAAGGGTAAGCTGAGACAAAGTGAGAGAGTGACATGGACTTATATAGACTACCAAATGTAAAGTAGATAGCTAGTGGGAAGCAGCCGCATAGCACAGGGAGATCAGCTGGGTGCCTTGTGACCACCTCGAGGGGTGGGATAGGGAGGGTGGGAGGGAGACGCAAGAGGGAGAGGATATGGGGATATATGTATACGTATAGCTGATTCACTTTGATATACAGCAGAGACTAACACAAAGATGTAAAGTAACTATACGCCAATAAAAAAAAAAAAAAGAAAGAAAGAAAGTGCAGAGCCAAGCAGGATTCAAATCCAATTGATAAAACTCTAGGATCCTTGTCAAACTATAGTCTAATTCTCTTTCTACTCTCTCCAATAATAGGTGACATTAGAGAAGAAATATTCCCTTTGTAGGAAAGGATGTTATGAGGACGATATTTAAGGGAAGAGGCAATAAGATCATTCAACAGATCCTTTGGATGTCCATGAAGCTAGGCACCGCCCTGGACGTTGGGAAGCCCTGGAAGGTGTGCAGGTGCGAGATTGTGATGGCCGCGTGTCTCACATACT
>NC_041215.1:135099456-135108716 GCF_002837175.3 Physeter macrocephalus | reverse complement strand
AATGGACTTGAGGACACGGGGAGGGAGAAGGGTAAGCTGAGACAAAGTGAGAGAGTGACATGGACTTATATAGACTACCAAATGTAAAGTAGATAGCTAGTGGGAAGCAGCCGCATAGCACAGGGAGATCAGCTGGGTGCCTTGTGACCACCTCGAGGGGTGGGATAGGGAGGGTGGGAGGGAGACGCAAGAGGGAGAGGATATGGGGATATATGTATACGTATAGCTGATTCACTTTGATATACAGCAGAGACTAACACAAAGATGTAAAGTAACTATACGCCAATAAAAAAAAAAAAAAGAAAGAAAGAAAGTGCAGAGCCAAGCAGGATTCAAATCCAATTGATAAAACTCTAGGATCCTTGTCAAACTATAGTCTAATTCTCTTTCTACTCTCTCCAATAATAGGTGACATTAGAGAAGAAATATTCCCTTTGTAGGAAAGGATGTTATGAGGACGATATTTAAGGGAAGAGGCAATAAGATCATTCAACAGATCCTTTGGATGTCCATGAAGCTAGGCACCGCCCTGGACGTTGGGAAGCCCTGGAAGGTGTGCAGGTGCGAGATTGTGATGGCCGCGTGTCTCACATACTTCTTTTGTTCCTCATCAGTTTCAAGGCCTTTGGCTGCTTGTTCTGCACCAGGCACCACTCTGATTAGCTCTGCATGGATTCGATGAATCAAAGAAGCACAATCCTACACAATCCCTGCCTACTCTCCACTCCACCCTAGAGCCCGTACGGGTAGAAACTACGAAACAAGAGGGAATGAAAGTCCCATGGGGTGAAATTTAGACCAGTAGAGAATGGGAGCGGATGGAGAAGCTATTTCCCCTTCCTTCCGCAGGAAGGATTGTTCTGAGACTCAAGCATTCTTAGGTCCCTCAGAAAATTGTCCCCTAAGATCTGGCCAGTAAGTACACTTACTACCAAGTGGTGGTCATCTTGTGAGGCCTCCACCCTCAGGTTGGTTCTCTTTTTTTCCCCTAGCTCACTTCCCTCCTTATCCTATTTTCCAGGACCTGAACTTCCTAACATAATAGTAACATATGTGATTGTGCCTCAGGGTCTGCTTGCTGGGTCACCCAGCTCAAGTGTGAGGACTGGAGTGAAGGAAATTAAAAGTAGGAAGGAATGCATAGCTTAGCAACATTTAAAAAGTAGAAGAACTTCAGGATCGGAGGTGAGTATGAAAAATAAAGAGTCAGGGATGGCTTCCGGGTTAAGCTTTAGTCAAATGTTGCCTTCTTTTAAAAAATTCACCATTGGTAGGCAATGTTTCTAAGAATCTACTTCCATTTATTGAGCAATTCTTAGCATCTGCCATCCTGGATCTTTAGCAGAGGGTGAGTTGATAATCTGTTTCCTAAAAGCAATCTCGTTATGTGGATGTGTGGCGGAGATAAGAATAACTTCTAATATTTGAACAGAATCCTGTAATTCAGAGGGACTTTCCTCCTATCTTATCTCACATAATTTCTACAAATACCCCATGAAATAGTGGGATAGAGATTATTGTTGCTGTTTATATTTGATAACTCTGAGGCTCAGGATAAGCAACTCATTGGGAAGCTGTGCATTCTGACTCCTGGCCCAATGCTCCTTTGATCTTATAAGCCTTGGTGCCCACCACCTTCTCACTGATGCTGCTTTTTCTTTAGAGCTGTCATCTCCCTTCTGATGGAGGTACCCACTTTCAAGGCAACAGATACTACAATTCTTTGGGCTTGTGATTTTCTTCTTCAGTGTAATCCTCTCAGAGATTCTCAATACTACAACGAGTCAGATCTTTGTTTATTTTTCTTCTTGTGCATAAAAGGAGGGATTATATCATGTTCATTGGCTGAAAAATCCAATACTTTGAAAAATGCCAATCCTACTTAAAGTAATCTATAGGTTCAGTAAAACCCCAACCAAAACCACTGGGGTTTGTTTTGTGGCATTGGACAAGTTGGCTCTAAAAATGTGGAAATTCAACTCATCACACCACCTATATGCGTTAATATATGATATTTGTTTTTCTCTTTCTGACTTACTTCACTCTGTATGACAGTCTCTAGATCCCTCCACGTCTCTACAAATGACCCAGTTTCGTTCCTTTCTATGGCTGGGTAATATTCCATGGTATATTTGAACCGCATCTTCTTTATCCATTTGTCTGTCGATGGGCATTTAGGTTGCTTCCACGACCTGACTATTGTAAATAGTGCTGCAATGAACATTGGGGTGCATGTGCCTTTTTGAATTAAGATTTTCTCTGGGTGGATGCCCAGTAGTGGGATTGCTGGGTCATATGGTAATTCTATTTTTAAATTTTTAAGGAACCTCCATACTGTTCTCCATAGTGGCAGTATCGATTTACATTCTCACCAACAGTGCAAGAGGGTTCCCTTTTCTCCACACCCTCTCCAGCATTTGTTGTTTGTAGATTTTCTGATAATGCCCATTCTAACTGGTGATGAATTGGGAGATTGGGATTGACATATATACACTAATATGTATAAAATGGATAACTAATAAGAACCTGCTGTATAAAAATATAAATAAAATAAAATTCAAAAAAAATGTGGAAATTCAAAGGGCCAAGATAGCCAAGACAATCTTAAAGAAGAACGAAGTGATTCAACCTACACTACCAGATATCAGGACGTATTACAAAGCTATACTAATGAAGAGAATACAGTATTTCTGAGAATACATAAATAGACCAGTGTAACAGAATGGAGAATCCAGAAACAGACTTATGCATATGTTATCTCAGTTTATGCAGTATATAAAGGATGGTGTTATGGGCAATATTGTGTCCTGCCCAGATTCTTATGTTGAAACCCTAGCCCTCAATGTGACTGTTTGGAGATGGGGCCTTTAGGGAAGTAATTAAGGTTACATGAGGTTGCAATGAACATGTAAACTCTTACAATCATTTTGGAAAACTGTTTGCATTATCTACTAAAAACACATACCTTATGATTTAGTAATTCTGTTCCTAAGTGTATACCCTAAAATAATATGTAAATATATTCATCAAGGGACATGTTTGAGAATATTCATAGCAACACTATTTGTACAAGTCTCAAACTGGAAACTCTCCAAATGCCCATTAATAGTAGAATAGATAAATAAAATGTTAAGAGTCATACAATGGAATATCAAGTGAAAATGAGCAAACAACACAATCATATAGATGAATGCACAAACATAACATTGAACAAAAGAAACCATTGATGGGAGTCATGAGTTCCAAAAACATATATTAGATGTCAGGAGAGTGGTTGTCCTGGTTGGTGAATGCCTGGGAACAGGCGTAAGCAGGCCTTCTGGGTGTTGCTAATGTTTTGTTTCCTGATCTGAATGCTGAGTGTATTCAGTCTGGGAAAAACTGTGTATTATATTTTTTATGCATTTCTATGTGTTTATTGTACTTCAATAAAAAGTTAAAAAATTATTAAAGTGCTAACATGACTTTATATTGATTAGCTTGGTTGCATTTGGTCACTCTTTATGGTGAACTGTTAACTGTGGTCCCCAAAGAACAATGTCTCCTGACTTTCAATTCTTATGTAGTCCCCTTCACATTGCCTCTGGACTTGGCAGTGTGACTGGCTTCCACTCACGGAACACCAGCCAACATTATGTAAGTGGAAGCTTGATGAGCACTTGCCCATTGAGGTTGTCCTCGTGGCATGCTCCTCCTGGGAACCTAGCTGTCATGTGAGGTAGCACAATCAGCCACCTGACGGTATACTTGTGGGCTTCCCTCCCGTGTCCCATATGCATGCCAACCTGTACAGTCGACTAAATGAGCTAATGCTCAAAAGGTGGACACTCAGTACAAGGTTGACCAGAAGGATTCTGTCTCCTATCTGCTAGTTCATACATTTCTTCTAACTTCTGCTTAAAATTCACCTTTTCTAGGGAGCCTACTTGGTACTGCCTGTCCCAGCTGTACCAGTCTACACAGTCTGAGTCAACATAGGAAGGTTCAGTTTGCCCTCTGTGGTCCTGCAATATTTTAACTAGTAAGTCATTGCATCTCTATGGCGCTAAGAAGCTCCCTCACACTTTGTCTCATCTGGGTTTCACCACAGTGCTATGAATTGGGCAGAGTACACTCTGTCACTAACATTTTAAAAGGAGAAGATTGATGCACAGAGAAGCTGGCTGCCCTTCCCTGGATCACCCTTTAAGGGGAGCCAGGATCCAAAGCTGGCCTCCCCTTCCTCGGCTGCCAAGCATCCTTCAGCAAGGAGCCGGTACCTCCTCTGCTTGGCATCTCCCCTTCACAACTTCCTGTTCCTGCACCCACCAGGACGTTCCACGGTGCTCTCAGCAGTGTTGAACCAGGACTCAGTGCAATAAGTTTTAGCTTTTATTGAGTAGTCTTATCCTCAGCGGGCTCTGCTACCTGACAAGTAGGGCACTCCTCTGAGAGCCAGAGGGATAGGCTGTCTCTGCCAGAGTTAATAAGGTGGGGTCATCCATCTGTGCATGGTCTCACCCCATTGTCATGTACTAGACCTGCCCACTCTCGTTCCTGCTGCTGGACCCCACTTATTGGGCAGTAATTCTGCAGAATTGTGGCGCAGAGATGAAGGCCTGCTTTCTCCACTGTGGTCTCTTCTTGTTATGGGGATTAAGACAGATTACAAAACAATGCTGGGTTGGGGGCCGTGGATGGGCACACACAGGGTGCCATGCAAATCCACAGGTGGGTCATTAAAGCTTCCCTGAGGAGAAGCTGGGCTGGCTTAGTGATGACATCCACCTTCATCTTACCATCTGAGGAGACCTCAAGGAGAGGGAAGCACAGATACGTGTAGCGGACTCTGTAGGTCCTCTGCAGAAACTGTTGCTTTCACCTGCTTTTCCATTCCCACTGAGATGGTCCAGGTCCAAGGCCCATAACCGCTGCCTCAGCCCTCCAGTCCCCTTTCGTCCTGAACACAGCTGCCAGACTGACCTCTAGAGCATAGCTTTGTCCTCCGCGGTCTGCCTTGTCTCCCTATTGCCTGCAGCAGTGTTCATTAACTTTCTTCTCCCTGCAGAATTACACTTGGCATCACAGTGTCTTGGCCACCAAAAGCCCCCAAGGGAGCTGGAGTAGCTGATGTGGATTGATTTCTTTGATCAGGCTTTAGCCTCAACACGACGTCTTCAGGAGCACCCTTGCTGAGGTCATAGACTGGACCCACACCATCCATGCACTGCCTCTTTCCGTCACATCCATCCTAAGAGTAACATATGTAAGTGTGGACTAAGTGTGAACTAATGTTTTAAGGGTCTATTTTCCGCACCAGCCTGGAAACTATGAAGAAAGTGGCAGTGTCTGTCCTGTTCCCCATCACAGCTGCACTTAGCAGAGTTTGGCACATGCGCGGGGTTTCATAGATAGTAACTGCTTGGCTACTGGTTCCAAGACCACTCGCGGCATTTGGTGTCTCCATCCGGGACATTCTCAGACTCCCCTGTAACAGATTTTAGGCTAGAAGCTAAAGGAAATGCAAATAGGCTTGAAACTTAGTCTAGGACCCCAGGAGCCTTCAAGTTAGTGGTGGAGACAGACATATTGTTACAAAGGGCTCCACGCGTGGTTCCTGTGAGCTGTCATCTCATGTCAGGAAGTCTCTCCAGTACCATCCGCCATTCGACATCTGCTTCTGCTGCATTTTTCCGAAAGGTTCTGAGATGAGGCTGTGGAAGCTAATATTTGTGGAACATTCACTCTGGGTCAGGCACTATGTAGAGCACTTGACATGAAGCATTTTTTCTTAATTTATTTTTACTGACGTATAGTTGATGTATAATATTATATGTTACAGGTGTATAATATTGTGATCCACAGTTTTTAAAGATTATACTCCATTTCTACTTACTATAAAATATTGGCTCTACTCCCCGTGTTGTAGCCTCATAACTTATTTATTTTATACCTAACAGTTTGTACCTCTTAATCCTCTATCCCTATCTTGCCCCTCTCTCCTTTCCTCCCCCCACTGGTAACCACTAGATCGTTTGCTGTATCTGTGAGTTGTTTCTTTTTTGTTATATTGACTAGCTTGCTGTATTTTTTTTACATTCCACATATAAGTGATATCATACAGTATTTGTCTTTCTCTGTCTCATTTCGCTTAGCATAATATCCTCCAAGTCCATCCATGCTGCTGCAAATGGCAAAATTTCATTCTCTTTTGTATGGCTGAGTAGTATTCCATTGTATATATGTACATCACATCGTCTTTATACTTTCGTCTGTTGATGGATACTCGGGTTGCTTCCATATCTTGGCTATTGTAAATGATGCGATGAATAATGCTGCTATTGGGGTGCGTGTATCTTTTGAATTAGTGTTTTCTTGGGTTTTTAAAAATATATACCCAGGAGTGGAAGTGCTGGGTCATATAGTAGTTCTGTTTTTAGTTTTTTGAGAAACCTCCATGCTATTTTCTGCAGTGGCTGCACCGATTCACATTCCCATCAACAGTGTATGAGGGTTCCCTTTTTTCCACACCCTCGCCAACATTTGTTATTTGTGTTCGTTCTCATGATGGCCATTCTGACAGGTGTGAGGTGATTCCTCATTGTGGTTTTAATTTGCATTTCTCTGATGATGATTACATGCAGTTTATAATCAACCCATGCAAGAACTCCATTTGAGAGAAAAGAAGTCGTGATTTGGGCCAAAAAAGTAATTTGCCTGAGGTCACACAGCTAGCGAGCAGGAAAAGCTGCAATGGACCGAGGTCTCTGTGATGCTGTGCTCAGCCTTCAGCTATAGAAAGCCGAGTCGTTCCAGCCAATTTAGAAAGGTATTTACTTCTGTTACTAGATGGACAGCAGAATCATGAGGTCTGCTGGGGAACATGATTCTAAGTGAGCTTTGCAGGAAAGTCTCCCATGCCACAGAAGTTGCTGTCCAGGGAACTGCCTGTCAAGTGGAAAGCCATGGTTTCCAGGCTGCCTCCAGAGCCTCATTATGACCTGTCTCCTTCCCCACTCAACCCACTTCTGAATGCATGTCTTGAAAGAGTGTGTCTGATTGGCACACACTAAGCCATCACCAGAACCCTGGCTGCGAGGGAGTCTGGGAAACATAGGTCTTGGCGTTTAGCCTCTGAAGAGCAAAATGGCACATTAAGTAGCATCAGAGGAATGTCGAGCAAAGTGAGTTAGAGAATCAGCCTCAAATACCAAAGTGCGAACATTACATGGTGATGAGGGTATGTATACTCTTTCCTCCTGTGCAAAAGCACCAACCCAGGAGAGAGGGAAGCCCCCGTCAACTCCTTTCTGCCATATGCCTGCTGCATTTCATCTTGTCCAAACATCTGTTTCACCTGCTAACTTTCTGACCATGCTGGACACTAATTGACTCCAGTGTGTGTTCTCCCTTCCTTCCTTCCAACCCCCACGGCAGGCTGGTCCCTTTTCCTTGTCAACAAAAGTCAGCTTATGTCAGGGTGTGCCCAGGACCTCTTGCAGCTAAGGATAGACTTACCACTTAGTTCTGGCCAGGAAGATTTAAGGAGCAGTTTCATAGGGGAGGCTTCCAGGAAAGCCATTGCTTTCCTGATGAAAAGGGACAGATTGAGCTGGCATTTCCTTTGGAGAGTTGTCCTTTCTTTTTTCCTGCCTAGAAATGTGAGCAAATTACCAGGAGGTGGTGCACCCATCCAGGGAGCATGTGAGCAAAAGCCACATGCTGAGAATCAGGGGAGGAATCGGGAAGCAGCCTGTGTCCTGATGGCACAGGAGAGGTGTCTGACTTCGGCTGCCTGCTTATGGACTTAATGTGATGCCAGAAAAATAAAACCCTATTTAGATAAGCTTGTCCGTTCAGTTTTTGGGTTTTGATATCCACAGACCCCAGAGGGTCTTCTCTAGGGTCAGTCCTTGCATACCAGCCCCATGGCTGATGGAATTTTAGGGCCGGAAGAGAGTAAGAGGTCACTTGGCTATAGTCATATATTGCCTTGCAGTTTATCAACATCCAGGTGTATATGCCTAGTCTACACTGTCAGATTTTAAGCTCCCTGTAGATGGGGATTATATATAAAATATATTTTATAATAGATACAATATATATCTATATATCAATATAGATAAAATGCTTAATATTAAAAATGTTTATCAAACCCTCGCTAAGTGAATGAATTCACAGATCCTTTGACGATGTCTGTGGAACACTTACTTTTAAAAATTAAAAAAATTTTTTTACAAAAGAACTCAAATGGATTTATTAAAAATATATTTAAAGCATATCCAACATTTAAGAGTAAATATTCTATTCTGCATACATCATTTTTAAAAATTGAAGTAGAGTGGACTTACAATGTTGTATTAGTTTCAGGTGTACAGAAAAGTGATTCAGTTATACGTATATATATTCTTTTTCAGATTCTTTTCCATGATAGTTATTATAAGATATTGAATATAGTTTCCTGTGCTATACAGTAGGTCCTTGTTTTTTATCTGTTTTATTTATAGTACTGTGTATCTGTTAATCTGAAACTCCGAATTATCCTTCCCCACATTTACCCCTTGGTAACCATAAGTTTGTTTTCTATGTCTGTGGAGCCCGTACTTTTGAATGTATACTCATTGTATTAAGAATTTGGAGAAGCTAGAAAGAAAAAGAAGAAAAATCCTATGGAGAGGTGAAATTCTTTTATTCTTTCTTAGATTTATTGTGCAAAACGTGATTTATCTATTGCTGTATTAAAAAATCAGCTTCAAATTTGTGGCTTCAAGCAACCCTCACTTTATTTGTTCTTGATTACATGGGTCAGGAATTCTAGTCAGGTGGCTTTTCCAGTTCAGGTGACGTTGGCTGGGGTCACTCGATAGGTTGCATTCGGTTGCTGCCTGCGTTGGGCTGACAGGTCCTAGAAGGCTCCATTCACAGGTCTGGCACCTGGGCGTCCCTCCTCAAGGCCACCCTTTCTCACAAGCTGCTTTGGGCTGCCTCACAGCATGGTGGCGGCAGGAGAGCTGGGGTTCTTCGATGGTGCCTGGCTTCCAAGAGGGAGAGTTGAAAGTGGCAAAAGCTACAGACTTTAGGCTCAGCCTGGGAATGTACAGCACATCATTTCTGCTGCATTCTGTTGGTCAAGAAAGCTCACTTCGGGCTCCCCTGATGGCGCAGTGGTTGCGCGTCCGCCTGCCGATGCAGGGGACGCGGATTCGTGCCCCGGTCCGGGAAGATCCCACATGCCGCGGAGCGGCTGGGCCCGTGAGCCATGGCCGCTGAGCCTGCGCGTC
>NC_041215.1:135090161-135099403 GCF_002837175.3 Physeter macrocephalus | reverse complement strand
ACAACAGTGAGAGGCCCGCGTACCGCAAAAAAAAAAAAAAAGAAAAAAAAAAAGAAAGCTCACTTCATGGGCCCTGCTCAGATTCAGGGGCAGGACCAAGGTTCTCCACCTCTTAATGGAGGAGAAGCAAGGTCACACTACTAAAGGATGGTAGATAGTACTGCCGTCATCTTAAGATACAAAACTACCATGCTACCCTTTACCTCCCTACAGGTCCAGATTACCCTACAAATCACCTCATTTGACAATTTTTATATGGGAGAAAGAATTCATATTTGTAGGATTCATACCATATGCAGAGTGCTGTGCTAACTCCCTTCACATAGAATTTCTTGTTTACTGTGACTTAAATCGTCAAAATAATATTCTTGGGACCTAATCTCTGGGTTCATTTGAGCCATCTGTTGATGGCAAGTAAGTAGCCAGTGAGTCCATAAAGCAAGGTGCACGATGATGGCTGAGAGGTGGGACTTATCTAGCTGTCTTCCCTATGCAGAGATAACTCTAATTTTTTTCTCTTTATCTCTGGGGATCACAGATTATCGACTTGCATCCCTAAAGGAGCTCACTTCAAACTCCTGTTCCTCCAGCTCCTGGGGTGGGGATATGGAAGCTTATCTCTTTAGAGATTCTTTTATTATTGAAAAGAAACCATTTCTATGCCTCTGGGTGCCCAATTAAAACTTGTACAGACAGAAGATATTGGAGGGGCAGGTCCCTGGCCACTCCCACCTATTCAGTTGTAAAATACCCTTCCAGAGCTCTTCAGAACCGCAGACTCAGTCGTTACCTCATGATGTCTGCACAAGAACCAATGACAGACACACCCAGAGGCTTACGGGTGTTTGTGCTTAACAGCAGCCCCTGCGGGGATCATCTTATTTTATCCCTTTTGAAAGTCTTGACCGTGATTCAAGAGGAAAGAACAAAAACGTAAGCTGCGTGTGCACCAGAGCAACTGCGCTGCAGTAAAACAGCAGATGCAGGAACACTTCATTCGCCGAAGGCTCACCAGAGGTCAGAGGAAAGTTGTGACATTGGTGGAGTCAGAGGCAAGTGGAAAGTTCTGGAACCTTCTAGCACCTCCGTAAGACGTCGCGGATGTCGGGGAAAAGTCGGGAGAGGTCCCTCATTTCCAAGAGGTGTCACTTGCTAAGAAACGCCTTTGAAAACCTCAACCCACTTTAGGGGTAATTCAGTTATTTTGAACCATTATTCTTCAGATGGGGACACAGAGGCCCAACGAGTGAGGTGACTGGATACGGGGTCAGTGCCCTGGCCTGTGGCAGAGCAGCGTCTGCACCCAGTTTGCCTAATCTCCCGTTCAGATCTCTTTCCAGACGCTGTGTCCCCTCTGACTTTGACTTTTCGACCTGATTGGCTTTACCATGTGATGTTGAAATGGGGAAATAGAAGCTCCCGCCTGCTCGGGGCTTGGATAGCAGGGATAAGGGGGGGGGGGTGACACGTACCCAAGGGGGTTGCACAGGGTCAGGAGCTTCCAGAGGGTTTTGAGGCAGCCTCAGGCTGGAAGGTGGTTGCATGGGGGTCTCTAACCGCCCCTGACCTCACTGAGGGGAGAAGGGGAGCTGCCTTCCTGCAGGAACACCTGCGCAGAGCCTGCATCCATGCTCTGCGTGGGGCAGGGAAGGTGCTGCCACAGGTGGACACTCGGAGGCACCCGTGTCCCTCATCCTTGGAATCTGATCTCCCAGCAGATGTAGACAGAAAGCTGGAAAGTCTCGTGGATGAGGTCCTGGTCGGATCCATCTGTGTGAAACGTGGCAGAACGGGAAAAGGAGGTGGGAGGCTAGCCCTGGGTACAGTTGTGCAGGAAAGGATGGTCATTAATCTGAGATCACCAAGTATCTCATTTGTGTCTCCTTGTACCTGTGAGTGGATGGGTATGTGAGATATTGAGTGGATGCGTATGGCTCAGAGCAGAATCGCCCCAGCCTGGCTTTGTTTGGGACTGTGGGTTAGCAGAGGATGAAGAGACGTAAGACTCTCTGCATCAGGGTCTGGGGGAGGGGGGGGATGGAGGGAGAGAGAGGAAGGAGCCAGGAAGAGGAACTTAGAACTTGAGCTTCGGAGCTAGCCCGGGGGCTTTTAAGCAAAGACGGCCCGATAGTTTAAGATGCCAGGAAACCTGGTCTGCTATCCCCTTTGGGATCCTAAATATTCAGTCGGATCTGTACTCAAGTCACCAGCCTTGTTGGGGGTGGGAGGTAGGGTGGATACAAAGGAAAGGGGTGGAGTTCTCTTGAGGGGGAGACAGACCCCAAGATGCTCCTTTAGCCAGATTGGCTCAGTGGAAGCAGAGCTCCTGGGAATCACCTACTGCTTGAGGAGCTCACTGCCGGGGAAGGAGGGTCAAGTGAATGTTGTCTCCACCCTAAGGGCCCGGGGCCCCCAGTGACATACTCCTATTGTTCAGAAGCCTGGTACAGTTTATGACGGAGTCCTGAAGTCCATGGCTGTCCTTACAGAGCGAGGCCTTAGCCAGGACAAGTCCTGGCTGGGTAGACGCTTGTTGCACCAAAAGGCTGGAATTCTGCACCAACTCTTTCTCAACAGAACCTCATAGCTGGTGTATCCTCCCCACTCCTCTCTCTCTTTTTTTCCTACCCCCTCCCCAATTATATAATTCTGGTTACAAACAGTTTATGAAGTCCAACCTTCTCTTCAAAGCCTCCATATCCGTTAGAAATGAGTTTGTATGCAAGTAACAGAACATGCAACAGTGGCCTAAACCAACGGGGCTGAGTGTCTCACAGAACAGAACATCTGGAATCAGCAAGCCAGGGCCAGCACAGTGGCTCACCAGTGTCACCAAAGCTCTTTGCACTCCACTGTCCCTAACATGTTGGTATGCAGGGTCACAGTCACAAGGTGGCTGCCCCAGTGCCAGCCATAAAGCCCATGTGTGAGTTAGAAGGGGAGGTGTCATCTTTGTCCCTTTCATCAGGAAAGCAAAAGTTTTTCCAGAAGTGACCCCAGACCCCAGCATTACGGTTACATCTTTGTGGCAATTAGTGCTAACCCAGGACACTGCAAAATCAGCTCCCTACATTCTTAAGCTTCCTGGCAATTAGGTTGAAATGCAAGTTCTGTCCAACAGACAGGGAGCAAAAGTGACACAAGACACGTTACAGCCATGGCAGTTCAAAGCCTGAAAGGTCCTCCATCTTCCTCTTCCCTTTGTTGGCAACTTTGGGAACTGAATGTTCCAGACCGGGCAGCTGCAACATAGTAAAATTCCATCAAAAAAAAAATTGATGGAAAATAAAATTCCACGGCTGGGTCCCTGAGGGACATTGTGGAGAGAGACCCCAGTAGACCCACCGGGGGCGTGAAACTTGCATGAGAAATCAACCCTGCTGTGCTAATCTACTAACATGTCAGGGTTAATTTGTGACCACAGCATAACTTAGCCCGTCCTGGCTTACACAGTCTCATCCTCCAAAACTCCATCCCACGGCTGCCTCTTGCTGACGGAGACTGAGAACAGGAGCCTTTGGGTCTTTCCGTCTCCACCTGGAGTCAGGCAGCAGAGAAGTGTGTTGGGGACTGGTGTTAGGTTTGCCTGATCAAAACACCCACCATAGCTTCCCAGGTTGGTCCTGAAGTTCTGTACCCATGTGGCTAAGATATGAAAGCAACAGACACAGATGAGAATACATCACACACACACACACACACACACACGCACAGTCTCTCACACAAAAACACACTCTCTGCCACAAACACCCACATACTCACACAGAGATACACACACAAACACACACTCAGACACATGTGACAACACAACCTCTCAACCACGAAGAAAAGTTTGAAAGAAAAAGAGTTATTTTTCTGTCACCTCCTTGAACTTGCTTTCTGATTTTGGAAAAAACCACAACCTCTCAGCTTTGAGGTTTTCCAGCTCATGACCCAAATCAAGAATAATTCTATTAAAATAACGTCAGGCAGACGTGGCAAGGTGGGCACAGGAAGGCAAACCTATCATTGGTTTGGAAACAACCCTCCGAGTCTGGGATGAGGAGAAAAGATGGAGGTGAAATAATTGCTGTGTGGTGAGAACGTGGGGTTGGATGCTAAACTTGGCTGATGTCTTGAAGACAAGGAAGGGGCGTTCATAATATCTGTGAAGTCAGTGACTTAAGACCGAATGGTAGGGAAAGGCCTTGGGGTTTTCAGCAAAATTCTCGATGCAAAGAGTGAGAGAAGGCAGGTGACTCACCGTGGATGGAGGAGCCAGAGGGGCTGACCGCAGGCCAGGAGCAGGCAGCGCCGGCTTGGGGAATTGTGTGGGCAGAGTCCAGGGAACTGCTGCTGATGGACGTGCCATGGATGTGCTTTTACCAGGGGGGCGCGAACCGGGTCCAGGGCAAAGGCGGTCGCTTCTCCGGCGGCCCTGGTCTTCTGTGGATGTTGCCGGTGAAGCCAAACCAGGAGAGGTCTGGGTTGCGGGGGGAGGTCTGGAAAGCCAGGTCCGTCTCCCAGGACACAACACCTCGATGCACAGAGATTTTTGCCCCCAGAGTCCCTTGTCCCGCAGTGAAATGCGCGTGCCCTTCGAAGCCACTGTGGGTTGTCAAGGTCGTGAGGGGGGGTCACGGTGAGGTAGATGGTGAGGAAGTCCCCTGACCTTCCTGCTTTGGGAGACAAGAGGAGCACATCTTGGCAGCAGCAGCAAACCAGCTCGGCCTCCCCTGGCTTGGGCCCCGGGGGGCGAGCTTTACTAAGAGGTCGAGGCCACTTCCGGCCTCCATCTCTCGTCCTCCAGCCTCGGGGGACACAGCTGACCCTGTAGGTGTGCAGCCTCACGTGGTCCCTCACGTGGCATCCAGAAGACCAAGGCCAAGAGGCAGATGTTTCCAGTGCTGGCCTGGGCTTTGTCAAGCTCAGAGCGAGCTCACCCAGCGCTGTGGGCTGGCAAGAAGGAAAAGGCATTTGAAGCAAGATCTGAAGAAGGCCCTCAAAGTTGGAACACAAGAAATACCTTTCTGGGCTTCCCTGGTGGCGCAGTGGTCGGGAGTCCGCCTGCCGATGCGGGGGACGCGGGTTCGCGCCCCGGTCCGGGAAGATCCCACGTGCCGCGGAGCGGCTGGGCCCGTGAGCCGTGGCCGCCGGGCCTGCGCGTCCGGGGCCCGTGCTCCGCCACGGGAGAGGCCGCAGCAGTGAGGGGCCCATGTACCACAAAAAAAAAAAAAAGAAATACCTTCCTATCTGGCCCCCTTCCCCAACCATGTTCTTCTCTAAAAACTCACATTTCAGGAAGAAATAGTTTGAGACAATACGGGGGAAGGGAAGAGATAGCTGAAATACGAGCATGAGGTGACATCACATCTATGGGATTTGTGTGCAGGAGAACAGACAGGGAAGGGGAACTTCCCGCCCCCCCCCCCACCACGAGTCTGCACCTGCCTTGGGTCTGGGGTCACTTGGGGTTCCATCCATGACCTGACACATCACAGTGTGGCTCTTTTAAATTGCCTGATTCATATGTTTATTTTTACAAGATATTTTCTGGGCAAATCTTAGCTGTACCACTTTTAAAAAACATTTATTTTATTGAAGTCTAGTTGATTTACAAATGTTGTGTTAATTTCTGCCGTATGGCGCTGTGATTCAGTTATGCATATATATATATACATTCTTTTTCATATTCTTTTCCATTATGGTTTATCACAGGAGACTGAGTATGGCTCCCTGTGCTGTGCAGTAGGACCCTGTTGTCTATCCATTCTATATATAAAAGTTTGCATCTGCTATTCCCAAACTCCCAATCCATCCCTTCCCCCACCTCCACTGGCAGCCACAAGTCTGTTCTCTACGTCTGTGAGTCTGTTTCTGTTTTGTAGATAAGTTCATTTGTGTCATATTTTAGATTCCACATATAAGTGATATCATATGGTATTTGTCTTTTTCTTTCTGACTTACTTCGCTTAGCCTGATAATCTCTAGGTCCACCCATGTGGCTGCAAATGGCATGATTGCATTGTTTTTTATGGTTGAGTAATATTCCACTGTATACATGTACCACATCTTCTTTAAACATTCATCTGTCGATGGACATTCAGGTTGTTTCCATGTCTTGGCTATTGTAAATAGTGCTGCAGTGAACACACGAGTGCATGTATCTTTTTGAATTATAGTTTTGTCCAGATATATGCTTAGGAGTGGGATTGCTGGATCATATGGCAACTCCATTTTTAGTTTTTTGAGGAACCTCCGTACTGTTTTCCATAGTGTCTGAATCAACTTACATTCCCCCCAAGAGTGTAGGAGGGTTCCCTTTTCTCCACACCCTCTCCATTAGCTGTACCACGTCTATATCGAGTTGACCTCTCCTTTTCACTCAGGGACACCAAAGTGAAATGACTTCACGGTGACTGATGCAGGACACCACTCCAAGGATGGCTCCTTCCTCATGGAATATTCCACCTGGGGAAGGCGGAAGATCTTGTTACATCTGCCCAAATGAAAACGTTCATAATCCCCCAGTTCTGGGCCTTGTCTGTCAGATGTGTTCATCTGCCTTGTGCGCTATGCGTCTGTGGAGTTGGGGGTGGTGGAATATGCTTATCCCGGAGAGCTGGGCTCCGGGTAGCAAACCATCAGGATCGGGTGTGGAGCCGAGCCTCAGAGGCCATCAGCACACCACTGTACTCCCAGTCCTGTGAATATCAGTTTAAAAATTTTAACAAAACAATAGCAAAATTATTAACAGAAAGCTGAGGTCTGCGTCTGGAGCCAGACAGCCAATACTATAGGCCATTTCTTTAGGGCCTGCGACAGAGGCCCCATGGGATAGGAGTCAATTCCCTGCACCTCAGTCTTTCCAGAGAGGGACGTGAAAACACACCTGGAAAACTCTCCTTTTGCTCACCCAGGTTTGAACTTTCCTTTAGTCGCCTGGGCACAGCAATGATGGTACACTCGTCATGAGATTCCAGAACCTCGCAGGACATCAGAGATGCTGGTTGATTTTTCTTCTAAGTGCCAAATAACCCGCTATGGGTGAGTCTGGCCCCCTTGTCCGGGACCGGGTTTTCTATCAAACTAGGACGCCTGCCCGCACCCCTCCCCTGGCCTCCTCCTTTCCTTTACCAGGTCCTGGGAACATACAGAAAAACGAGAAAAGTGAGAGCAGCACTCTCTCTTTGGGAAAAGCAGCACTTCCCAAACTCATGTGAATCCCTGGGGGTCTTGTAAAATGGGGATTCGGATTCAGAAGTTCTGGGCTTGGCCTGAGGTGGTGGATTTCTAATATGCTGCTGGGCCCATGGGCCACCCTTTGAGTAACAAGGGCCAGTGCGGGGGTTCTGAAAGGTGGGGTCCCCAACAAGCAGCCACATCGAAGAGCTGAATGTCAGAAACACATGTTCTCAGGCCCCTCCCAGACATACTAACTCAGAAGCTGTGGGGCTGGGGCCCAGGCATCCGTGTCTTCACAAGTCTCCCACTCCACCCCCTGGGATCCTCTCTCTCTCTCTCTCTCTTTTTTTTTTTTGTCATAACTCGCAGCATGTGGGATCTTCGTTCCCTCACCAGGGATCGAACCCGCGGCCCCTGCATTGGAAGCACGGAGTCTTAAACACTGGACCACCAGGGAAGTCCCTACTCCCTGGGATTCAGATGCAAGCCTGACTGCTGAGGTTTGGGAGCCACCAGGTTACAGTAAGTTGCAGTATAACCGTCCGGCTACAGTAGGGTTTAACCTAGCTGGGCTGGGGAGGAGAGGTGGCCCATTTACTGCATAAGCTGGCCCTGTGAAGGACAATTAGGGGCCCCTGGACAGAGCGAAGGGCTGTGCAAAGGCCCCGAGAGGAAAATGGAGGCTGGGGAGGGGGAAAGGAAGGGGGCTGAGGAATGTTCTAGAACACTCCTTCGGGCCAACCCAGCCACAGGTACAGAGTTTTCCTCGGCAACTGGCCTTTCGTGGTTAAGCATCACTACCTCACCCCGCTGCTCTTTAGCAACAGAAGGGTGAGCACTCAGCAGCCAGAGTCGCTCTTCCTGTCCCCGGCTGTGTTTAAGCTCATCTGCCTTCCTGCAGAGGAAAGCCTCTGATACAGAACACGATTCCCAGTCTGATAAGTTCAAGACGGTGTCCAGAACTGAAATTGTCACTCGGAGGTGGTGGGACTCAGCAAGCCCCCTTTCCCCGGGATGCTGAAGCAGGGAGAGTGAGCCTGTCGGAAGGAGTGAAGGGGAGAGGTTGGGGCGGAGGGGGGAAGCGTCAGGAGATGCCGCTGTGGTTTCCTTGGTGGATGCCGTCTCACAGGAAGGAGGATGGTTCCTGTCTCTGTTTTAGGTCCCTGTAGGCCTGCAGACACTCTTCCCCCAAGTATCGCCAACTGCAGAGAACGTGTGTGTGTGTGATTCCAGGACCTGGGGGAATAGCCAGGGGCAGCTAGGGAAAGCTGATACTGCCTCGATTTTCTCTTTGAAAAGTGTGCCTATTTTCTCCTATTAAGTAAGAAGTGTTTGTTTTCATGTAAGGTATGGCCCAACGCTGAGGAAAATAAATAATCCTGTTATCCCACGGTTACATCCCACGGAGTATGCACATGCCCTTGGAAGAGAACAGACCCAGGCGGAGAACACATTGTTTTCTGAATAGGTGTTTCCACAGAGGGGACGTTTTAAAGGAAGGATGAAATCCACCTTCTTTGCGCTGAGCACACAGGGGTCGGGGTGAGGGCAGGGTGTTCGGGGGCGTCCTGTGACCAGAGACTGGGGACGTTCTCTTCCGCCCAACAAGCCCGGTTCCCAGAGTCCCTCGTGCCCAGGGAAGCAGGCCCGGCAGCCCCAGGGGGGCCACCAGCAGGTCCTGGGGTTCGCACTCAATCCTGAGGGGCTACTGTGCTAGAAAAGAGCTCGGTTTTCGGAGAATTGGGCAGCAAGCTGAGCTCTGACAACCTGGGCGACTCCCGTCCTGAGGCTGCATACCCGCTGCCTTGTCTCGGGGCCAAAGCGCGTGGGCCTGAGCCTGCTCAGCTAGGGAAGGAGGATGGGCCGCTGGGCGGGGCGCTGGAGCTCGCGGAGCATCTGCGAAAGGTCGCGCTTGCGCAGAAGCATCAGACAGGAAGCAGGGTGATCAGCGTCAATCTGTAAGGAAAGGACGATTCGTAGGGTGGTTTGTGTTTGCAGAGCAAAATCTCAGGGCTTCTGGGATCAGGTCCTTCACCTCCTAACCACGCCCCCCCCCCCCCCCCCCCCACACACACACA
>NC_041215.1:135084319-135089842 GCF_002837175.3 Physeter macrocephalus | reverse complement strand
ACCCCCGCCCCCCCCCCCCCCCCCCCCACACACACACAGAGCTCAGGTTCTGGAGTCACCAGCGTGGCCAGACGCAGCGTATTGCTAGGCACATAATCCGTCTCCTAAACCCTCATTAACGTCTAAACGTTAGAATATAAAAGTTGACTTTCAAAACGTTTGGCAAGCAGAACTGTACCTAAAGCACCAGCAAATGAATGAGTTAAGAGGCAAGAGAGATGCCCTGGTGGTGCAGGGGGATGGGCTGCCCTCCAACTCCCAGGGTCCAGGCAGCTGCAGCCGTCTGGCCCCACCAGGACCAGAGGGCACAGAGGGGTGCCAGAGCCACCCTTCCCTTCAGCTGAGGGACAGAGGAGGCCGCAGGGCTGGGAGCCAGTTCAGGGCACACCGCGGGGAGGAGGCCGCCCACCCAGAGGGGCCCCCGCCTGGGACGAGGGCACGGGAGCCCCGTCGAACCGGCTTAGGAAATCCCAGCTCCAGGCTGGCCTTGGTTTGGGTGGACTGATGGCCTTAGGGAGCTACCCAAAATGCTGACAGCCGTGCTTTGAAAAGGCAAAAATTGCAGCAGCAACGCTTCCTGCCTCTGACCCTCTCACCCTCGGCTCCAGGCGCGGATTTCTGTCACGAGAAATGTATGTTCATTTATAACACGTGGGGCGTGTGGACTTTCTGGAAATGGATTTATGGATTTGGGCCCAGCCCCAGCTCTCTGAATGCCAGGCCCCTGGGAGGTCACCGGCCTTCCTTTCCGGAAGGGGCCTGGGGCGTCATGGCCTTGTGTTGGGACAAAACGCGGGGCGTCCACACCACACCCTCTGACCTTGTGACATTCAGCCAAGCGAGAGGAGGCGCAGAAAGTGTTTGATCAAAACTCGTCCTACTGCTGTGTAGCTTCTGAAGTTGATGGAACACAGGTTCTGAATCGTAAAAAAAAAAAAATCAAAGAGATAGAGCAATTGACCGCAAGTCGTATTCTCCCAGTTCATTATATCCAGGAAGGTGGATTTTCCTCACGTTCTCACTTTCAAGTGCACCCACATCCCCTGAAGGGCTTGTTAAAACAAGTCTCCGCCCTCAGGATTCCTGACTCAGGAGGTCCGGGTTGGCCCTGAGAATCTGCACTTCCAGCAAGTTCCCAGGTGATGCTGACACGGCTGCCCAAGGACCA
Source organism: Physeter macrocephalus (assembly GCF_002837175.3). Classification (NCBI taxonomy): domain Eukaryota; kingdom Metazoa; phylum Chordata; class Mammalia; order Artiodactyla; family Physeteridae; genus Physeter; species Physeter macrocephalus. The sequence continues at coordinate 135,088,674 of NC_041215.1, read as the reverse complement.
CAGCTGAGAGCCGCCCTCTGCAGCTGACGCGGCAGTGCCCCCGTGGCCCGTGTTCCCGCTGCATCCCCTCTTATTTCTGTCTCCCAAGGCTTACTTAGGCGGCGCGGGAGTGGGCCCTGTTTCTGCAGAGGCAAGTCCCAACTCGGGAATTGGGGTCGTAGAGGGGCTCCAGCATCCACTGAGGCCACCAAGGAGGCATCGCAAGGGCAAGGCCCCACTCCGGCCAACCAGATGACCTTTCACACCTGGGACGCGAGTGGGAAGTGCCAGCAAGGCCAGCAGCAGCTTGGGGGCAGAGGTCCTCGTCCAGCCACTCAAGAAGCTTAGCTCCTCCCCTCCAAGTGCAAGTTCCCACAGCAATACCACCCTTTTATGTACAGGAAAGAAGCTTTAGGGGGAGATGCAGGCAGAGAAGAGATTTATCTGAGAAACAGAGTTTTTATTTTATTTTTTCCAAGAAAGGTAAAAGCCATTTTTGAAATTATCGGGTGGAGTTAAGCGTTTAAGTACAATGAACATTAGCTCTTAGCTATTTTCTCCACAAACCAGTGAATAGTGGCTTAAAGGGTAGATTAGTAATACACAGAATAAAGAAATATCGTCCCCTCTAAATAAAAGTCTTAGAATGTGTTGGCTTTTTTATGTCACCGCCCTTGCTTTGGTGGGTGGCCATTTCTCCAGAAGCCCGACCCACCGCCAAACAGTACTCCTGGTATTAATGGCAAATGTCCATGGAAATTTAGGGGAGGGTGAGTCATTTTCTGCTGTCTTGTTTTCAGCAGTTTGGGAAAGAGTGTTTTATCCCAGAAAATGGGGAGTAAGTGTCATATGTGACCAGTCTTAACTCTAGAGAAACCTCACCAAAAACCCCCCTGATTTTCTGCTCCTGACCACCCTGCGCCCCGGCCTCTTGGGGTCTGCGAGGATGGATTTGTGATGGGGTGTATCCCAGGAACTGAACACCTTAATCTGTGAAAGAGTTATCTAGAATTGTGCATCTACATTTTGGAAGATGTCTTCCAAACGCAGCAAAAAAATGGAGACAGAGTGGATTGCTTCCTAAAGCCCCCCCAGTTGTAGAGAACAGTAAGGAGGGGCCACACACCTCCCTCACAACTGGCATTTTCCTGAAAGCACTGTGGGCAGTCTTTCTGCCAAGCTCAGGTCTTTAATTCCTTTCTATTGCCCTGTTTCTTCCTGTATCGTTCCATGTAATGCTTAGTGACCAAAAAAAAAATAAAATAAAATAACGTTAAGCCAGTGAGCTAGAAAATTCTAGATTGCCTTCTACTTCCGAATGTGAGAAAAATCTCTGAGATTTTACTGCCTTTGCACTTCATACTATCTTGCCTTAAGTAATGAGCAGTTTTATGGATAATTTCTGAGCCTATATTCTAATAAAGAAAACGCAGAGCACTTCTGGCGGTTTTTTGTTTTTTAGATTTTACTGTAGTTGATTCAGAATGTTGTGTTAATTCAGGTTGCTTTTCAGCAGTGGTAGAGCGGCAGGCAAGCCAAGAGTTAAGCTGCTGGTGCCATATTTGAGAGCTTAGGGCTGCCTGAGGAAGAGCCCAGTAACACTGGACTGAGCTGTCCCCTCAGTTTGATTCCTGGAGAATTTTCTCCAGCCTTGCTGGCACTGTGCTAACGACCGACAGGGCTGACTTGATTTTATATCATTGGCAGGTTTTCCAGAGGCCCAGACACCTTGCCCTGTGCTGTGACGCTAACAGGCAGTTAGAAAGGTACTGCTTCCCACCGGGTTTGGAATCTCTTCCCCAGCTGCAAATATTGCATCATGTCTACCGACCTCTTTACAGAATAAACACCAGCTAGGGTCGCGCTGCCTGTCTTCTGAGTGAGGCAGCCACGCCTAGTGCAATCCCGCTAAATGTCAGGCCACCTACCCCTCGGGGCTGCATTGAGGCGCAATAGTGCAGACACACTGGTCTGCTCGAACGCGGGGGAGCCTGCCTCGCACCCCAGCGGGCACGAAGGGAGCTAGATGTCAAATGACCCGCACGTGGGCTGTCAAAATGCATGCTTCCCTCTATGTGTTCCATAAAGAGCTGGACGATTTCTCCTACCATACCCTGCATTTCAGACCCAACCCTTGGCTTGGCTAAAAGATAAAATGCATGAATCTGGACCCCTAGTCTGCTGTAACAAATAGCCTCACTCCAGTCTAAGGGCGACTGAGGGACCTCCGCAGGTGGGAGGTTCAGGAAGGTGAGGGTAGACCCCCACGTCTTCGATCCATCCCATATGTCCAGGAGGCAGGGAGGTTACACTCTGAGCAGGAGGCCAGGAGCGAGGCTGTGTGCTGTGGCAGGCCAGGCCTTAGCTGGCAATGCTGATGGTAATTAAGGTGCACGGTGGCAGTACTAGGAAAGTCGGAACAAGGGCCCAGACCCAGGGAAGATGTGGCTTCACAGCCCCTCCGCAGATCAGGTAGAGGGGGCATCAGGCCACAGGGCTGGGCTGAAGGACAAGATACGGAGGGAGGTCAGAACCCAGTGTGCCCAGGCAAGGAGACATCACCCAGCCCTCAGGCGCCCAAGGACACAAGATGGAGACACTCTTACTGGCACTAGTGGGGGCCTGGCACAGAGGCCTGTGTGCACGAGGCTTCCCTCCCCAGAGAGAATCGCAGGTTTGAGACAGAAATCTCAGGAATGTGCTGATTCCTGCTGTTTACCGTGGGGCAAGTCAGCCAGACTCTTCTGGTACATTCTTCTTGGTGTTTAGCTTAGGACTGATGATTTGCTGGCTTACAGAACACTTTGGGATTCTGTAAGGAAACACTTGGAATTCTTGTGCAGCTTTGGGGCCAAGAACAGAGAAGGTCCCTACTGACCTCCTGGGTTGTTATGAGCTGAGTTGTAGCTCCCAAAATTCATATGTTGACGTCCTAACCCCAGTACCTCAGAACGGGACTACATCTGGAGATAGATAATTAAGTTAAAATGAGGCCATTTGGGTGGGCCCGAATCCAAGGTGTCTGGGGTCCTTATAAGAGGATGAAATTGGACACAGACACACACACACAGAGGTGACCACGGGGAGGTACTTGGAGAACACGGCCATCTGCCAGCCAAGGAGAGAAGCTCAGAGGAACCAACCCTGACAGCACTCCGATCTCAGACCTCAATCCTCCAGAATCATGAGAAAATAAACATCTGTTCTTTGAGCCCCCCAGTCTGTGGTACCTGTCATGGCAGCCCGAGCCATAACACACGAATGATCTCTTGTTCCGGAATTTGTAGTGAGAAAAGCTTTGTGATGTTCAGGAGAGCCCAGCGCTTTTGGATATTAGCATGAAATCTTCATTTTTTTAGCAAACCCTCAAGCTGTAACGGCATGCACTTAATCTCCCCTAGTGAAGCCTCCTTCTCCCACTAGCTCCAATGACCAGTGTCTTCTATTCCAGAACTAGAGCACAGACACTTCCGGGATGATCCAGAGGACCACTTCCCTCTCCTCCTAGCTGTTGGAAAATGGAGTAATGACAACAAAAATTTATTACCCCAGACCAGGCAAAGACTGTCAACACAATAACTTATTTAGAGCTTGGCTTTTGGTCGGGAGAAGACAGTGTGAAGGGTGAATGAAAGGCATTACTATTCCAGTTTAAAAATATATGGCGTAAAAATGACGATCTCATTCAATGGAAATCTTTCCTCATTAAGAATGGCCTACGATACATTGGACCTTTGGCCAGAAAAAAATCTTTTAGAGCTTTTGAGTAGCTGTTTAAAAGGCCTGGATAGCCAAAAATAGACCTGCAAATGCAGGCAACAGATGGAAATGAAGTCTGGTTGGAACTGTGCCATGAGCCAGGTCCAGAGGCCTCCCAAGGCTGACACCCCTCAAATCTCCCTGTCATGAGCCAGGTGGAACACCTACAGGGCACACCTTCATCAACAATCCTGTGCGTAAAAATGGAACCACTTCTTACTTTACTTATTTATTTATTTTACTCTTCAATTTGTTAATATGGTGTATCACATTGATTTGCGTATATTGAAGAATGCTTGCATCCCTGGGATAAATCCCACTTGATCATGGTGTATGATTCTTTTAATGTGTATGATCACATTAAAAGGATCATGTTGTATGATCCTTTCATATTTTCTATTTCTTCCTGGTTCAGTCTTGAAAGGTTATACCTTTCTAAGAATTTGTCCATTTCTTCCAGGTTGTCCATTTTATTGGCATAGAGTTGCTTGTAGTAGTCTCTTAGGATGAGTTCTATTTCTGCGGTGTCTGTTGGAACTTCTCCTTTTTCATTTCTAATTTTATTGAATTGAGTCCTCTCCCTCTTTTTCTTGATGAGTCTGGCTAATGGCTTATCA
>NC_041215.1:135082298-135083226 GCF_002837175.3 Physeter macrocephalus | reverse complement strand
TCTGAATGAGATCTTTGCCGGGTAGAGTAATCTTGGTTGTAGTTTCCTCCCTTTCATCACTTTAAATATGTCATGTCACTCCCTTCTGGCTTGTAGAGTTTATGCTGAGAAATCAGCTGTTAACCTCATGGGAGTTCCCTTGTATGTTATTTGTCATTTTTCCCTTGCTGCTTTCAATAATTTGTCTTTAATTTTTGCCAATTTGATTACTATGTGTCTTGGCATGTTTCTCCTTGGGTTTATCCTCTATGGGACTCTTTGCGCTTCCTGGACTTGGGTGTCTATTTTCTTTCCCATGTTAGGGAAGTTTTAGACTATAATCTCTTCAAATATTTTCTCAGGTCCTTTCTCTCTCTCCTTCTTCTTCTGGGACCCCTACAATGTGAATATTGTTACTTTTAATGTTGTCCCAGAGATCTTTTAAGCTGTCTTCATTTCTTTTCTTCTTCTTTTTTCTTTATTCTGTTCCACAGCAGTGAATTCCACCATTCTGTCTTCCAGGTCACTTATCCATTCTCCTGCCTCAGTTATTCTGCTATTGATTCCTTCTAGTGTATTTTTCATTTCAGTTATTGTATTGTTCATCTCTGTTTGTTTGTTCTTTAATTCTTCTAGGTGTTTGTTAAACATTTCTTGCATCTTCTCAATCTTTGCCTCCATTCTTTTTCCGAGGTCGTGGATCATCTTCACTATCATTATTCTGAATTCTTTTTCTGGAAGGTTGCCTATCTCCACTTCATTCAGTTTTTTTTCTGGGGTTTTATCTTGTTCCTTCATCTGGAACATAGCCCTCTGCCTTTTCATCTTGTCTATCTTTCTGTGAATGTGGTTTTTGTTCCACAGGCTGCAGGATAGTAGTTCTTCTTGCTTCTGCTGTCTGTCCTCTGGTGGATGAGGCTATCTAAGAGGCTTGAGCAAGTTTCCTGAT
>NC_041215.1:134957623-135081348 GCF_002837175.3 Physeter macrocephalus | reverse complement strand
ATCTGAATGAGATCTTTGCCGGGTAGAGTAATCTTGGTTGTAGTTTCCTCCCTTTCATCACTTTAAATATGTCATGTCACTCCCTTCTGGCTTGTAGAGTTTATGCTGAGAAATCAGCTGTTAACCTCATGGGAGTTCCCTTGTATGTTATTTGTCATTTTTCCCTTGCTGCTTTCAATAATTTGTCTTTAATTTTTGCCAATTTGATTACTATGTGTCTCGGCATGTTTCTCCTTGGGTTTATCCTCTATGGGACTCTTTGCGCTTCCTGGACTTGGGTGTCTATTTCCTTTCCCATGTTAGGGAAGTTTTAGACTATAATCTCTTCAAATATTTTCTCAGGTCCTTTCTCTCTCTCCTTCTTCTTCTGGGACCCCTACAATGTGAATATTGTTACGTTTAATGTTGTCTCAGAGATCTTTTAGGCTGTCTTCATTTCTTTTCTTTTTTTTTGTTCTTTATTCTGTTCCACAGCAGTGAATTCCACCATTCTGTCTTCCAGGTCACTTATCCATTCTCCTGCCTCAGTTATTCTGCTATTGATTCCTTCTAGTGTATTTTTCATTTCAGTTATTGTATTGTTCATCTCTGTTTGTTTGTTCTTTAATTCTTCTAGGTCTTTGTTAAACATTTCTTGCATCTTCTCAATCTTTGCCTCCATTCTTTTTCCGAGGTCGTGGATCATCTTCACTATCATTATTCTGAATTCTTTTTCTGGAAGGTTGCCTATCTCCACTTCATTCAGTTTTTTTTCTGGGGTTTTATCTTGTTCCTTCATCTGGAACATAGCCCTCTGCCTTTTCATCTTGTCTATCTTTCTGTGAATGTGGTTTTTGTTCCACAGGCTGCAGGATAGTAGTTCTTCTTGCTTCTGTCCTCTGGTGGATGAGGCTATCTAAGAGGCTTGAGCAAGTTTCCTGATGGGAGGGACTGGTGGTGGGTAGAGCTGGCTGTCGCTCCACTTCTTACTTTAAAATGTGTTATTGTAAAGGAAGAATATATTAAAGACCCAAGTGGGAATTTTAAAGAGAAAAGTATACTCACATCAAAGGCTTTTATCTTTCTATGTTCCCTTATAGTCATTGTTCAAGTATATTTATAATTTTATAGTTATGATAATGGAATAAGGCACCACTTCCTATCATTTTTTTCCTTCTTCATTTTAAATGATTACCCTTAGGATAAAACCAAGGATGATTTTATTGGGCCAAGTATGAGCATATTGCTAAATTGTTTCTACCACCAGAAAGGGCCTTATCAGCTGAACCACATTCTCACCCTCACTAAGTATTTTAGTTTTTTTTTTTTTTAATTATTAAGAAAGGTGAAGGTTGATCCTTAATTTTTAAGAGCACTGCATTTAAAAATTATTAAAAAGACAACATGCTTTTCCAGATTTGTTTGAGAATTGTAGATTGTTTTGTATAAATTTTTTTTATCACATCCTTTACCTATTTGCCTACTTAGGTATTGATTTATTTTTTTACAAACTGGAATGCATGTTTTATATTCATACCAACTCCATCATATTGCTGGAATGGTTCTCCCAGTCTATTATTTTTTTCCTTATTCCTTTCATTTTAGTTATACAATATTGATGCAGTTAAATCTGTTCAACATTTCTTGCAATTCCGTCTTTGCTCGAGTCTCAGAAAGTCCTCTCCCTGCCCTGGTTAGGCCCCCTGAGCTCTCCTCTCCTCCTTGGCTTCCTCTGCCCTCCTTGCTGGACCAGCTGGCCCTTCCCTTATACTTGTGTATGGCTGTCCAGTTTAGCAAATAAAAATACAAGACAGCCAGGTCAGTTTGGATTGCAGATAAACAACAAATAAGTTTTTAAAAAATAAGCACTCCCAGGCAATATTTGGAACATACTTATGTTAAAAAAAAATCTTGCTTTTTTGAAATTCAAGTTTAACGGGAAGTCCTGTATTTTATCAGGCAACCCTAGCTTTTGGTCCCCACTTGTGCCCCGTGTCAGCTCTTCCCAACCGGGTTAGTATTTGTTCTCCGTCCTCAGGAGGACGTGCTGCTTGCCCAAGAAACAGAGTTCAGGTCCCTGTGTGGACCCCAGGGGTGCTCCTCTACTGCTCAGCATGTCTGGGTCTACTGCGGTGGTCTGGGGAGGGGGTTCTCACTGGTACAGTCTCTGGTCTCTGCATCTGTGCTAGTTTGCTCGGGCTGCCATAACAAAAGACCACAGACTGGGGGGCTTAAACAGCAGAAACTTATTTTCTCACTATTTTGGAACCTGGAAATCTAAGATCAAGGTGTCATCAGGGTTCCTGAGGTCTCCCTCCTTGGCGTGTAGATGGCCGTCTTCTCCCTCTGTCCTCACATGGTCGTCCCTCTGTGCGAGTCTGTGTCCTAATCTCCTCTTATAAGGACATCATTCCTACTGGATTAGGGCCCAGCCTAGTGACCTCATTTTAACTTAACTACCTCTTTAAAGACCTTATCTCCACGTACAGTCACATTCTGAGGGCCTGGGAGGTGGGATTTCAACACATGAATTTGGGGGACACAATCCAGCCCAAAACAGCATCTTCCACTCCCATGGTGGTCTGTCCAAGGCACTCATCCTGCACCTTGTTCTCTCACCTGAAAGTACATCTGCGGTTTGGAGGGGTCCCACTGTCCCCCTAGGATTGGAGCCATATGAAACCCTGATGGTTCTTGGGGCAACTTGACTTCCTCAAGACCTTCTCCCAGGGCACAGCTCCAGCCTCCTTGGTGGGGCTGCAATGGGAGGGGCCCAGTCCACTGTGGACAGATTACCCAAAACTGGGCAACACCCTTTTGGGCTTCAAATTGGACCCACGCCTGGAAACTTCTGCTATACAGCCTTGCCCCATGAGGATCTACCGATCTAGACGGCTTTCTGAATCACTTTGGAAATTCTCTCTCTGCTTTTTGGTGGTTGGGTCCCTTGCCACTTTCTCGAGGACCTGCCTTAGTAAACAGGTCATCCATCTCCATTGCGTCCGTCACCTCTAACCTTCTTCCCTCCCTCCTCAGGCCGTTTTATCATCGAACTGACAGCCCTCCCACCAGGTCCAGCCAAGACATGACACAGTTCAACTTACTGCTGGCTGATCTATGTTTTTGTTTTTAAAATAGTTTATAATCTACTGCATGTAGAATTTATTGTGTCAGATGGCCTATGGTGTGGTTTCATTGGGATATACTTCTGGATTTCACAAATCATTATCAAGACATTATACCATTTAATAAACATCTATTTTCCTTCACTGTTTTCCTGATACTTGTTCAATGACATGTAAAACTCCCTCTCCCACAGTCTGTGCTGTAATGATGTGATAGCCACTTGCCTCATATGGCTACTGAACACTTGAAACATGGGTAGCCCAAATTTCAAAGGCAGTACAAAAAAAAAAAAAGAATGTAAAATATCTTTTAATATTTTTTAGATTGCTTGAAATGATAATGTTTTTGATATATTGGGTTAAGTAAAACATTATTAAAATTAGTTTTACCTATTTCCTTTTGCTTTTTAAAATGTGGCAGCTAGAAAATGTTAAATTCTGTCTTTGACTGTATTTCTACATATGATTGCCTTTAACTTAAGGCTTACACATTTCGTTACTTTTATCTCTCTCTTGGTTTATAGCCAATATTTTAATGTTTTAGTTAATGTTCTTCTTAAAACATTTTAAGATCTGTTAGAAGTATAAACATTTCCCTCATTACTCTTATCTTTTCAGACTGTCTTTTGGAAGTCTAAGCCAATTGTTCTTTCAGATGGATTTCAAAATTATTTTTGCCAAACTGATAAAAATCCTGTTTGAATTTCTCATCTTTACATCCAGAAATATTTTTTGCCCCTAAAATTGATTGACTTCCAATAGAACTTTGAGGTTTTCTTTATATGTTATATATTTTCTCAAAATCACCTCTATGTATATAATATTGTTGATACCATTGTGGATAGAGGTCTATACTGAGATGCTATCGGTCTTTAGATATTTGTCCCTTGAAGTCGCTTAATTAACCTGTGTTTTAGATAGTATAGTCTTAACTGGTATTATCTGTGAAGAGTACTTTTCTCCTTTTATCATATGTATTCATTTTATTCTGTTTCCTATATGATTATAATGTTATAATGACCGAGACTTCCAAGGCTTAATAAATAATTATGGTGGTATTGGGCACTGTTCCTGAAGATAATTTGCTAAATATTACTTTTTGGACTATTTACCCTTTTAAACTTGGCAATGCTTTTTCTTGGCTTTGATTGCCTTCAAGGACATCCATTAGAGAGGCGTTTTCCTTGTCCAAGTAAAATAAGCAGCCTAGAAAACAGAATTTCCTTCTGGCTTTCTGCAATCTACCCACTCTAAAAATAACACAAAATCATCATTTTTTTGGTTTTGAGACATATTTTCACGGATAAATTGTCAGATTATAGACTGTCCCTGATGCCCTGCAAAAATGTCAGTGGATGGAGAGACGGTTCTGTTCTCTCCCCTTGGGCAAGGGGAGAGAACAGACGCATGATTTAGGGTTAGGTTTGGTGTTAGGGTTAGATTTTAGAGTTAGGGTTAAAGTTAGGGAAACCTGACTTGAATGCACAATGTACTGAATTTCAATTTAAAAACTCTAAAATTTCACATAACTTTAAAAAATGACTACATTCTCCAAACATCATTCAGAGCAAGGCTCCCCAGCCGTGGCTTGTTAGGAACGGGGCCACACAGCAGGAGGTGAGCAGCGAGCGAGCAAAGTCCCCCATCGCTCGCGTTACCACGTGAACGATCCCCACTGTAGAAAAATTGTCTTCCACGAAACTGGTCCCTGGTGCCCCAAAGGTTGAGGACCACTGAGTTAGAGGTATCTCATGCCTTATATCAAAAGATCAGCAAAGAAGCCACTAGGGTGTATCTTGGAGAAAAAAAAGCAGGCTTAGAATTGTTATAGGATAAGCTACAGGAGCAAAGCTCTTATAAGAGGATGAAGATGGATGCAGTTGAGTGTGCCATCAGCCAGGGCTGCCGTGGCTGGCAGGTCCTCCAGACAGAGGTGCCAGCTGCAGGGGCAGGGGCACCTGGGCTCTGTCTGAATCTGGGTCCTCAGGAGAGGGCATTTTGTTATGTTTGGAGCCAAATCGGACAAAACTGAGTGATGAGAAGCATCTTCCTCATCTTTCAAAGTGTCTGATGAGGACCCAGTCTACAGTCATTGGCTAAGTCTGGGACTTCTGGGCTGCAAAAATTCTGGGTACATCTCCACCCCAATAAGTGTACGCAGCACTACTTGCCACAGACACCGAATGCTGCCCTGGGTCTGACAGAGTATTTTCAGATGCACCTTCCCTTAAGGGGATATCCTTGGGATGGTGTTCTGGTCAATAAAATAGTGTCCCTCCACCCCCTTGGCTAATGATCTCTGGAAATTCATAGTGGAAGAGAATCTGGGTAGGGCTAGATTCCAAGAAGATTCTTCTTTTCCCACCTCTCCAAACTATTCCTGCTGTCCTTTAAACGGCCCCTGGGGCTCTGTCTCCCTGTGGATCTTCTTCATCAAGTAGTAGCTCCTTCAGGGAGGGGGCCACGAGACAGCCCCTCATGGGCAGGTGGCTAGATGCAGGAGAGCTTTTGGGTGATGGGGTTTTCGGCATGCAGTATGCCTTTTGGACCCTCTGGGAAGCAACCACTGAGACTGAGTTAGGAGAGCAATGTTTCGTTTAGGGTTTTAATGAAAAAAATGTCACTTGCCATATCAGTAAACAAAGGATGTTGCAGCCATCAAGCCGTCACATTACAGCTGCCCAATTGTGCACCCTGAGGAGACTCAGGATGAGAAAGCACAAGATGCTGGCCCTAGATAGCTGAGGTGCCCATCAAAGGAATGATTTCCATGAGCCCAGGCTCTTGCATCTTCCCATACAGAGAAAAGTGCCTAATTCCTTAACTTAACCAGAGATGTCCGGTTTTCTTTAATTAGCAGTAATCTTTTGCTGTTCCACCTACCTGGTCTTTGTTGCAAAAACTCCTATAGCTCCTGGCTCCTCCCTTCCCTCTTAGGAGTGGTCCCTCAGAGCTTATAGCAGTCTCTTTATAAGCTGTCTACTTATCCTGGGCTTAAGACCTCAGTTTTGTCGGCCAAATAAAACATAATTCAGAACTTTTATGTTGTGCATTTCTTTTTTTTCCAGTTGACAGGGATAATGGCTTTGCAAGGAAAAGGGAAGAAGCAGGATGGGGCAGGGGAGCCGTCGGGCTGTGATGCAGACCTGACATCTTCCCCGCCTGCCCTACAGTGAGCTCTGGAGCAAGGCTTCCTCATTACAGGAGTCCTGTGTCTGGTGGAAATGGCCAGGACTTTGCACCTCAGTCTTGCTTAGTCACTGTCTGGGGCCACCCCAAGATCAGTAAGGTCCTGGCCCCAAAGCTGAGGGTGACCTGTAAGCTGTCTCCTCATGTCGACCAGCTGACCACACTCCTCTCAGCCTGAAGGGGAGTCTGAACTCCCCACGTAATAGGGACTGTTGATAATCCTCTTGTCAGACACACACAGTGTCTGGTCTTCTGTGAACTTCAAGCCTAGCTCAGCTCTAGCAAGAAGATTCCCATCCTCTCAGCACCTTATCTACTCTGGGATTCAGCTCCCTTTGCAGACAAGAACCTGCATCCCTTTGGCTCACCACTTCTGGTGGCCATGCTGCCAGAGACCCCTCTTTCTGACCTTCCCGGGACCTCCAGCTGTGCAGGGCCACGAACAGGGCAAGAGCAGTTCCCAGATACTCTGGGCTTACTCAAACTTAACTAGAGTTGAGATTTAATCATCTTAAGAGTAAAGGTCCTTCCACCTCTCTAGGGTGGGAAAGAGTGATAATGTGTTATCTCCTCTGCTGAGCCCTTCGTAAACACTTGCGTCATTCAGCTGATACAGGATGAGATAAGAAGGGGGTCCAGGGTCCCCTTTGAAAGTAGTCATGAATCCAGACAAGGATTCTTGGATGGGTCATCCAGCTCTGGTTTGTATTAGCTCCGCAGTCACAGGGTTTATGCAAAGCATCCCTCAAAGGGGCTTCTTTACCACATGAAAGGAGGAAAGTTAGGCCTTGAAAGAAGGCATTCCTGAGCTTTTCTTGGCACTTTTTCCCAGACCTTGGAAAAGGCCAGTGCTTTTAAAAGCAGAGGTCACTCGGAGGGAAGGCAATCAGAGGCAGGCAGCATAAAATGGTCCTTCCAAAGCTAACCATCTCCTTCCTTTCCCAGTCCACAGTGGCTTCAATCCGCCTTTCCCTTAAATCTGACAGGAGGAAAGCGAAAGCAGGGTGATAGTTCTGAGAGGATCTAAAGTGAATAAAGATGGCCTGTGTAACCCCCCAGGTCCCTCCATCCTCCAGGACCAGGTGAATCAGCCAATTCAGAACATGCTGACAGGAGCCACGGAAGAAGGTGGGACAAAGTACAGTGTAGCCCACCCCCCAGCCCTGCTGCCACCCACCCTGCTGCTTCCACCTCTAAGGTTTTTCTCATGTGACAGAGAGGCTGAGGCTCTGGGCTGGACGCAGGAGGGGAGGGGCTCCCAGAGAGCCTCAAAGTCAAAAAGTCTGTCCTTTCATGCTTCACTCCAGGACCTCATACAGGGCCTGCCACCAAGTAGGTAGGTGTCCAGCATGTTTTTCTTTTGAGGAGTCTTTGAGGGTTTTTTGGAGAAGGAAAAGAGCCTATTGTGGTCTTTCTCTCTATCTTTTAAAAGTGATGAACTCCAAATTTGTACTGTGAAAAGTCTAAGGTCACACAACCATTTTTCCCTTTTTCCCTTGCACCTGTAGGGGTGTATGGGTCCCTCCCCACCATTGGGTAGTTTGGGTGGTAGACTCCACCTCAGCTCCAGGGTACCCAATGTCCGTGGTACAGTGGGTAGGTCAGGTGACCCAGGCCTAAGAACATGCCATCCTCCTGGTCACTGGGTTGGTTCAGGAGTATTCCATCAACCCAAAGCTCAGGCTGTGGTCGGATGGCTGTGGATGTGAATGAGGAAGCATGTACATTTGGGGGTGCTGCCATCTTGCAGTCATGGGGGAGGGGGTTGGCAACCACAGAGGGATGAGCAGGGCTGAGAAAATGACATAGAAAGAGAGTCAGAATCCATATCAAAGCCTGCTGAACACTTAGTCCACCTCTGTATTTTTCTGTTAGGTGCTATGATAAATTGCCTTGAAGTATTTAAGTCATTCTGAGTTGGGTGGTCTGATGTCTACGGCCATACCACCCTGAACGTACCCAATCTCGTCTGAGTTGGGTTGTCTGATATTTGAGAACAAAAGGTTGTTGATGACAGGGTGCGTTAGGTAAGATGTGCTGTTGACTGGAGCATAAATAAGATGCAGAACTTCACACATATGTCAGCCTCAGCATCATCTCTTATTGGTCCTCTTTCCCTTTGCAATAAGCCATAGTTGGAACAGCTTTACAATCTTTCTTCTCTCACTTTGACACTTTCTGGTCCATAATGGACCGTTCCGGATCCACGCTTTAGGAGCAGAACGGGACAAAGAAGACGCCATCCTGGCCTTTGTGGACATGCTGACCCTTTGGATGTTTCCCATTTTGTCAGAGTCTGGACTGAAAAAGATGGTGACTGGGAGAGTGCCACTGAGTGCTTCCCTAGGAAGGAAGCTGTTCACGCTGAAGGACAGGGTTGGCCCTGCGAGCTTCTGAAAACGCGCCCTGTGTTGAGTTCTGGTTTAGCTTTGTAAGGAGCTGTGTTACTAGGTGGACCTTCGCTGAGAACGGGAACCTCTTCCCATGCACTCCACCCACCAAGGCCACACTTTCCCAGCAGGTGTGACACATCACAGGGCTTGTTCTGATGAAGGCAGGTGGGTGGACCGCAAAACAAGCAAAACCCAAGACAAAAAAATCATTTTCAATAGAAGTAATATAGGATCCAGACAAAACTATAATTCAAAGAGATGCATGTACCCCTGTGTTCATGGCAGCACTATTCACAACAGTCAAGACATGGAAACAACCTAAATGTCCATCAACAGATGAATGGATAAAGAAAATGTGATATATATACTTTATGTATATATACATATATATAATGGAATATTATATGTAATATTATATATAATATACATAATAGAATATCACTCAGCCATAAAAAAGAATGAAATAATGCCATTTGCTGCAACATGGATGAACCTAGAGGTTATCATACTAAGGGAAATAAATCAGAAAGAGAAAGACAAATACCACATGACATCACATATGTGGAATCTAAAATATGGCACAAATGAATTTATCTACAATAGAGAAACAGACACACAGACGTAGAGATCAGACTTGCGGTTGCCAAGGGGGAGAGGGGGTAAGGGAGGGGTGGATTAGGAGTTTGGGATTAGCAGATGCAAACTAGTATACAGAGAATGGATAAACAATCAGCTCCTACTGTACAGCACAGGGAACTATATTCAATATCCTGTGATACACTATAATGGAAAAGAATATGAAAAAGAATGTATATATGTGTATAACTGATCACTATGTGGTACAGCAGACATTAACACAACATTGTAAATCAACTATACTTCAATAAAACAAAAAGTAATACATGCTCATTTTTGAAAACATGGACACAGAGAAGAAAAGAAGAATCATCCACAATCCAGATATTATAACTATGTACCCACTGCCCAGGGTTTATTTCTCATTTTTAAGAACAATTATTTCAGTACAATATACCTACTAAAAGTATACACGTCCTAAGAGTACAGCTTGATACATTTTCACAAGTTTAACACACCCATGCAGCCGGCACCAAAATACAGAAAGAGCTACAGCAGCAGCCTCGACATCCTTCCTGAGTTCCTTCTGGTCATCCTCTCCAACCCCAAGCACTCCAGGGATGACAGCTAGCATCATAGATTAGATTTGCCTGTTTTCAAACTTTATACAAATGAAATCAATACAGGATGCTCTTTTTTGGAACTGGAGTTTTGTAATCAACTTTATGTTTCTGAGATTGACCCACCCCATTGCATATAGTTGTTTATGCTTGCTGCTCTCAGGCATTTTCTTCTGCGAATATAACACAGTTTGTTCACATCTGTATTCACCTTTAGTAGATACAGTTTTCCCACTACCACCCTCAGCAGCAAGCAGTACACAAGTGTGCTGGAAGCTCTTGCCAACACTTTATTTTTTCCCATTTTTTTCATCTTAGCCATTCTTTTCATATTCACTGGCCATGTGGTGAGCCTCTCCTGTGAAGTACCTTTTCCAATCTTTTGCCCATTTTTCTACTAGGCTATTCATTTTTTCTTATTAACTTGTAGGAGTTCTTTACCCATTCCAGCTATGATTCCTTGGTAGGGATAGGTATTGCAAATCTCTCCTTCTACCCTGTGGCTTGCATTTCTACTTTCTCAATTAATATTAAAACTTTATGATAATCTTTCTGTTTTCTTTATGGCTCAGCGCTTTTCTGTTCTGCTTAAGAATTCCCCCTCCTTCATGTTCGTGAAAATGTTCTTTTTTCCTACATTCTTCATGGTTTTTCCTTTAACATTTAAATCTATTTAATTTAAATCTAACATGTAAATCTGGAAGTGATTTTCATACGGTGTGTTTTTTCCCAAGTGGATATCTAGATTGACTCAGCAGATTTCCAGTCTTTTACTAAAAATATTATGAATGTGTATGCATGTTTATTTATAAATAAGTATCTTAATGCATACAGACTATTTTGCTTTCACACACACACACCGTATTTTATTTTTGCAAGAGACAAATAAACGGACACCAAGCGAGCGTTGTAAATGGATGACCACAACAAAAGCAACAATGATTGCAATTACCAAACACGAAACACACTCATACTATGTCATAATATTGACATTCGGTCCAGTAACCCTCCACTGTAACAGCTCCTTTACTTTGCAGTGAAAATTGATTTGTATATTTTTTGCCTCTGAGTCCTTGTGGGATTTTTTTTTTATTCAAACAGAAAGTCACAAAAATTATAATCATCCTCATCAGTTCACTCAGTCCCATGTAATTAATTTTTTTTATCTTGATCTTTTGTTAGCACTGCTATGAATTCATCAGTTTTCCTTTAGAGTTCTGAAGATGCTTATTCATTCAGTTCAGCAGTATAGTCAGTCACCAGAAACCTGTACTTGTCAGTCTTTTCCATGAATTCCTTGAAGATGAAACGCTTTTATAGGAACATTTTTGCAAAAGCATCAGAGTACACCCAGAACTGCATACAGACAATTTTTTTTTTTTTTTTTTTTGCGGTACGCGGGCCTCTCACTGTTGGGGCCTCTCCCGTTGCGGAGCACAGGCTCCGGACGCACAGGCTCAGCGGCCATGGCTCACGGGCCCAGCCGCTCCGCGGCATGTGGGATCCTCCCGGACCGGGGCACGAACCCGCATCCCCTGCATCGGCAGGCAGACTCTCAACCACTGAGCCACCAGGAAAGCCCCATACAGACTATTTTTAACATTGTTTTAAAATTATTGTTGACTAATTGTCATTTAAATCCACCAAAACATAACTTTCAGTGTCTGCGTGATATTCCATTATATGGATATATCAATTTATTTGGCCATCCAAATGCTATTAGACATCCAAATTACTGCCAGATTTTCATACTTATAAATGAAACTGATGAAAAGCTAGGAATATATATCAGTGTGTCAACCTGTGTACCCACACAAGGGTCCTGGAAGGACTGACCCAAATGAACATTTTAAGGCTCTTCATCATTATCACCAAATTGCTTTTCAGAAGATTTGATGAAACATAAAATTCCATGAAAACTGAGATGATTGTATTCTCCCCGTGTCACTACAATTTGTCAGCCTTGAAGACTGTCATTAAAATCTTATGACAATTGTCTAGACACTAGATCATACCTCGATGTCACATTGGGTGTTTTTAAAAAGTGAATTGGAACACTTTGTGTTAACCAGGTTTATTTCATCTTCAGAGAACAGTGTATCCAGTCACTGCTTCCTTTTGTATAAAGGCTTTACTGTTCTTCTGACTGGTTTGTCTGAGCTATTTATAGAAAAGGTAGAAACCAGTCACATATGAGGTAGATTTGTTCCAAGGCCTTTAAAGCTTGCCTATTTATATTTTCATGTAGTGAAGCCTATCCATTTTTATTTTATTATTTCTGCCATTACTTTTCATCTTAATAGCTTAGAGCAAATATTGACCTGTATGGGCTACCCTTCCATTTACCTCCTTTATCTATCGGCAACTTATGCTGCAGCTTTGATGTAAGATACGAATCTCAGTGTATGCCTTCTCCCCTATCCCTAGATACCTAGCTAATTTTTCCCAGCAACGCAACCTGGGATGTGGATCATTTTGTGTTATCTTAGCAGCTGGTGTTAGAATTCCACTTAGGTGGAGAACCAATACTGTTTGCAAGAATCTCTTGGTACTGTGGTGTTAAGATGAACTACCGGAGGCCCAGTGATCCTGGCACTGAGGCCTCAGAGGAGGGAAGAAGCGGTCTGCGATTCCATCGGAGGCATTTACTGCTTTCGGGTGGCGGGGGCATGGGCATGAAGAAGAGGAGGAAGGAGGTGAAAGAGAAGATTCAGATACGTGAAAAGCGGTTGGAGCAGGTGGAGGTGCCAGCGAAGCTTGTTGGCGATGGGGCGGCCAACAAGGTCATGCCCACGGTGTCACATTCCTGATCCCCAGACCTCAGACTGCTCCCAATTGCTTTATCTGCATTTCGCCATGTTCTGTGAGGCTCAGAGAGGTGCAGGGCTCACCTCTGTGCTGTGCACACAGGGAGTAGAAGCAGAGTGCAGGGGCTGAGGGCCAGGTCTTGGGGCTGCGATGGACCAGGGCTGGGGGCTGCTATGGGCCAGGGCTGGGGGCTGCGATGAACTAGGGCCTTGGTAGGAGATTGAGTCAATTACACCTGCTTCCAGAGGGCCAGGGAGGCCCCTAGCTCACGTCTGTGGATTAATCTGGCTTGCTTTCTTGCTTTGCCATTCACTTTGGTGTCTTCCTTTATCACCAGAGCTGACGTGTTGATTCCCTGTTGCTCCTATGTGAAATCGCTAAGCTCCTTGCATCAGTGATGCAGTCAGGGCAAGCCCTCTCTCTTAACTATCTTAACTATGTTGAAGTGTACGGCTCAGCAGCGTTAGGTACATTCACACTGTTGTGTAACCAAACTCGAGAACTTTTTCACCTTTTGCAAAACTGAAAGTCAGCTCTGCCCAGTAGGGAAGAACAACTCCCCACTCCCCTCCCCCAGTCGCTGGCGACCCCCGCCTCTTCCTCCCGTCTCCGTGAAGCTGACTCCTCCAGGGACCTCATAGAAGCGGGGTCGTGCAGCATTGGTGTTCCTGTGACTGGCTTCTTTCACTGAGCATAATGCTCTCAAGGCTCATCTACATGGTAGCACGTGTCGGAATCTCCTTCCTTTTTAAGGCTGAATAATATTCCACTGTGTGGCTGGACCACACTGTGTTTATCCCTTCATCCATCTAAGGACACTTAGGTTGCTTCCACCTCTTGGCTATCGTGAATAATGCTGCTATCAGAGCTTTTTCTGCATTCCTAAAACTGAAATTGCAGCCCAAACTTGGGGAGAAAACAGCATGGCACTCCAGAGCATGGGATCAGCTTGACCTTCAAATCCCTGATGGTCTTTAAGAGAAAGACCTTGTCCTCCCTCAGGGTCATTACGTGAGTACCATGTCGCTGAGAAATGCTCTGACTCCACACTGTTCTTGACATGCGCCCCCCCCCACCCCGTGCCACCACAGAGGAGATGTAAGGACCGTGGTCTGCTTTCACCCTGCCACAAGGGTTCTTCATGAGGATTCTTACATTAGAGCCTCACCCAAGCCTGTGGCAAGGTTCATTCTAATCTAATTCTCTCACTTAGTTACTTCCAGAAATGTGACTTCCCAGCTGACCCAACCTCTCCATATGGATCATGATTTTCTTTTTCAGTGGACTCCAAAGAGAGAGAAGTTTCTTGAAACACATAACAGTGGTGGCATTTGGGATGCCACCAGCACCCCTGAGCCAGGTGCTTCATTTCTCAGGGGGGCTCTAAGTGAAAGAGGGCCCGCCTCAGGCTTGATGACATGGCATCCTCTATGGTAATGGAGTCTGGCTTGTGAGTCATATCCTCATTCATTCATTCATTCAACAAATATCCAATAAGAGCGCAGTATACATCAGTCACTGGGCTGGGGGTACTAGATACAGATATGCATGAGAATCCCTGCCGTGGAGGAAATGACCAGGTACTACGGGAGACACATGCACACAAATAGCCAAGCACAGTGACATAAGTCCTAGGATGAAGTTATGAACAGCATGGTAGGCTGTCCAGCTTTGACTTTTCGGCTGTAAATTCACAGAAGGTTATGGTGAAGATTGCTACCTTAACAATCAGCCTCATTTAAAGATGAGAAAACCGAGGCTCAGGGAGAGTAACTGATTTCTAAGGATGTCAGTTGGTTGGTGGCAGCGCCGGGACAGGCATGCGGACCTTCCATGATTAGTCTGGTTCTTTCCTGAACCAGTTTGCCCGTTTCTGTGGTCCAGGTCAGAGCTGGCCTTGGGCTTTGTGTTGCTGGGCTTTGAAGAGATGATGGTCTCCAGAGTTTTTGTTAGAAATCCCACTCTTCCTCCATCGAATTCTTTGCTGAAATGACACAGTGTTTTAGACGCACCCTTTCTGATGCATGAATCTTACCTCGTATCCTGTGGGACAGTAGCTAGAGTGTGGCTGCAAGATTACCAAATGGTCAGTTTGCATAAACGAAATCCATCAGCCTTGCTCTGTCCTGCCACGAGGGGTTAGCACAGGCTGATTCCAGGGAAATCGTGATATCCATCAGAGCATGCGACATTTCACAGAGGAACACGGCTACATTCAGAAGTGCCCTGACTCCCTGGGAGCACACTTTGTCTTTTCACTGTGTCTGTGTCCTGTCTGAGGCATTCTGATGGACACCTGCCGGTGTGTCTACCTGCCCAGCATCCATTCCCTCTTATCCTGGTAAGAGGACCTTGATCTTCCTTCGAAGACTCACCATCTTCTATTCCCACCATCACTCCAAATGCATCCAATACCGTCCATGTGGGAACATGGTCCAAACCAGACAAATTAGACTCTGACGTTTGAACATCAAGCTGAGCGCCTCAAGGTCAGAAAATGGCTCAGATTTGTTAGTCGCTAGGGCTGAGCCCAGAGGAGGCTGCTTGTTAGTTCTTTGCTACCTAGACTCCCCACCCCACCTCCAACTGTGGGCTTTTGGTTGTCTTTCTATTTTGTGACATTCCATGTTTTTCTGTGTGGCACTATTTTGCTTTAGGTGGCTACAGTCTACTCCTGTTATTTGCAGTTACAGAGCCCTGACTGACATTTGTTGACACTGGTCAGGCAGAGGAGGGTCAAAAACCAGGAGCAGGGCTTCCCTGGTGGCGCAGTGGTTGAGAGTCCGCCTGCCGATGTAAGGGACACGGGTTCGCGCCCCGGTCCGGGAGGATCCCACGTGCCGCGGAGCGGCTGGGCCCGTGAGCCGTGGCCGCCGAGCCTGCGCGTCCGGAGCCTGTGCTCCGCAACGGGAGAGGCCACAACAGTGAGAGGCCCGCGTACCAAAAAAAAAACAAAAAAAAACAGGAGCAGAGGGGGAAGTTAAAGGATGAGGGGCCAGATGTGAAGATGAAGAATCAGTTCAGTGTCAGTGGGGAGCCACAGAGAGATGAGGTTTAGAGTGAACGCAAGAGAAAAACTGGATCCAGGGATTAAAGTTACCAGGAAAGTGGAAGTATGTGAATGTACTCAATTTGAACCCTTGGAGTCCTCGTATGAACAGTTGGCACAGATGGATGGGATTGAGAAATCTTTGAATTCACCTTCTCCAGGACCTCGTTTCCTCTCCTGCACTTGGGATCCTATGAATTGGATCGTTCAACTGTGAGTTTACGCAACCCCAAGTACTGGGGTCTAAGCATGGTCTAACCACGAGGATAAGTTCTGGCTCAGAGCTCCCGATGACCTCCTACAACCCTCCCAGGATGAGGCAGATGGGGCAGACACGTGCCAAGTCCTGACAGGGTAGATCTCCTTCTGCGACCGAGCAATAGTTGTTTACAAGGCAGTGTGACATAGC
This sequence comes from Physeter macrocephalus, assembly GCF_002837175.3. Classification (NCBI taxonomy): domain Eukaryota; kingdom Metazoa; phylum Chordata; class Mammalia; order Artiodactyla; family Physeteridae; genus Physeter; species Physeter macrocephalus. The sequence goes on along the minus strand of NC_041215.1, from coordinate 135,065,200 downwards.
AAATGTAGTCCACATCCCAAGTGACCAGGCCTTTTCTGGCCCTGCCTTCCAGTGAAATGTCCAAGATTTTGAGCCCAAACACCCATCCTTCATTTGCTCTGCTCCCTCCCATGTGCCCCCTTCCCTCAGCTGGGTCAGAACCTGTCCAGGCCCCCAGGCCCCCTGGGTAGGCTGGAGCCCCCTTTGCCCTGGCCCATTCCTTCCAGGGAAAGAATGACCTTTGGCCTGGAGCTCTGTTCCTCCATGGATGACATCGCTCTGTCCTGGACGGATTTTCCTACAGTCACAAAAAGAGCAGTCCGGATTAATCAGAAGTTTGGTTAAACACTCAGAAAAGTGGGCTTCTAACCATTTCTGGGTCCCTGACCTCTTTGAAAATGAGAAGGAAGCTATGAACACTTAAGAACACACACACACCCCATGCAACATTCTGTCCACAGTTTTGGGGTGTTCCTGGGACCTCCCACCTGGTCCTCCCTTGGACTGTGTCTAGGACACATAGCTGTCCCTGGACCCGCGAAATTCTCCCACCCTATCCCTAGGGTTACTCACACAGGTGGTAACTCTCCTGCTGGAAGCAGCCCTGTGTGGATCCACGTGCTGGAAGCCAGAGGCTGCCCTGGTTCTAAGGGTCATCGACGAGTCTTCAATGGGTCAGTGAAGGAACACGAGGATTCACAAGGAAAGCTCTAGATGTCACCTGGATAATCATTTGAGAGGGTTGGGAGGGTGTCATTCCCAGGACACTCACCTCCTTGAGGTAGAACCTCAGACCCAGCCTATATCAGTCCCAGCCCAGGGCCCCGAGGAAGAACCCCTCAGGCCTGCGGTGGGCACGCTGGCTCAGGTGCGGGGGGGACTGGGGCTCACCTTACACTCAGCGGAAACACACGTGCACACACAGACACACATGCACACACAGACACACATGCACACACACACATTTCAGATGCACTTAATACGTGTATTGGCCTAATGCACAAGGTTCAAATGTGAAAATCAACAGCTGACTGAAACTAAGATCAAAACACCTTGGTCTTAATAATAAAAAGAACAAAATTCAAAAGTATTTAAACTTGTATTTAAAGGTTTATTTATTATTACACTTTTATTACAATTTTAGAGGTTAAAATGTTAAGTTTGACGATATCGACCAGGAACAAGGCTTTTTCAGGGCTGCCAGCTCTTCCTCCTGCTCTCCTACTGCACATTTGCAACGTGAAACAGAGAAAAATGTGGTTCCCTAAAAGAACGTGTTCCCAGCTGACTTCAGTTAAAAGCAAGGACTATATTCTTTTTTTTTTCACATACACACACACTGTATTTTATTTTTACAAGAGACAAATAAACGGACACCAAGCATTGTAAATGGATGACCACAACAAAAGCAACAATGATTGCAATTACCAAACACGAAACACACTCATACTATGTCATAATATTGACATTCAGTCCAGTAATCCTCCACTGTAACAGCTCCTTTACTTTGCAGTGAAAATTGATTTGTATATTTTTTGCCTCTGAGTCCTTGTGGGATTTTTTTTTTTATTCAAACAGAAAGTCACAAAAATTATAATCATCCTCATCAGTTCACTCAGTCCCATGTAATTAATTGTTTTTTTCATCTTGATCTTTTGTTAGCACTTTTATGAATTCATCAGGTTTCCATTAGAGTTCTGAAAACGCTTATTCATTCGGTTCAGCAGTACAGTCAGTTACCAGAAACCTGTACTTGTCAGAGTCTTTTCCATGAATTCCTTGAAGATGAAACCCTCTTATAGGAACATTTTTGCAAAAGTATCAGAGTACACCCAGAACTGTCTGTAAATGACAAAAGACTTAAAAATGACCACAGTTAAAGATTTGATGAAAGTTCATAATAATGCAATTGACAAGGAAATTTAGTTATTTCTGAGATATACATTTTAAAGTAATAACTAGAATTATGACTTATAACATTATACCAGAACATATAAGATTTTTAGAAATTTCCTGTAATGTCTGAAACATTTATATTAACATATTTCCATACAAATAACCCAAAGAAAGTTTAGTATTAGTTGCTTTTTTTTTGCTTGTTTATACTGCAGGTTCTTATTAGAAGGACTATATTCTTATGCTGTCTATGGTGTCTGGATGAGTCCTGTAGGCTGAAGATCCTGGTTTTGGAGTTTTGCCTCCTTATAATACTTTGAGAGATAGCAAATGTTGACATTCTGCTTTCAATTTGTCCATATAAGGTGTGAAGAATTCTCAAATAGGATTTTTTTTCTTGAAAGATCATGGCCGAAGTGGAATTGAATAACAAAAATATAACTACAGCTATTTATTTTGTTTACTGGCATAATGCTAGTACCCAAACAATTCCACAAAGATTAGAACCACGATATCGCTAACTTCTGTTTACCTGTCTACATTACTATTTAAGCTTTCAATGAATATTTTTGGCTCAGAAGGCTTTAAAACAATGTTATTCTGAATGTTATCTAACACATACCCTCTTTCTAGCCAATATCTTCCAATCTATTTCCTTATTTAACTACCTGAAGACTTTCAACAATTTTGTATATAAAATTAATAGATTTCAAATGATCATTTATTACATCGTTTTTGCAATATTATATATTATTATGTATAGACTGGTGGAATTTAAAATCTACAGTGTACAAGGAGATTTTTTTCTGGATTGCATCTACAATGGTTATCTATGTTTGAAAGTGAATGATTAACAATAAATCTGGATGTTACGCTTCGTCCATGTTGTAAAGCAGGTTAGACAGGATAATAACTTCCAGGACCACCTAATCCTTGATCCACACAAGACTGAAAAGCTAAAAAGGATGTGGAAATAGGCATACACCTGACTGGCCTTCTGAAGGTCAAGGCTGAAGCCAAAACTGAACACTGGAGTCTGTCCCAAAGATGAATTTCGGTGCTTTCTGGTATGTATGTGTGTGAAACACTACTTACTCTTGCCACAGACCTACGATTTCTTTTACCGTTGTGCTTTATCCTATGCTCCACGCCAGCCCATTCAATGAATGCTGTGGCCATCACCTTCCGAGTCAAGTTCACAACCCACAGTTTGAAAAGCACTGGAGGGTGCTTTCTAAATTCTGGTTCTCTTCCTTTGTGCTTTAAAATATCCCCAGGAAGGCATCATCCCATGACCAGTCTCACTCTGGCATCCCCATCTTCCTTCCCTGGGCACGTGTTGAGCATGGATTTTGTTAGGAGCAAATGTGAAGACCTCACCTCTGTCTCTAGGAATCCTCTAGGGAGTGAGGAAGTTACCACAAAGGCTACTCTAAACAAGGCAATCCCATGTTTAGGATAAGCGTGGCACATCATAGGAGCTGAAAGAAGAACGTCTCTCCTAGCGGGGGGTTCTGGATGTCTCCCTGGGGAAGGTGACATCTGTACTGAGACCTGAAGATTGCATAGGAGGCGCCAGGTAGAGGGAGAGGAAAGGCAGCGTGCAAATGGGAGCGGGGGCAGAGCTGGAGAAAGCACGCTCTGAGCATGAGTGTCTCCCAGCCGTGAGGTCTCTGGGACCTCGGAAATATTCCTCTCCCTTCAGCAGGGAGGGGGCTGCTTCTCCCCCAGTCCTGGGAACCTGCATTACAAGTGGGGTTGTGTGATGGCCCTTGGGACTCTGAAGAGAGCCTGGAGTTAAGAGACTTGAGCTGGGAGGGGCTGCCACCTGGCTCACTGACCTTCTTCCCCAGGGAGTAAGCCCTGTGGGATCACCTACACGAGCAGAGACCTCTCTGGGCATTATCCCAGTGGGGACTCTGAGAACACCCACAATAAACACGTGAAGGGAATCCTTCTGGACGCTGTGTGACAATAAGGACACAAGCATTCTTAGGGTTGCCAGTTGTGTCTTCTTGTCCCAAGTCCTGGGACAGAGTCCCCAGGTCCTGCAGGGGGACCGTCACAGCTCTGGTAACGCCAGCGAGTGGGTCCAAGACACAAAATACACTATCACAAGTCAGAGGAATACTGACTCATCCTCAAACAAAGAACTCCTGCTTGCAAGGACCATCAGGAGGAATGTTTTGGGGAGGGAAGGGAGTCAACTCTGAGTCCTGCAGCCTGGGCTCCCCAGCCAGGCCCCTCTGTGTGCTCCCTGGGTCCCCTGCCATGTCCACCTTTTCCTCCAGCTTGCAAAGCAATGCATTTCTCCAGGGCTGTCCACTTCTAGCCTTGACCTCATCCCGGATACAGTCAGGGCGGGGCTTTGCCAAGGCTGCCCTGGAAACATTTGTTAATGTTGACACATGTGGTGTATCAGTAAGGAACTGGCTCATTAATCACTAGGACATTTCCCCCAAACAAATCTATCAAAGGAGCAGAAAGTGTATATAGTGTCCCCTCGGCCAGACCCAGTTCAGCTGTTCCTGGTGCCGAGCAGATGGTTGAGGTGACACCTCCCTCACCTTGTGACAGTTTAAAATAGCCCAGCAGACTGGGTTTATTATTGGCACCCAGGATGATTAGACGACATGATTCATCTGCATTGAAAGATATCATCCGCATGAATAATAAAGTGCTTTTGCTATTAAACATGATTCTCTGGGATCTTGTGATGTCACACTTAAAGATTCCCATCCAGCCTGACACTGGGGGCTGGGAGGGAGGAGGGTGAGCCTTGCGGTTCGAGGACAAACTTCAATGGAGAGAGCTGATCCCCTGGGACATCCTTATACCTACTGCAGAAATGTAACTCACATCCATACACCTGTGTCCAAATTTATCTCATCTACATATTTTCATTGCCAGCGCAACCACCTGGTGACGGTGAGGCCGAAACCCTCTCACCTGGGTGCTGTGTCAGCCCCTGTCTGTCCTCCTGCCTTGACCCCACTCCCTGAAGTCCTTTCGTCACTCAGCAGCTGAGGGAGCTTGAGAAGGGGGAAGGAGCCACGGAAACTTTGAAGGAAGCCAAGGGGGTCCCAGTGTGGATTGCAGACTGTGACGAAAGAACCTAGTACATAAAAAATGTGTGGAACGACTGCAGTGAAAGAAAGAGGGGAAAAGGAGGTGTTGACCCAAGTGACTTTGGAAAAAAGTGGATTCTGTGAGGTTAAAGGCAAAAGGAACTGCACACAAGAACTGCACATACAGAAGACATACAGACGGCCAACCGGCACATAAAAAGATGCTCAACATTGCTGTTCCTCAGAGAAATGCAAATTAAAGCCACAATGAGATGTCACCTCACATCTGTCAGAATGGCTTTTATCAAAAAGTCTACGAATAACAAATGTTGGTGCGGATGTGGAAAAAAGGGAACCCTCCTATACTGTTGTAGGGAATGTAAATTGGTGCAGTCACTATGGAAAACAGTATGGAGGTTCCTTAAAAAACTAAAAATAAAGTTGCCATATGATCCAGCAATTCCACTCCTCTCTATATATATCCTAAGAAAACGAAAAGATATATGCACCCCAATGTTCATTGCAGCATTATTCACTATAGCCAAGAAATGAAAGCAACCTAAGTGTTCATCAACAGATGAATGGATAAAGTTGTGGAATATTACTCAGCCATAAAAAAGAATAAAATTCTGCCATTTACAACAATGTGGATGGACCTAGAGGGTATTATGCTTGGTGAAATAAGTCAGACAGAGAAAGGCAAATACTGTATATTTTCACTTATATGTGGAATCTAAAAAATAAGATGAATGAATACAGCAAAACTGAAACAGACTCACGGCTATAGAGAACAAACTAGTGGTTACCAGTAGGGAGAAGGAAGGGGAGATGGGCTAGATGAGAGCATGGGATTAAGAGATATAAACTACTATGTATAAAATCAATAAACAACAAAGGTATATTGTACAGCACAGGGAAATACAGCCATTATTTTGTAATAACTTTAAATGGAGTATAATCTAGAAAAATATTGAATCACCATGTTGTACACCTGAAACTAATATAATATTGTAAATCAACTATACTTCAATTAAAAAAAAGAACTGCACTCTAGTTGGTAAAGCTGTTCAGCACAGAGCTGCGGGTTTAGCCACTCTGAAACCACTGTCCATGTCTAGTAACTGAATAATTAAGTAAATGGCTGGCAAATGGTGGGGCTTGTTTCTCACTCTTGGAGGTGGACGTTAGAGATAAGCTAGGGTAGGGGATGGAATGATCCGAGTGATGTAGGATTAGAGTTGGAAACATCAGTAGGAACTCATGTTTAGTCTAATACAGATACATATGGATAAATACAAAAGTAATTCTTTAGATATGTGTACTATACTTGGGTTAGTATACACACATATGTTGCTAAGCTCTTTCTGCTGAGAGAGCACGAAGGAATGACACCACAGTAGCATAGCAATGAGCTCACCCAGCACCCAGATCTTGGTTTCTAATACCATTCTCAAATAAAAGAAAGATGGCATCCTTGGAAAATTGGTTGATTCTAGGGCTGGGGTAAAAAATATATAAGAGTCTGGAGTGTCTTATAGTGACAGAAAGTAAGGAATGTTCAAAAGACAAACTGGGAATAATGAACAATAATGTACAGTTATTGGTCAGTTCGTGGTGACAAAGGCATCAAACTAATGGAAGCATTTCAGAGGATATGAGAACCCTCTGTACTATCTTTGTAACTTGTCTGTAAATCTCAAGCTCTTCTACGACAAAAAATGTTTTGAAAAAACCTGTAATGACACCCAGTGCTCTTAACTCTTCCTTTCTCTATGCCCTCCTCCGTTTTCTGACTTCCTTGCTCATTTCTCTCCAGTCACATGGCCCTCCTTTCTGGTCCACCTGTCTTTACCATCCCAGGTCTCCTGAACTTCCAGGACTTTCCATGTGCTGTTGCCTCTTCTTGAAACGCTCTTCATCCTGTGTCTGGCTCCTTTTCCCACAACAGGTCCCAGCTGAAATCTCACCTCCTCAAAGAGGTGATCCTGGGCCACCCAAGCCAAAGTGGTGTTGGTGTCCTCCATCACCAGATACCCATACTACACACACACACACACACACACACACACACACACACACACACACACTGGTATTCCATCATTCCATCACCTTGTTTATATTTTTCATTGCACTTACCATTGTGTTTAATAATCTGGCTTATTATCTGTCTCCCCAATAAGATGTTAAGATCTCAGAAGGTGTATTATCACTAAGTACCCAAAAGTACCCCAAATCTAGCTCAGCGCCTGCTCAATACAAATCTGCTGAAATAAATAGATGAGAGTGTTAATTAGTAAAACATGCTTTGACAGTCATCAACTTTTATTTGTTACACACAAAACTACACATCACAGGCTGTCCTCATATGGCCAGTGGGGGTTAATTCCCAGACTCCCTGCTGGGACCAGTCTGTCCCCCAGGGAGGAGGTGATCCCTGACTATCAGGAATTATCTAACTTGAAATCATCACATGATTAACATTCACCCTGGCAGCACGCAGAGACACAGGACACTTTGCATGTCACTACCATTAGCCCCCATATCTGTTATCCAGAATCTAAAGTCAAATAAAACCCCCAGTACCCTAAGAACAAGGTAATGCGGGGTAGTCTAGCTTCCATGTTGCTGCTGTGTGGTTGTCAAATGAAAGTGATATGATGAGTGAAAATGAAAGGCAACGAGTGAAAAGGTACTTTGAAGGGGATAATATGATCAGAAGGTGAAAAATGAGCCTTTTAAAAGCAACATTGTGCTTCCTGCTGGTCACACGATGAATGACTCCAAGTTAAACTCAAGCTGCAATTCTGCTGTAACACTTCGCTGTGTTAGGGTCACTTTGCCCCACTAGACTGAACTCTTTGAGGGCAGGGACCGTCGCTGATACCCCCAAACTAGCACAGTGTTGGCTCAGAGAAGAATCCGAATAAGTCTCCACTTAAGGCACATCTAACTAAACATGCCCCAAACGGGACCCCTGACCTTCTACCCCAACTCTCTTCTGTTCCCTGATTCAAGCACAGGCACCACCATCCACCAAGCTGTCTAGACCAGAAAGCCCAGCCTCTTCCTACACCCCTCATTCATTGCACCTGAACTGTCTTCAGGGTCTGTGTGAGGTTCTCAAATTTAAGGATTGAATCGTTCATCTCTTTATCTCTAGTATTTAACATGTATCTGGCACATGATCGGTGCTGAATCAAGGTTTGTGCCCTGCACGACTGGGGAGTCGGACTGAAGTGAAGATTTTAATGGGGTTTGAAGTCACGCTCTGCACTCCCAGAGAGCATTTGACTCTCAGAAGATTCCACCCTGTCTCTCTAGCCAGGTTGTAAGTTACCTCAAGACAGGAACTCCTTCTCACGCTCCGCAGAATCCCTTTGTCATCACCAGCCTCCCACATAGCTGTGTCCTCATTGAGGAGAAAAGATGGCAAACAACTCACAGCCCTGAGTGGTCTGAGATGGAGGAAGAGAGAGCTGCTGAGAAGGGCATCACCATCCATGGATTCTGCATGGAGCTGGGATAGGGGGGCCACAAAATTCCACTTTCTACAGCTGAAGACCATGCCGTAAACCAGCACTTCCTGTAAAAGGTTAATAGTCTTATACATTTTTTCCCGAAAAGATATTTAATAATTATTTGATTTTTTAGTAGCAGGTAATAACTAAGATGGACCAAGTCAGGAGACTAACTAGGAATTTTCTGGGTCAACAAATGATTCTCTCAATTTAGGAGCCAGTTCAGAGATCTCTGATCAGCCACCGTGAAAGAGTTTTCAAGACTGTGGACCGAAGAAAGAGAGGAACCAAAGATTTGGTGGCGGTACATCCAGGGGAACAGACATGGGTAATAGTATCTCAGAGACCCCAGCCTTATTTCAGGAGTCTGCACTTCAGCTGAGGTCTGTTCCCTCATCCCAAATGTCCAAAAGCATCTAATAGAGATAAAACACTATGACTTCCAGGGGTCGGCTGAGACCACTGGCTCAGAGGAGGGGCTGGGAGCAGGGCTGAAGTCTGAGCTCATCCTAAACAGACCATTAATTTACCCAACCAATACTTATTGACCAGAAAATGGCTACTTGGAGAACTTCTTGGTCTTTGAAACTATCCCATATATTTCTTTTGTCAATCTCTTTTTTTTTTTTTTTTTCCTGGACCAAAACCCTGGTAAGAAGCCTTGAAAAGAAAAGGTCCTCTGAGTTATCAGCTAGCTCAGGAGGTGGGGAGACTGCAGGGGGGCAGCTGGAAGGAAACGGCCCAGTTCCTGGCATCCGTGGGAGAGACCCAAGGGCACTCCAGGAAGCTGACAGCCAAGAAGGGAGGAGTGAGCTTGGAGGGTCCGGGGGTCACGCCTTGGAGGCCCAATTCAGATGAAGTGGACTGTTAATTGTAATAGAGTTTTACAGAGTTACAACAGAGTCATGGCCACAAAACTCATGTACTTCATTTCCTGGCTTTCCTGCGTCCTCCCTCAGCTGTCCTTGAAGATCCTGGGTTGTGGCTGCCTCTAGTGTTTCTTTTGCCCCACCCGTTTGTGACTCAGTCCTTTTGATTTATCATTCCCTCTCTGCCCTTTGGTGTTTAGCAGCAGAACCTGCAATGCCGCTATGGGTTAGGACCCCAAACAACTGATCTTTGTTAAAACTTTGCCTTAAATCCAAATGGACTGTGACCGTGTATAGTGGGTGTGATTCCTGAGCTTTGTGACATCTGTTTTGGCTGCTTGGAAGCCTATTGTGTTCCCTCTATTTTCTTTTCCAGTTTTCAAATAAGTGAGGTTATAGGACAGCTGACTCTGGATAACAGAGGCCAAACCTGGTATTTCCAGACTGTAAAGTAAACGGAGACTATGACATTTCTAGGGGACCCAGGCAAGTGAGGCAATGCACAGCTGCAACATCTGGCCTTATAAAACTAAAAATAACACCCCGTAAAATGTATTTTATTCATTTATTTTGACAACTGAAATGCACTTTCCATTACGCATGACTCTGTAAGTCTTGGAGGTGCAAGAATCCTGCTATTATACGGCTGCCGGCTTGACAACGTTTTAGTCACATGGATTCACGATGGCCCCTCTGCCTCACCGTCGCCAGTGGTCTGGGAACTCTGACTCCTCCACTCATGATACAGCCTCTGCTTAGAAGGCCCTTCTTCGCTCTTGTTTATTGCAATCCCATTTCTCCCCTTGGACCTCCCTCCCAAAGCCACTCTCAGGCTATTGCATGTGCTCTCATGTGTGAAGAGTCTGCCATCTCATCTACACTTTCTACACTTCCTTTTCTTGGTTATTTATCCAGTTTGAGTCAGTGCTCCATATTCATAGAGAACATTCACACCAGGTGCTTGACTCCCTTTCTACCCCCAAACTCATCGCCATTCTGGATGACTTAAATGACCATTAGGCTTGACCAGTTGGACGTTGTTCTTTCAGCTTCTCAACTGAATGACATCTTCTTCCATTCAACTTCAGGTAATTGGTCTCAGGGCCATATCTTGGGCTTGTCCCTAGAATTTCCCCACTTCTCTAATCTTAAATTCCTCTACGCAAGGAATGTTCTGACCACAATGTGCCATCATTCCAGCTCCCTTGTTCTCTAGCTCCCCTTATGCTTGTTGAAGACTCAGCAAAACTTGTGAGCAGTTGATCCTTTGGTCTTCTCTCCATCTACCTGCTCCCTTCCCTCTCACCTCCAGTGTCCTGATGCACGTATCAGACCTTGGGCTGTCACACATTCATGTTCTTACCCAGACCCAAAAGCTCTCCCCTTTTTGTCCTTGTCATACTATCCACTCTTCCAGCAAAGCCCAGTCATGATTTCACCTCTACTCTGCATATCCTGAGGCCCCCAGGATTGAGCAGCACACTTCTGGGCTGTGTGGTAAGCTCTCTTTATGGCCCTGGCCAGCCCCTTGTCATGTTCTGCAGAGGGCTAGAGCAGCTCTCTCAAATATTTACCATTTCCCCAAACTCTGATCCCTCCTCCTTTGCCCCTCCACTTTGAAAAGACCATCTTGGCTTTAACTGAGAGGTATCATTGGAGCCTCAGAACCCTCCCAGCTTTCTTCCTGCTTCTCTGGATTATATCTGCATCACAACACAACCTGGCATCTTTCGTCCTTTCTCCCATTTACAAAAGATGAGTTGTCTCCTGCAAGAGTGACCTTCTACTTGTGTTCTGTATATCATTCCTTTGGTCTCACTAGAATTTTGTGTCCCTCACAGTCTTTCCATCCTGGGTCTGCAATCTCAACTGTTGACTCTTTTTATTCACCTTATGAGTGTTCTCAAGACTCTTTCGTTATAACATTAGGATAGTTAGAAAAGGTGTTGATAAAGGGTATTAGGATAAAAATGATAATGATACAAATATTTTTATGCCTCTGTGATCCATTATTATTAGTAATATGACCTGAGCAATTTGCTTAATCATTGTATACTCCTGAAAATAGCAATTATTCATTTAATAGGAATTATTAAATGAGCTAATAGTTTGAACACGCTTAAAACACTACTTGACATCTAGTAAGTCTTTTGTTGTTGTTATTATTTCAGGAATATGAATTTCAGTGGCAATCAGAATTAGAGATTTTGTGGAAGGAGACTTGCAAATTAGAAATATGTGTATGAAAATATGTCAAGAGCTTAAAAATATTAGAAAAGCTTTTGGTAAATTCCTTTAATAATCGTACTATTCTTTGAGCTGGCCTTAGTAAGGCTAATTTTACTGAGAAACAATAGAACACACATTTAAACTGTGACAAAAGAATGGTGGACTGAATATATTCTGCCTTTAAGTATAAAAGAAGAAATAACAAGCATCAGAATGATGTGAGCATTAGAAAATATTCTCTTGAAAACAAAAATAATGATACATGAATACACATAATGTTTGGCTAAATAAAAATAAATAAATAAGTTCATTAAACAAGCCCTACACACACAGGAAAAAACAGAGAGAAAAGAAAAAGGGATATATATATTTTTAAAGTCCTTGCTTTTTTAAATTAATTAATTAATTTATTTTTGACTATGCTGGGTCTTCATTTCTGTGCGAGGGCTTTTTCTAGCTGTGGCAAGTGGGGGCCACTCTTCATCGCAGTGCGCGCGCCTCTCTCTATCGCGGCCTCTCTTGTTGCGGAGCACAGGCTCCAGATGCGCAGGTTCAGTAGTTGTGGCTCACGGGCCCAGCTGCTCCGCGGCATGTGGGATCTTCCCAGACCAGGGCTCAAACCTGTGTCCCCCGCATTGGCAGGCAGATTCTCAACCACTGCGCCACCAGGGAAGCCCGAAAAAGGGATATTATTTATTTATTTATTTACTTATTTATTATTATTTTTTTTTCGGACTGAGGCACGAACCCGTGTCCCCTGCATCGGCAGGCGGACTCTCAACCACTGCACCACCAGGGAAGCCCGGTATTTTTTATTTTTTATTGAAGCATAGCTGATTTACAATATTGTGTTAGTTTCAGGTGTACAAGAAGTGATATTTAGAGGGAAATGATGCCTTGGCCTGTCATTCACTTTTCTATGTTCTTATCCTAAAATAAGCTAAAACCAAAGAAAGAGAGAAAAAATTATTTTGAAATATTTGTGGCCAATCCAATTCCGGTCTGTTTTCAGCAGGCTTAATTTAAAATTCATCCATTCAGTAGAAAATGGTCTGGTGGCTAAATGAAACCCTGTAATTTGGAAACAGAAATGGAAACAAACACATCAATGAGTCAGTGTCCTATTTGGCACAAAGCATTTATTGCAGACTACCCAAGATACTCATTCACCATTTCAGGGCAAAATTATACTTCTTAAAACACAAATGTCTCTATGTGTGATGAATAATATTGTCTTTCTTAGGAAGTCAAATGCTCCTGGCCATCCGGTGTAGACACCATGGTATCTACAGACAGTGCTGGACGGGCATCACTGCCATTCTTCCAGCGCTGTCATGGTGATGACTCCTAATTTGTAAAGTCCAGATGAGGGTTACATGAGTTCATGTAAGAAGCATTCTTAGAACAGTGCTTGGTGTACATGTTATATAAGTGCTACTATTTTTCTTATCAGAACGTGTCCAAGGGGACTTCCCTGGCAGTCCAGTGGTTAAGACTTTGCCTTCCAATGCAGGGGATGCAGGTTTGATCGCTGGTCGGGGAGCTAAGATCCCACATGCCTCGCGACCAAAAAACCAAAAGGTAAAACAGAAGCAATGTTGTAACAAATTCAATAAAGACTTTAAAAATGGTCCACAACAACAACAACAACAACAACAAATCTTTAAAAAAAAGAATGTGTCCAAATATTAACATGTTTTCAAAGTTTGTTGTTTTCAATGAAGATTACCTGTCAGCGCAGGATGGTCACCAATGACTCTCTTCCTTAGATTAAGCAAGAACTGTCTTCGGATGGTCCTGCCTTTCTATCTAATTTACAAATCTCGTTTACACAAACATCATTAAAATGAAAACCTGTGAATGATCCAAATCCTAAATCTGTGTAAAACCGTGTATTTCACACCTCAAAACCAAGTATAGCAAAAGAATTCTGTTGCCCTTTTGACTAAAAATATTTTATACAGAATTTACTCTTAGAGTAAGTACAAAATTGTGGTTCAAATTATGCCTTTTAATTCCAAATCTAAATTTATGCTTCAAATCTGGTGAAGGTTTTACAAAAGAGAAGTGGTTATTAGTATTGGAATAATTGATTTATCTTTCTACTGTGTGAGAGCTTCATACAGGTCGTAAAATTTTTAGGAACTAAAGCAATCCCTGCATTTGCTAATCTTATTTATCTATCAAAACGTCTCCAGGCAATAGGGTCATAGATTACAAATTAACAACAGGTGATTGCTATATCTACTACTTTTCGAATTTGAACATTTTCCTGTAATTCTTTAACATTACTTTTAATTAAATATACATTTTCTTAAATAGTTTCTTAAATAGTTTCTCAATGAGTATTTAAAGTTGTTCATGGTAATAGACCATAAATCTATTTTACTTAGAATATTTTATGGTACCATTTGCATGTATAACAGTTGTTTTTTTCTCCAAAATGTGTGGGTTTGGTTTTTAAAATGCTGCTCACTGGAGACTTGTTGATTGTGAAGAGGTAGATTCTATGTAGACAACTGGAAGAGCCATATTACCACTGAACCGATGAAAGTTCTACAAATATGTTAAACATTAAAATTTTTAATTTTAAAATAAAACAAAAATACAGCACACCAAATAAATAAAATAGCAATAATAATTAAACTATATTAAGTCAGTAACCACTGATACAGTTACGCTGATTTCCATTCAACTTTGATTCTTAATTATCCACACAACATCATGATAATCATGATGACAATTATGATATGATGAAGATGATGGAAGAAAAGAGGAAGAAGATGTGTACTACTGGGAAAGGAAAACCATTCTTGGGCTCTTTTCAGAAATTCACAAACCTTTCCTTAATTGTATCCAAACGTTCCATCTGTGGTTAAATCTGTAGTAACCTGATGGCTGTTTTATAAGTTTGAATGAACTAAGCTTTTCTGAAGGTACTTTTTTTCACAGTTTTGAACAAAGTGCAAAGTGAGTGATCTTTTTTTGAAGGAATTTTGCCCTCCTCGCAGGGGTGCAGCCAACCATTGTGGTTTTATCTGAAGTTCCAGCTTTATTCATGAAAGACACTGATTTTCTTTGCCTCCACAGTAAGTTCTGAATTGTGAAATTTCCTCCAAGTTCAGACCCATTTGATGATGTCCTGAGCTCTCCAGGGTCCCTTCAGAGAGCCCCAGTCCCTGGCAGTTCTCCAGATGGAGAAGGACCAAGCTAATTTTGGTCAGGCTGAGGAAATACCTTCAATGCCTGACACCTTTCAAGTGTTCTCTGTCCAAGTTTCTTTATCCCAGGACTCTCAGGGCACAAGAATTTGCCCAGCCTGTAATGCCAGTCGAGGGAGACCATCTCTCCAAACTTCCTCCCCAGCCCCCCGGAAAAGAGTACCATGGACAGTTGCTTTGATGGAAGTGAGATGCCAGGATCATGCTTGGTGGCCACCAGTGGGGTCAAGTTGAGAGCAAAAGCTTGGAAACTTTGTTGCAGAGAAAAGGGCGAGAACCTTCAAAGCAGCCCAGGAAGGGAACATCCTGGTGGCAATGTCTCTAAGAAAAGCTATCAGAATCCATGGCCAGTAAAGCATCTTTCACACCTTAGAACACGTTTCCTGAGGCAGCAAGCTCTGCACCAGCAAGGACCCTATTCTCAATGTCCCTGAGAAAGTTAGTTACTCGGGGCATTAGTCACACCCCTCACACCCAAAGCGGCTGGGACCCGAGGAAGTGAGGGCTGTATTAGCAATTTGTGTGAAGCATAAATGTGTCGCTTCTCCTGTCCACTTTATAAAAATTTTAAACAAAGGCCAAATATGTGAGGATTTCAATAGCGACAATTAACAAGACCTGTGATTCTTTATATATTCTTAGATAAGTTTAATGTCATCTAGAGAGTTTTCTTGTTTATTTGTTTCAGTAACAACTTAGGCAGAAGAAAAAGGCAAGCTATCCAATCCATTGAGAGGAAACTTTATTTTCAACCTGGCATTAAATAAGTATTTTCCCTATTTTGCTGCATCCTAGCTTACTAACCAGGGTGCCTAGATCCCACGTTTCAAGTTCTGCTCAAGGAAGATGTTACTTGACTTGCAAAAGCAGCCTTTATGAGCTGTGGCCCTAAATTACTGCAAGGGGCCCTCATAGGCCCCATAGGCATCTCATGAATTTCTGTCTCTACTTCAGACAATTAACATCTTCCAAGGGCTGGTCAATATCCACAGCGAGAGTTATGGTTGAGGATAAAAATAAAATGTTGAGAGATGGAACAACCATTTACTGAGCTTCTGCTCTGGGCCAGGCACTGTGTTAATGCCTCACTTTTATGTAAAACAGGCCATTGCCCAGTGTCAATGAAAAGAATATATTCTTCCTACGTACAGATGGCCAACAGGCACATGAAAAGATGCTCAACATTGCTAATTATGAGAGAAAGGCAAATCAAAACTACAATGAGGTATCACCTCACACTGGTCAGAATGGCCATCATAAAAATGTCTACAAATAATAAATGCTGAAGAGGGTGTGAAGAAAAGGGAACCCTCGTAACACTATTGGTGGGAATGTAAATTGGTGCAGACACTATAGAGAACAGTATGGATGTTCCTTAAAAAATTAAAAATAGAGCTACCATATGATCCTGCAATCCCACTCCTGGGCATATATCTGGAAAAGATAAAAACTCTAATTTGAAAAGGTACATGCACCCCAATGTACATAACAGCACTATTTACAATAGCCGAGACGTAGAAGCAACCTACATGTCCATTGACAAATGAATGCATAAAGAAGGTGTGGTGTATATATATATATGGAATATTACTCAGCCATAAAAAAGAATGAAATAATACCATTTGCAGCAAACATGGATGGACCTAGAGATTATCATACTAAGTCAAAGACAAATATCATATGATATCACTTATACGTGGAACGTAAAAAATGATACAAATGAACTTATTTATAAAACACAGACTCACAGACTTAGAATACAAATTTAGGGTTACCAAAGGGGAAGGGGGAGGGTTAAATTAGGAATTTGGGATTAACAGATACTCACTGCTAGATCTAAAATAAACAACAAAGTCCTATTGTATAGTACAGGGAACTATATTCAATATCTTGTAATAACCTAATAACCTATAATGGAAAAAAATCTAAAAAAGCATGTGTGTGTGTGTGTGTGTGTGTGTATGTATATGTATAACCGAATCACTTTGCTGTAAACCTGGAACATTGTGAATCCACTATACTTCAGTAGAAAAAAAGAATATATTCTTCCTAGAGGAAGCATTAGGTAGACCAAGATTCTTCATGTAAGAGCTCTAACAATCCCAAGATTTAAGCCCACCTGAAATGCCAGTTTGTGTCTTCCAAGAAATAGCTGGATGCCTTTTCAATAGAATGCCAGGTTGCCTGGATTTATTGAGCGCTTGTCACATGTCAGGCCCATGCAATCCTCACAAAGCTCTATTGTCTCCATTTGACAGATGAAGAAACTGAGACACAAGAAATTTGGTAAATTATCTGAGGTCACACAGCAAAGAAGAGGCAAAGCTGGGTTTGAATCTGGACTTTGTGACTTCAAAGCGCCTCTCATAATGACCCTTATGAAGCTTCATGGGCCCCGTGTGTGTGTGTGTGTGTGTGTGTGTGTGTGTGTGTGTGTGTGTGATTTAACCATTAGAGTTTAGAGACATAACAAAATATCATGTGACACTGGGGGGGTCTTTGGGTAAAAACAGGAAATAGAGACTTTCTTCTCTATTTTTCTGCAGTGGTCCTTCCAGCCCTTGTCCAGCACTGCCCACACCCCCAACCCCAGCTCCAAACACAGCACAACACAACACAGCACTCCCCGGCAGCCCGTCACCACCTGGAAGTCTCTTGAACTCTCTTGCCCCCTTAACTTCTCACTTTTGTGTCTTTTTTTTTCTTCCTAATAAGAAATTCATAAGCTCTAGCTAATAAGCTATTCCTCCCAAATACTGAATTCTATTTTAACCAGGGTTTTCTGCAGACATATGCCTTGTTCCGGAGATAGAACCTGATGGACAGAAATTTCCCAGAGTGTGGCCCTCCAGCTTGACTCACCTTTTGGTCAGTCTGGCCATTCAGTCTCTGCAATTCACCGTAAAATTGCTTGTCTGGACCACTAGGCTACTCTGAGCAATTGCATCTCTCTAGGGAGATTGTAGATAACTAGCTGTCTAACGGTCTTCCAGGAGAATTAAGAGGGAAAATAAACATGATTTATCACAAGACCCCTCAACTTGTAAGTAGACTTGGTATAGAAAACATCCTGGAGGTTCTCCAAATGAAAGTGAGCATTTTGGAGAGTCGGCTTGATCCGTGAGCACTGGTGGTGCTTTGACGTTTTCTGACCCTATAGGTAATACAGCTGCAGCAGATAAGCCAAATAGCCCTGGGAAAGCTCCCAAGGCCTTTATCTGCAGCCTGGAAAGGACAGTGCGTAGCTGAACTTCCTTTCCTAAAGCAATTACGCTCCTGGACCTCTCCTGCTGATATCTGCTACTAACTACAAACAAGTTGAGTTTTCCTGGAAAAAATGTCAATTGTTCCATATAGAAAGGATCTGCAGTAAGGTCCTTTATTGTATTATCTTCTTTTTTACCCTTTGCTTTTCCTTCTAGAATAACACAGCTTTATGGGGAAAGGACAGAGGAGACCATGACGAAATAATTACCCCATGAATAGCCCAAAAAGGCCAGCTATGGTCTCACTCCCGTTCAAAAGTGGAAATAATACTTCTTTCAGCTGCTACCCATAAAATATTTTTTTGATGTGAAACGTGACATGTAACATTTATGCTGTAACAGACACTCTTCCATGAGGAAATTTCTCCCATGTCAACAGTGCCTTTTCAAAATTCCCTCAGGTAGGTCCTGCTTATATAACTTGCTTATATTTAGGGACACAGTAAAAGCTCCTTCTCTAGTTAGCATTTGTTGTTATAACTCTAGCACAAAGACAATCAAGACTTTCTAAAAACTTTACTATGCAGCTTTCAGAGTGTGACTTTCTAAAGCTTATAAAACATAACCCATAGAAATGTATAGTGAGCGTATTTTAAAGATTTATTTAACTCATTCATGAGGGAACCGGAAGAATGAAAGCTGGTTGAAGGGCAGAGACTAGTGTCTATGATCAGTGGGGAAAAGAATGTTGAATAAACTTGCAAAGTTAGAAACAAAATGGGTAGTTGTTTACGGGTGAAAAAAAAAACAGACAAAAAAAAAAGCAAAGCAACAAAAATTTGGTCTTGATTATCTTTTCTACTGGACAGAAATCATTTGCACCTTATCTTTCATCTGTATTTTTTTCACCCCCATATCGATAGTAAGTAGTCAATTAGATAGAAAGAAAAGCTTTCTTCTAGAGCTCCAGATGCCCCTTGGATGCATTTGGTAAATTGTTAGATGTTATTCTAGTATGAGATTGAAAGACCACACAGTAATTTTTCCCCTTATTTCTAAGCTTTAGATAATTTTTTAACACTTCTTTTCTGTGACAACCATGCAGGAGAATCTTTGATGAAATGGGATTTTCTGGCTGGTAAATCCCAGGGCTTCACTGAAGCCTCTTTCCACAGTTCCTGTCTTTCAAATGGAATTGTTAGTTGACTCAGGACGACTCAGCGCCTTCAGGGGGTGGCATCAAGTGGCCCTCAACATAGAGACCGTTATAACGATACTAACGTCAGTACGGAGGCTTTGTTTTATTTTTTATTTCATTTTTAATTTTTTAATTTATTGTTTCATATGTAGCCTTTGAAGCGATTTCTGTAGTTTAAAAAAAGCTTTCACGTGCCTTGGTCTCTCTGCCCTCCTATCAGATATCTATAGAACAGCTAGCTTTAGTCCAGTTATTTATTATAAATATTTCATAAATAGGCAAATCGTTTGGCATTCTATTTCTCTATTTGCAGGAGTGCCGTAACAGAGAAAATTCTTTCAAAAGAGAAGGAGACAGTAACATGCCAAAGAAAACTGAGAGAAGAGTGTTGAAACGACAGATGTCCCCCCGAAATACCTGCCATCAATGGGCAGAAGGTCCAGCTGCCCGGCTGTGTGTCCAGGGGCGGCGCTTCTCCTCCGCACAATGGCCTGGCCTGAAAAGAGCAGTGAAAATGCAAATGGGGGGACAGACCCAGAGGGTGTCAAGCCCTCACATCTCTGAGGCTAAAAGACATCCTTTCAGAGGCTTCTGTTCTAATTGCAAACGCTCTTCCTTTGTTCCTCAAGGCCTGGGAGACAGTTCTGAGTTAGGCCTCCCTCCCAGGCTGCCCCACCACAAAGGCCCACATGGCTTTTAAAGTGCAAAGAACCGATTTTGTCCACAGGCCTTAATGAGGGTTGGGTTTAACCAACATCACAGGGGATGTCCTGGGAAACTCCACCTACTGCAACGGACCGCATGAGAGGCCTGAGAGTCCATCAGTTTCTTTGTTTCGGTTGTTGGTTTTTTATTGGAGTCTAGTTGATTTACAATGTTGTGTTAGTTGCTGGTGTACAGGAAAGTGATTCAGTTATACGTACATATATATCCATTTTTTCCAGATTCTTTTCCCTTATAGGTTATTATAAAATATTGAGTCATGTTCCCTGTGCTATACAGTTAATCCTTGTTGGTTATCTGTTCTTTTTGTAAGACCCGTTACCCAGAGCTCCCAAGAATTTGGATATTTCTGAGAAATCACCCCACAGGTCCCAGGGACGATGTCAAATGATAACTGACCGTGTTAAAACCTAAACTTTGATGGTATCCCCTTTTTTCTGAACATGTAGCTTTTACTCTGCGGGGGTCTAAGAATTCCAGTCCAAGGGATGTCACATCAATGGCCCTTGCCTTCCCTGGTCATCATGGCCCAAGGCCTGAGAGTCAAGCTTCAAACCCCTTCTATTTCTCCAAGGTGGGATGGATGGTCCAGGGCCGGCCACCCCTGGTATGTCAGGTCAGGGTGGCACGTACAGAGCAGAAGCTGGGATAACCAGTCGGTGCCCTGGGACCTGCAGCCTCGTGTGGTCACCAGGCACTGGAAGCCTGGGCTGGGACTCTCCCTCGGGGACTTTGGGGACCCTCTTTGGATCCTTGGTCAACTTCTGAGTAAGTGCTCCCAAACTTCATGGCCAAGACCCTTCTAGGAAATTTAGGAGGAAATCGGCTTCAGCGGTACAGTAGTCGGTGACCTGAAAGGCATTTATTCAACGTGATACAAACTGACAACGTGATTCTCTTCTCCGGGAGCAGGAAGTAAATTCTCATGAGACCCTCTTATTTTCTGATGACTGCTTCTTTGGAAACATAACAGCTTGGGATTTTTGGTGCAAGAAACGTGAAGAGTTTCCTTGGTTTTGCTGAAGCGCGGTTAAAGCTAAATAAAAAAAGACACCGATGTGGAGACCTGCCTATGACCTTAAGTTGGTAGTGAAAAGAAATGATTAGAAGAACAACTGCTTATTTGATTTTTAATAACCCAAGTGACTCCAAGTGTCCCACCCCTCCCCAGCTGGGGGTGGAGCAAAAGTTTCATTACTACTCCTCCCCAAGCAATGTTGGCGCTCCGGTTCTGTTCATCCGCGACCTCTGAGGGGCAGCTTTCCTGTGACCAGGGACAAATCCCTGACCGATCCGCTCCAGTCCCTTCCTACTGTCTCCCCTGCTGGTGTCTCAGTAGGAAACAGCTTTGCTCAGTGCTGTAGCCCTCCCCTGGGCAAAAGGGTCCAAGTAAGACGGGCCCCTTTTTAGTTTTGTGTTACTCTGATAGGTGGTCTGCTTTTGGCCCCGAGTGTCCCAGAATGTTCCGCTAACACACATCCATCAACCTCTGGCCATAGGGTCTCAGGTTGGCAGAGGTGGGGGGACTGACCTCATAACATCCTCTCACTTTCCACATCATGAAGCAGCTGAGAGTTTTAGTCCATGCACTCAGACAGGCAAGAAAGAGCTTGTCTTCATTTCCCTCAAATTAATCTGAATCTGACTTCACAAGTTCAACCCACCGGACTGGAGAGAACTGAGTCTCCTGTTACTACTGCCTCACCCCTTCTTCCCATGTTTCTAGGTTTACACATTGCCCACTACCAAGGGGAGAAGGGTCTCTGATATTCAATCTGTCACGTGTGTGGTCTGGCAGCTCTCTGCTCCGTGCTCCGGCGGCACTGGAAGCCTTGGCCAAAGTGGAGGGTCCAGGGCTGGGACAGACTCTTGAATGTCCCCCTTGGCCTCCAGGAGGCCCAGCCTCCCCCTAGGAATGTGCACAGGGAGAAGCGTGCAGGTAACCCTTTCCCACAGGCCCTGTGGACATCAGACCTATTCTCAATCCAAGTAAAACACTGCATCTCCTTTTCACCCTTCCCAGTCCAGGACATTTTCAACAAACTGAAAAAGAAGGAAAGATTGTCTCCAGGCAGCTCCAGGTCTCCCAGCAAATGTCCCTGTGGCTTGGAAGTACAGAGAAGCTACCTCTTCTTCTTTTTTTTTTTTTTTTGGTCACACTGCATGGCATGCGGGATCTTAGTTCCCTGACCAGGGGTCAAACCCGTGCCCCCTGCAGAGGAAGTGCAGAGTCCTAACCACTGGGCCACGAGGGAAGTCCCGTTACCTTTCCTTGAAATGGGGAAGAACGTGCACAGATTTAATGTCTCATACGCAATCCAGCAGTCAACTACTGCATGGTGTTATGCAGGCAAGGAGGTTACAGAGGCAGACCCTCTGTGCCACTGCCCCTCTCTGTTCTGTGTCACAGCAGGCTGGGCGCTGCAGGCTGTGAGTCCACAGCTCCCACACCTCTGTTCTCCGACTGTGTTTGGCCAGTGGAAGCCCGGCAGGAGACGGGGCTGGGCAGGAGGGAGAAGGGGCCCAGGTGTTGCCCCTCCTGTCTTTGTTTGGGCAGCATCTCCCTAGACACTGAGCCCCCTTCCCCTGTGTGCCAGCTTCTGCTCCATCGGCCCCTGTGGTTCCAACTTCTGTCCTCTAAAGTCCCTGCATTAAATTCTCTCTGTTTTGAAATTAAGAATAGCTGCTGTAGTCGTAACTGGATCCTGACTCGGCCACTTACTACTGTGTGGTTTTGGACAAGCTACTTTATCCTTTGTGCCTCAGTTTTCTCATCTGGAAAAGAGGTAACAGTAGGACCTTCTTTGGGGAATTTTGGGTGGCTTGGTTGAGCTAATACTTAGCCCCTATTATTAGAAAATCACACAATAAACAGTAGTTATTATAATCGGTACCAGGCAGTCCTGCGTGTGGGCTGAATGGCCCCTGTAGGTGGTAACTGCACATTGGATTCACCAACTGTGAATCACGGAGTGAAAAAGGTGTTCCCCTCTCTGTTCTTTCTAAATACATCAAGGGTTTTAGATCGTTTCTAGTAAGTCTTCATCACATCCCTAACTTCCAGTCTCCCCTTCCTTCCAGGAGAGAACAGGTCTCAGATGTCGGGATAGAATCTGATAGCATCATAGCGTTGCTCTGTTTACATGGAAGTTGTTTTACAGCCAACTTCTACTGATGGCAAGTGATACCAGTTTTTCATTTCAGGAGGTGATTAAAAAGCACCCTTAACAATGAATTCATTTACGCTAAAAAAAAATGATTGGTTTGGAAAAACATAGACGTAAAAAACCGTGCAGGTTTGGCAGCGCTCAGATGACCTCAGTTGGGAAGGCCTTTTCTGCAGAATATGTACTCTGGGGCTACACCACAAATCAGGACGCAGAGTAACAAAGACAGCTTCTACCTTCAATGAGTGCACAGTTCACAGCCAAGATCAACAGGAGTCAAATGACAGAACAGAATTAAATAGCAACTAATTTGTTACAGATGCAAATTCTATAGAAGTTCAAAAATGTGGGGACCAAAGAGTGTTAGGAGAGGATGAAGGAGAAGACTAATGGGGTTCCTGACCGTGGACACAGGTGCAGAGGAAAGGGGCAGCACTCGGGTGAGAGGCAGCAAAGGAGAGGAAGTGTGATGGCTGGATGGGTTTTGAGTTTCTGGGGTAGAGTTCCAGTTCAGTGTCAGTGGGGTATTGGGGAATATTAAGGAACATGATGACAAATTAAGGGGAGGAAACGGAGAGTTCTGCGTCATTAAGCATCAGCTTTGCAGGGGAAAGCAGTCCTTACAGAGTCATTCTGGGCAGTGACCGAGCAGGCACTGTTTGAGGCAAGGCCCTGCAGGCGTAGGAGAGTCCAGCTGGGAAGCAGATGTCCTCATCCCAGTGGGAGCCCATCCTTTACAGGCAGAGTGGGGGAAGGGACCAGGTGAGCCAGGAGGAGGATCACGAAGGTCATCAGCCAAAGGCACCCAGCACCACAACTCGGGGGTTAATGCCTCTCCCGCATCTTTCCATCCTGGCTCTTGTGAATAGAGCCGCAAGGGACATGGCAGTGCTAATGTCTCTTTGAGATCCTGAGTTGTATCCTTTTGGATAAACACTCAGAGATGGGACTGCTGGATCACATGGCAGGTCTGTTTCTCATATTTTGAGGAAACTCCATGCTGCTTTCCATAGAGGCTGCACCATTTTGCATCCCCACCAATAAGGTTCCAATTTTCCGCATCCTCGCCAACACACGTCTTGTGTTTTTTTGAAGATCACCGTCCCAGCAGGTGGGAGGGGTTGAGCATCTTTTCATATACCTATTGGTCATCAATTGATGAATGAATGGATAAAAAAAAGTGTTCTATATACACAATGGACTTAAAAAAGAAGGAAATCCTGCCATACGCAACCACATGGATGAACCTGGAGGACATGATGCTCGGTGAAATAAGCCAGACACAGAAGGACGAGGACTGCGGGATCGGACTTACATAAAGCATTTAAAATAGTCAAACTCAGAGAAGCAAAGGATAGAGTGGTGGTTGCCAGGGACTGGGGGGAGGGGAAAGAGGGATTTGCTAAACACGGGGATACAGTTTCAGTTACACAAGCTGAATAATTCCTAGAGATTTGCTGTACAGCATCACGATGACAGAAAACAATACTGTACACTTAGTATCTACTGAGAGTAGATGTCAAGTGTTCTTGCCACAATGAAATAAAATAAAAGAAAATAAAATAATTGAAAAGAAATGAAATAAAATAAATGAAATGAAATAAAATAAGATAGAACGAAATGAAATAAAATAAATGAAATGGAATGGACTAAACTAAACAAAATGAAATGAAAAATAAAATAAATGAAATAAAATAAAATAAAAATTGTCATGAAGACACGGACGAGAAGCGATCCTGGGAAGGGAGAGATTAAATGGTTTGTGTCCGGCTGTAAACATGAATGGGGTCCAACCCCTCCTGCAGTTTCCCACTAGGAAAGAGGGTCATGGCCCACTAAGAGAGTGGGAAAGCGTGTTTTCTCTCGCAGGGATGCAGGGACGTTTGTGTGGCGGCTTCTCCCTAGGGGGCACTTATCAGGCTGAGGCTCTGTCTGTGGGGTCCTCAGATCTGTCTCATCTTGTTTCTGCAGGTTTTGGCTCTGACGGGACACATTTGCATCTGGAGTAAAAAGTAAAAGCAATGAATACAAAGTGCACGTGCCGATTCCAAGATGGAAAAACAGAAAGCCAGAGGCTTAGGGCACCAGCAGCCAGAAGGAAGGTGTTACCCACATATTCTGACCGCCCTCAACAGGAGAATTTAGCAATGGGAGTGTGTTTCAAGACTAACAGGGATTCCATCTTAATGAAAACCATTGTCCTTTTCAGTTTTAAATTTGGCAGTCAGGGTTTTATATTTTACTGCAAATGAGCTGTGAAAATTCTAGGAATAATGTAAAAGCATGCCCCTCCCCCTCTTGCTGATCCTTGCCATGCATCAGAGGCATCTATTTTCAAACTGCGTCTGTGATGAAATGGCCCACGCTCTCCACCAATGCAGCACGTATGCAATCCAACTGCCTTGAGCAAAGTAAATAAGCCATATTTACAGAACAAAATTTCTTCTATTCTAGAAATTGAGCACAAATGATGGAGCCTGCAAACTGTACAATTACACTCGTTATAGACTGCAAGTCGCTTTCATGGTGTAGACACCGATTGTGCCACGTCTGCGCAGGGAACAGTTGGATGAGGAAACAGCCTGGACACCCACACAGCAGAATGACCCCAGGGGAGCGCTCTAAACCTGGTCTCTGCTCAATCTCCCCAGATGCTCCAGAGAGGAAATTGCAGTGAGATGTGTACCATCTGGTTCATAACACAGTGCTGAGCAGGAACCCGTAACAATACTCCCCGATGTAGGCTTTTAAAATAATTTCTTTTCCCTGAGCATAAAATGGCTTCTCCAGCTGTCCTGTGAAAACAGGAGATAAATAAATGTTTATTCAACGTCACCCCTGTCAGTCACTGTTGTTTAGGAAAAATTATAAACCGAATCTACTGTGGGTTCAACAAAACTATCTGTAGTAGATGAAGCTATCGGCCTTTGCCAAAGCTTATGGGAGACAGGAAGTAAAACCGGCAAGTGCATTCACACCTTATCCATTTGATCAGAGCAGCTGATTATATAATTATGGGGAAAAAGTGTTGCAAATCGTGATTCTGTTTGCTGATCCATTTTACAGCCAGTTTGACCAGTTTCCACCAAGCTGGCAGGCACAGGGAAGGGAGGGCTTGGGATAGCTCTAAATTTACTCTTTCCTTTAACTTTTTCTAGGTCCTCATTATTTGAGGCCTTGCTACCTGCTTCAGGGCCTTTCACCCTCACCCCAGTCCACCCCATAGGCTGGGACAGGATGAGGGTTTCACCGTGGGCTGCAGTCACTCTGGGGCCACCAAAGGTCACCATCTGCAACCTTGAGAGGGTCTTCACCACTGCTCAGAGACCCATCTCACTCCTTGTAGGCCATCGTACCAAATGCCGATGGTTGCTGTGCAGGTGAATTGAAATGTATGTGTGGAGCTAGTGACAAGGGCAGGACAAGTGGCAGATGCTCTAAAAATAGGGTACAAACCAGGACAAGATGGGAGGAAAAGGAGATGCTCTTAGTAATTACTCTGAGGTTATAGGCATGAATGGGATGGTCTTGGGCAAACAGGACGTGAGGTCACTCTCTACATAAGTATGAGCTGTTATTATGATTGTAATTCTCATCATCTTCGTCATCATCAATTCCTCAAACCTCCTGGCCACCCCATCCCCATCCTACCTCAGACGGAGCAGACAGCATGAGCTCTGACTTCACAAACAGAAGCCATAGGACCGGAAGACTGTCTTCCACCTACTAAGTCTGCGAATGACTGGGCTGCCTTCCCTGCTGTCCCAGGAGAGGGGTTTCCGTCCCTCCCTCCGCCATCACCAAGTCACTGCCAGGGCTCATCTAGCTTAGGACGTGGGAGCAGAAGGGCCAAGAGGAGACTCTGCCACTTACAAGATGGCGCTTTGGACCATGACTTAACCTCTGTGTCTACTTCCTAAATTGTAAAGCAGGGGTAATAGTGGAAGCTACCTCATAGAGGAAGTGATACAAGGGTTGATTCATACACAGTATGGAAATATTTGGAAGGGCCATCTGTATCTGGCTGTAGTAAATACTTAATAAATATGAGCTACTATCAGCACAATTTCCTCCCAACGAGAGTCTCTGGATTCCATTTTGTTCCAAGTCCTCGAATGACATTATGTTCTTTAATCCTCTTCACAACTCTGTGAGATGGGTTCTACTAATTATCTGACTTAATAGTACTGGGTAGCTATTACTTGTTTAGTTCTGGACTAACTGCTGTAGGTTCTACTAATTATCTGACTTAATAGGACTGAGTAGCTAGCACACGCTTAATTCTGGAGTGCAGGACACCTGGAGGGGCTGAGTCAATAAGAATTCCCAACCTTTGGAAGTCCACGTGACAAAGGAGACAGAGGGGAAGTGAGTGGACCTGTAATCCTGTGAGGGATAGAGAGGGAGGTACAGGACGGTGGGTCCAGAAAGGGCTTCCGAGGAGGTGGCAATCAGCTGTGACGCAGGACATGAGCAGGCATTGACTGGGCCAAGAGAAGGATGACCTTTCCAGGAGGACATGTGCAGAACCTTGGATGGGAAAGACGGTGGCCCCTTTAGAAACTACAAGAAGGACAGAGTCGTGAAAGCTGAGTGACCAAGAAGGGGCAGAGGAGGGGACAGCCCAACCTTCTGTTTCTAAGGTTTGACAGACCCAGAGGTGTCTGGAGGATGGAAACAGCATCGCCTTGAGGCCCAGCGAGACAGGTCTGGCCGGAGAGGGTCGTGGAGGGAAGATGGAGGAAGGCAGCCACCGTCCCGGACCAGGCCACCCAGAAGTGGGCCACAAGCACCCGTGCAACCATAGACGTATGACACAGACAGTGAACCAACCTTGGGGACCAGAGCAGCATGAGCGTAGATGATGAAACTTCAAATTCTTGCCAACCCCAGGGCTCAGAGAGGTTTATCTGAGTTATAAAAATAAAGAAACGTGACGTTTCTTAATCCCGTGTCATGAGTCAAATTCTGATTTGGCTCAGCTGCTCTCAACAGAACGTCTGTGGTCACCTGTTCCCTGAGCACCGCACCCCCATGCCTGCCTCCCAGCCCCTGCTCCTGCCTTCCATCTCCTGGGGGCGACCCCTCATCCTGGTAGTTTCCCCATTTCTGCTAATCCTTTGAGGTCCACCCCAAATTGACCTCTTTTTACCAAATCTCTGCCCCTTCCAGCCCACACTAACTTCTCTGGTGCCTGAAATTGTGGCTCATGTCCTTGTAATACTAATCGTAAAACACACCACGTCCAGCCCCAGGTATCTTGCATACATGTTCTCATTTCCTCCAAGAATGTAGCCTCAGACAGGGCCTCAGACAGTGCGAGAACTCAAAAGATGTGGGTCCAATTTTCAGAGGCTACTGGGCAATGATCCACCATATTACTTTTATGGATAGAAGAGAACAGTATGCAAAACACTGATGATTCTTTATCACCGCATTCGTCTGCCCACACCTTCGTTTATTCATCCCACAAATATTGGCTGGGTGTCTACTATGTTCCAGGGACAATATGCAAGATGTTTTTGATAAGAAGAGAACTTTTTAACTGAACAGAAATACTAACAAAGTTGGTTTTGGTTCTGTTTTATAAGTGGATGGATATTTTCAACCACGGTTCTCTGTTTCTAATTTCTCAGGAACCTCAGGCTAGACATCTGACTTGGCTAAAGTGCTGTGACCAATGAGTGGGGCCTCACAATTTGATAGCTCTCCATAAAGCATCTCCCACCTGAGTGTTTTTTTTTCAGATCTTGGCAGATATTAAGAGAGAAAGCAGGGACACAAGGCCCAGGGGCACGGCCCTGGAAATCTCCATTCTTAGGAGGGAACAGAGCAATTCAGATAAGCCTTAGGAAATCCTCACAGTAAACTGGTTCCATTCTGCATCCTCAAACACTACCCGCTTCTCAATCAAGTATTTCTTCCTCCGCCCTCCCCGACTTCCTAAACAATTTCCTTCAGCCTCATTCTGTGTAAACACAGAATTCCCCTGATGGCCCCTTCATGTGTGTGCTTTTCCCACTGGCCTCCACACCAAGTAAATATTTACTATTCCTTATTTAGCATCTACCATTGTATGTCCTGCAGTCATTCACAGTTTGTCAATAATGCCTGTGGCAAAGGATAATTTTGAGTCCTGGAAGATCCAATTCCTTTTATACACTAATTTTTATTTTGCCCGGAATAGATGTTTATCGTAGAAAATGCAAAAAATGTAGCTAAACAAAGGCAAACATTATTCATGATCCCACCAGCCTAGAGTAAATCACTGTTTCAAAGCCTCTGGAAGGCTGTTCAACAGAATGCAATGGGTCCAGAGCTCAGTTTTGATAAAAGATAAAATATGCATGCCATTTACTAAATACATTCCTCACTTACCCGTGAATCAGTATCCTCTCTTCATGAACATTTTTGCATGATGATTCCTGGGACTAAATGTCTAAAAGTAGAAGTCTGAGGTCAAAATGTACACAGTTTTCAGCGGCTTTTGCCAAAAATTCTCATATTACCTCTCAGAACCTTGTATCAATTAACACTCCTATCAGCTAGAAGCATCCAGCTAACACTCAGCGGTATATTCCTTTACAGCCTTTGCCTGATGGATATAAGAAATTATCTCATTGTTCCATCATTTTATCTCTCTTTTTTTTTTTTTTTTTTGTCAATTGCTATCTTATGTCCAGATAATATTTTCCTGCTGCAAACCTGTGTAAAGAAGGCATCTGGTTAACGAGAGAAGTCAGTATGGTAGCTATTCTTCCATTAAGTTAGGAACACACATGACGGGTCTTATGCTGTGTTCCCCAAACACGTAAATCAGTGATGAGCTTGGATGGACAGATCAGCACTGGAGGTAGATTACGCACAAGCCATTGCAAAGGCACTTATCTGCTTCTACACATGTGAGTCAAAAATGAAAGACTTTGCCAATTCATTGACCACAGTAGTCTTTATTGGGTTCCTACTGTGTCCCAAGCACTTTCCTAGTGACTTAACTACCTATTATAGTTGGGGGAGAAAGATGACAAGCACATAAACAAATAAACAAAGAAGAAAACACCTGACAGTTGTGAGGGCTGAGATAAGTGAAACTGGGGAGGCTAGTCTTCCTGTCAAGCAAACGAGTATTCTCAATGAACTGACCCAGAGAATGACTGAATTCAACAAATATATACAGAATATCGGTTACGTTCCAGGGTAAACACTGAAGAAGACTTGGCCCTTTATCTAAACATGTTCTAATTGGTCTGAGGCATAGAAGGTGGGGAAGAAATAGCAACTTGAAGATTGTTTTTGAATTGCTTGTTGGATAGTAACTTATGCTTCTCCAGTGCTGCATCAGACCCAGAATCATCGTCAGGGTAGACGCTGTCCCCACTGTGCACAAAACTGAGCCCTGCCCAGGGTCACATGGTTGGTCAACAGCCCAGCTGGTACTAGCACAAGGCCTTCTGACGCTAACACTCCTGTTCCGGCCATCACACCCCTCCCACTTCGAATGGAGTGAAGAATTGGAGAAGAAGAGGCATTGTGGAAAGGGAGCAGAGGTGAACTGGTCATCTGGTTGGTTTTACACAAACTGAGTCTGATATTTACGATTGTCTGCCTGATGCAAAACGAACTGTTCCATGCGTGCAATTGAAACAGTAAGCCACGTCCTGGGAAAATAGTCATTAAACCCATTCTTTGGTGCTGAGTGCTCAAACCTGGCTCTGCGATGGCGTATTATCTTTTTATTTTTTTCATTTCCGTTTAGTCGCTCTGATGGTCAAATCACTGGGCTTCAAGTCAGAAGGCCTGGGGTAGACCTAACAGGGCACGCCTTCCGCGTAGAGAAAACATCTGATTTCTGTTCGTGGTGCTCTTCCCGTGGGAACAAAGGCAAGTGCACTTTAAAAGCCAGTAAAAATCATGCTGCTAAAATGAAGCGCACGGAGAAAAATTTGAAACCAGAGTGTCAGAGAGCAAAAACACACTGTTTTGAAATCCTGAACAGAGGGCTTATTCACCGCAAGCCTCCCAAATAGATTTTCTCCTAGACATGCTCGGATCAACGTCAGCTTCTGTTTCAAACGCACCCTTGAGTATGTCAAGGCGTTCCTCTTTTGTTTTTGAGTTTATTGGGGAGACCACACACGCTTCACTAGGGCCCCTGAGGTGGTCCCCTGGGGCCTCCAGGTCAGTCCAAAGTCACTGACGACAGATGACAAACAGATCAACACTGATGGCCGTTCTCATGAGCATCTCTATCTGGTCTTCATAAGAGAGTGGGGCTGGGGGAGAGGGGAGAAGAGCAGAGAAAAAATGAGAAGGGGCTGGGGGGAAGGAGGGGAGAAGGGTTGGGAGAGGCAGAGAGGCCCCCGAAGAAGGCTGGTTCAAAAGTAGGGCTTGCTCACCTTCAAAAGGGGGATAATAACCCCAGATTCTATATAGAAGATCTGAAAGTTCACATCTTCCAGGTTTATAAAATGCCTGCACACTGCTTGTCTTCTACACCAATTTATCCATGAAGAAGCCCACCCTCACATGCAGGCTCTCCAAATGGCTGTGAGATGGCCAGTTTTAATGTGAGAAAGATGTGCAGTTTACGATTTGTGATCACATTCGACTAAATGAATATTGTGGCTTTCGCTTTGTTTGAATGAAATTGAGTGAAGTCAGTTCCTCGGCAGACACTGGGCCAGCAGCCTCTGCGATGTTAGGTGCCATCGGGTCTGAGAATGAAGCCCCGTCCCCCTGGAGCTCAGCCTGCAGAAGGGGCAGGTGCGGGGGAGGGAGGAGCAGGCCGAGTCTGATAGGGTGGGAACCGAGCCAGGGTCTGTGGTGTCTCCTCTTTCTCCTTCGGCAGCTCTCTCTCCGCTGTTAACCGTGTTCCTCGCGATTTGGCAAGAGCTTGACCTCATCAAACCTTCCACCCACTGATGGGGTGATATTAAGATGATAACCTAGATTTGTTCTTGGCGGTTTTTATTTCCAAAAGATACTTTAACATAAAATGATATCTATGCTAATTGCAGGTGTTGGGCTGCACCACGCAAGCCTGCAAGACTTGTAATTGCCCAGCCGCTAGACCGAAGGCAGAACCCAGAGTCAGTGACAGGGACGTCAATGATTTATTGGACAGGGAATCTTACAAGTCAGAGGCAAAGGTCCTGGAGTGGCACCCCTCTGCCTACGACCAGTGGCAGGCAGGAGGCAGCAGCAACCTCGGCGACACAGAGGAGGCTGAGGCTGTGTGCGTGACGTCACAAGGGCTCCTGGGTTGCCGGAGGGAGTGGGGCAAGGGCCACTGTTGATAAGCTAACCCACTGGAGCAGTTCTGGTCCAAGGACGATTTGGCAAGAGCTTGACCTCATCAAACCTTCCACCCACTGATGGGGTGATGTTAAGATGATAACCTAGATTTGTTCTTGGCGGTTTTTATTTCCAAAAGATACTTTAACATAAAATGATATCTATGCTAATTGCAGGTGTTGGGCTGCACCACGCAAGCCTGCAAGACTTGTAATTGCCCAGCCGCTAGACCGAAGGCAGAACCCAGAGTCAGTGACAGGGACGTCAATGATTTATTGGACAGGGAATCTTACAAGTCAGAGGCAAAGGTCCTGGAGTGGCACCCCTCTGCCTACGACCAGTGGCAGGCAGGAGGCAGCAGCAACCTCGGCGACACAGAGGAGGCTGAGGCTGTGTGCGTGACGTCACAAGGGCTCCTGGGTTGCCGGGGGGAGTGGGGCAAGGGCCACTGTTGATAAGCTAACCCACTGGAGCAGTTCTGGTCCAAGGGCAAGAACAACCGTGGGGGGTTCAGGCCGATCATGCATATGGTCACTGGTTAAATTTCCCACCTAGGTTTGGGGAGGGCAGGCAATCATGCATGTAAGGTAAGAGCGAGTCAGGGCCGGGTGGTCGGGCAAGGGATGTACAGAGAGCATGAAAGCGGCCATCTAATGGGGGCTGACCCTATAGCAGATTTGTAACAATTAAATATGCATACAAAGATGAGAAGTAAACACATATATACAATAAAAATATTCTCATGTTGGGGTAACAAGCTGATTCTCCATTCAGCAAACTTGTATTAAATGTCTACCAGAATCAGGCAAGATGCTCGAGACCCAAGTCAGGTGGTTTGTGACCTACTGGTGGAGAAAGCATCAAGCTGATAACTCCACACATCACTGTACAATTACTCCTGGTGATATGGGAAGGAGAGTCCAGGCTTCTGTGAGAACCCACACGGTCCCCGTGGTCCCTGTCTCTGGGGGAGTCAAGGCTGGTACCCTAGAGGCAGTGATGTTGGAGCTGAGTCTGAAGCATGTGCCGGGGTAGGGTAGGGGAGGCTGGTGGCTTCTCTGAGCCAAAAGAAAAACACATGTCCCTGGCTGAGGCAAAGGGATGGATTGCACGTGGGGATGTATCTGGAGACAGCCCTTGAGTCTGGTCTTATTCCAGAGCAAAGTGAAGGCCCTGGAGGTTTTTGGAAGTGAGACGCTCAAACATGGCCTTGGGTGATTTATTTGGATTTATTTGTATCTTCAAAAATTCTTTTAAATTTTTATATCATTGTTCTCACAATACAATTAGAATCATTATGACTCTGTAGGACCATAATAGAATGATAACTAATACAGTGTTTTCGATAAAAGCCAGACGTAAAATCACATGTATGTGCTGGTCACTAGTATAAAATCTGCAGGAAGATGGATGAAGCCCAGAGGGTACGTGGACTCTCATGGGAGTTTGCCAGGCATGTGGTATGGAAGGGGCTCACACTGGCCTTTCACACTTTCCTCAGCATACAATTTGGAATGGGTCTAAGTAGACGAGAAGAATCTACATCTCTAAACATTGACAGATATACCTGTAAGATATACATCCAGCCCTGTACCCTGAAAGCTTGTGGAGTACCAAGTACTCGCCTCATTTTCTCTATCTGAAAAAAACCCAAGAATTCTACATTATATATGTGGGAAATAAACAGGACCCTGAATTTGCACAACTTGTAGAAAATAGCTGATGGGAGGATTTAAATGTTGCCATAGCAACGAATTCAGGACCACTTCCTGCTTCCTGAGCCCACCTCCTTCCCTGGGGCTCCCAATTCTGTCTCGTGAACTGTGTTTCGAGGAGTCAAAAGCAGAGATCACAGAAACAACCTCTTTGGAGACTGTGTTTGCACAAGCCCAGGTGTGTACATATCTGTGGTTTCCAAAGCACCGTCATGCACACTAGGTCATGTGGCCCCCGCACAATTCAGTGTGGTGCATGGCAACTGTATTTTGTAGATTGGGATTCATAAATATTAGGTGTTTTGTCAAGTCCTCAGGGCCAGCGAGAGGACCTTGGGCTGCAAGCCCTGAGTTGTAGGTCTGAGCTCCTTGCTCATCCTTCCCTCCCTGACTGAATAAGCCATCCCCTCTCCATGAATCCAATCAAAGCCACCTTGAGTGATTGTGCATCATTACCTAAAACACAGGTCTGTTGGGAGGTACCAATGAGGGCATCTGTCTGGGAGCTAAATTCATAGATCTGATGAAAAGCAAAAGGCAATCTACCAATGGTTCTAGATCATGTTTAATTAGAATAAGTTTTTTATGTCAAGTTGAAAATTATTTTGAAGGATTGCTTTTAATAAACTTCTTCATTACAGTATAAAACTCATCCAGTAAAGAAAGCAAAGCAAAAGTGTGCCACTTGATGAATTTTCACAAAGTGAGAACATGCTTACCCATCCCCCAGACCCAGAAATAGAACCAACCAGCCTCCCAGACATCCCTCTCATGCCCCTTCTCAGTCACTGCTCTCTTTCTCCCCCAGAGGAGGCCATTCTCCTGGATTCTTACACCACTGCTTTGCTTTGCCTTTTTTAAACTTTATGTAAATGGAACCTACGGTATTCTTTTTATGACTGACTTTTTTTCACTCAATATTATGTTTGTGACATTCTTTTCCTTGCTCTATAGCATCCCATTGTGTGTGGGTTTGTGTGTGTGTGTACTGAAATATATTTATCTATGCTGCCCATGGTGGACATTTGGGTTTCTAGTTGATGTAGAATCATACTTGCGTATGTCTTTTCTTTCCTTTTTTTTTTTTTTGCATATGTCTTTTCATGTATGTGTTCACATTTTGTTGGGTGTGGAACTAGGAGTGGAAATGATTTTTGCATCACATGGTGTGCCTATGCTCAGCTTTAGTAGAAGTGGCCAGTTTTCCAAAGTGGTTGTGTTCATTCTACTCCCTCTGGCAGTGTGTGAGTGCTGGCTGTTCCATGTCCTTGCCAACACTTGGTATTTTCCATCTGTTCATTTTAGCCATTCTCCTCCTTGATAAGTCTTTACCTACCCCAAGAACATAAAGACATCTCATGCTTTTTTCTGGACCTCGATGTGACCACCGAAACTCAAATTTCACATCCTCCCCAAACCACACAGATCAATAAGGATAGTAGATAAACATATATATAACCAACACCTACAGTGTAACCTGGAGACCAGAGAATACTGCAGACTTTAATATACAGGAAAGTAGAAACATAAACTTCCTAGGGTAACAAGACCAGCTTTGGAAACTTATGCTAGAGCAGGGAGTCGTGTGAATACTGAGCATAGATAAGAGGATGAAGCACAAATCTGGTGAAGACTGATCCCTGAGCACATCGCCCAGAAACATTCTCCCATCCTTGGTGGGGTTCTGAGGACAGGTCTGCACCTGGCAGGTAGCAGTGCTGGTCACAGGAGAATCAAAAGCAAAGGGGTTGAGTGTGCTCAAGGCAGCCTTGGGCAGGTACTGCTTCCAGGGGAGAGGAAGGCTTCTTACAAGGAGGAAGCACTTCTTGGAGGGTTATCAGTGAAGGAAAATAAAAATGCAAGTGGTAGAAATGGAGGATCTAAGGAATAAACAGCCCTCAGTGGAAACACCTATTGTTGTTGGTTCTGGAATATTCTAATATAAAGTAAACAACAAAGGACAAACAGCATCCATGCAAATCTTCCCTAATCAACGAAAAGTTGGAAACAAAACCTTTCAGCTAATGAAAACATTACCCCCCAATAGCAGTAAAAACATATTATTGAGAAATATGTAACTACCAGAAGAAACAGTCAAAGGAGTGAAAATTGGTTCCCTTTTGAAAGCCTGATTGAGGAGGAGAAGAGGTCAGTTTTTGAAAGATTTTTTTTCAGCAGCCACAAACTTAGAGAAACGTTGGTGATATAGTACAAATAACTTGTTTTCCTTCTGATCCATCTGAGAAGTTGCCAAACTGATGTCTCATCCATCCAGAACTCTTTCGTGTGTGAGTCCCACAAGTGAGGACGCTCTGGCGTGAACCCCCAATGCAGCCATCACCGTCAGGAAGTTAGTGCTCTTGCCTTGCTACCGTCCAGTGCTCAGACCCCACGCACATGTGGCCAGTTGTCCCATTAACGTCCTCCACTGGGAAAGGAGCCAATCACTCATTGCATCGAATCATCACATCTCTGAGTCTCCTTCGATCTGAAATAGTTCCTTAGTCTTTTACCAGCTTTGGAAACTTATGCTAGAGCAGGGAGTCGTGTGAATACTGAGCATAGATAAGAGGATGCAGCACAAATCTGGTGAAGACTGATCCCTGAGCACATCGCCCAGAAACATTCTCCCATCCTTGGTGGGGTTCTGAGGACAGGTCTGGACCTGGCAGGTAGCAGTGCTGGTCACAGGAGAATCAAAAGCAAAGGGGTTGAGTGTGCTCAAGGCAGCCTTGGGCAGGTACTGCTTCCAGGGGAGAGGAAGGCTTCTTACAAGGAGGAAGCACTTCTTGGAGGGTTATCAGTGAAGGAAAATAAAAATGCAAGTGGTAGAAATGGAGGATCTAAGGAATAAACAGCCCTCAGTGGAAACACCTATTGTTGTTGGTTCTGGAATATTCTAATATAAAGTAAACAACAAAGGACAAACAGCATCCATGCAAATCTTCCCTAATCAACGAAAAGTTGGAAACAAAACCTTTCAGCTAATGAAAACATTACCCCCCAATAGCAGTAAAAACATATTATTGAGAAATATGTAACTACCAGAAGAAACAGTCAAAGGAGTGAAAATTGGTTCCCTTTTGAAAGCCTGATTGAGGAGGAGAAGAGGTCAGTTTTTGAAAGATTTTTTTTCAGCAGCCACAAACTTAGAGAAACGTTGGTGATATAGTACAAATAACTTGTTTTCCTTCTGATCCATCTGAGAAGTTGCCAAACTGATGTCTCATCCATCCAGAACTCTTTCGTGTGTGAGTCCCACAAGTGAGGACGCTCTGGCGTGAACCCCCAATGCAGCCATCACCGTCAGGAAGTCAGTGCTCTTGCCTTGCTACCGTCCAGTGCTCAGACCCCACACACATGTGGCCAGTTGTCCCATTAACGTCCTCCACTGGGAAAGGAGCCAATCACTCATTGCATTGAATCATCACATCTCTGAGTCTCCTTCGATCTGAAATAGTTCCTTAGTCTTTTCTTGACTTTTAGGACCACTTTTTTTAAGACGGTGGACCTGTTATTTTGCGGAATATCATTCTCTTTGCACTTGTCTGATGTTTCAGATTCTGAACCTTGGATGGGAATACCCCAGGAACGATGCCTCCTCTCAGGTGACTCATGGTTTCTGTGTGCCCCATTCCTGAAGGCATTCACTGTAATCTCGGTTAAGATGATGTTGGCCAGTCTTCTCCATGATCAAGTTCCTTTTTCTGTTATGGAATCTGTAAGTACTTGAAATTATGTAAATATCCTATTTCTCATTAAACTTAAAATTTTAAAATTATTTTTTTAACTCTGTGTGGACTCGTGGTTTCGTATTTAATTTAATTCAATTCAATGGGTTATAATCCATTACTATCATTTATTTTGATGCTCAGATCGGCCAATAGGAGACCATTCAAGCTCATTTCTGTCCAGCTTTTGTCACATCCTCATCCTTCTTTGAGTACTTCTTTGCATTCTGTTACAAGTCATCCCAGGCTCACCTTGTATGTTCCCTTCCCCAGCCTTAGAACCAGCCGTTTCTCCTGGTTTCTTTTAGTGAAGAATGACGTTTAGAAACCAAGATCTTGGTGGTAGTCACCACTGTGCTCAGGCTTTCCAAGCAGATAGTGTTAGGGGATTCTACCTATCTACCTATCTATCAATAGATCTAATCATCTGTCATATATACATCTGTATACTGAAAACTTCCTGTTTACAACAGTATCCAAGACCTCCAATTCCAATCCAATAAACAGAGGTCTTTGTAGTTTTCTCTTTTTCTGTGTTGTAACTCCTTTCTCTGACCGTTGGGAACCTGACTTCCATGATCCTCAATACATTTATGTATTTTTTTCAAAGGACCCCCTTTGTGTAACCAACCTCCTGGCTCCACCAAGACCCTCTTCCTTACAGATGGATTCCTTTCCTTAGTTGTGCCTGACTCCCATTTTGACACTCCCCCTCTTCACCACACTTGGGCTCTGACCCCACCATCCAGGCTGCTCCTTTGTGTGGCTGTCTTCTTGTCCCTACTTGGACCCTGACATGTCCACTGGGCCACCCCAAGCATAGCCTCCTTCTCACGAGGGTTTTAACTCCTGGCACTGGGTTGCCCCATCCAAGGATGTCCTCCTCACCCTGCTAGGTCTCTGACATTCCACACCTGTCTAGGATCACCTGTTTCCTGGATCTCATTTATTCTTTTTTTGTTTACTCCCTCAGTGTGCTGGAGCCCATTCTTCTGTAACTTACTAAGAAAAGGTGAATGTGAAACTAATGCTTGAACTCTTGCTTCTCTGAAAATGACTTTATTCCATCTGCACATTTGATAGTGTGACCAGGCATAGAATTTTGTATTGAAAATCATTTTCCCTCAGAAATTTGAAGGCAGTGTTTCACTGTCTTCACACATTTGGTGTTACTGAGAGATCTGAAGTCATCGGTTGTAATCTCTTTTTAGGCCACCTGTCTTTCTGTCTAGATTCAAGAAGCTTTCAGGTTCTTTGTCTCTGGTGTATCAGCATCATGTGATGCTGTACCTCGGTTTGGGTCGTTTTTAAAATGATTATGTTCCTTCAATCTGAAAACTTATTTCTTAAAAATCTGTGGGTTTTCCTTATGTTGTTTCTTTGATAAATGCACTGCTTACTCTGTTCCATCTGAAACTCTTATTGGTAAAATTTTGGAATTCCTAGATTAATCAACCATGCCTTATTATTCTTCTAATATTTTCTAACTCTTTGTCTTTTCATTCTCTTTATTAGAGAGTCAAACTCCATCATCTAATTTGAGTTTTTTAGTTTTGGCTCAAGTTTTTAATTTCCCAGAGCACTTTCATTTCTCTGCTGCTTTCATTTTCTAAAAACAATCTGTTCTTTTATTGATATTATGAATGCAATATCTCTGTTAAATCTCAAAAATGTTTTTCATTCATTTGTTTGGACATTTTCTTCTGGTTCCTGCACTGTTTCCTTCAGCCTCCTTTTGTTCATGCCTTTGTTGGATTGCCTTTCATGCTTCCAAGTTGGAGACATCCCTCAAACGTTGCTGTCTTTGTTCGTCATTCATATTTAACGTGGGACAGTGACAAACTACTCGAAAATCCTCATGCAGGAGTGAGTTAGTTGACAGATGGGATTCCCTGTAGGTTGAGAGAAGCAAGTCGATGGCTTTTATTTGGGATTCCCCAATGCCAGCATCCAGAGATCTTTATTTTGGGTGCTTATACATGGCTGCCAACATTTTGGAGGCCACACTGGTGAAGAGAACTGGGGATCTCGCTGTTAAGTATTAAGATTTTCATTTAAATTCTTTTTTTTTTTAAGTTATCATCTTTTATTACCATTATCTGTTTTTAAAAATTAATTAATTTATTTATTTATTTTTGGCTGCATTGGGTCTTTGTGGCTGTGCATGGTCTTTCTCTAGTTGTGGCGAGCAGGGGCTACTCCTCGTTGCAGTGTGCGAGCTTCTCACTGCGGTGGCTTCTCTTGTTGTGGGGCACGGGCTCTAGGCACATGGGCTTTAGTAGTTGTGGCACTCAGGCTCAGTAGTTGTGGCTCACGGGCTCTAGAGCGCAGGCTCAGTAGTTGTGGCACACAGGCTTAGTTGTTCCGCAGCATGTGGGATCTTCCCAGACCAGAGCTCAAACCCATGTCCCCTGCATTGGCAGGCAGATTTTTAACAACTGCGCCACCAGGGAAGTCCCAAGATTTTCATTTAAATTCTGACTCTCACCTAAGACTCCCTGTGTGTTTGCTGCTACCCAGGCCAGGGCTTCTCCATCTTCTTCCTGGAGGAAGTAGGTGCAGGTCTGTGCTCTGTACATGAGGGGATTGGGGATTTCCCCTCCATCATCTGCTCTCCCCCCCACCACACCCCAATTTCCATCCTGTACCTCCCCACCTCCACCACTGCCTGGGGGCTGAGCCCTTCAGAGGCTCTGGTGGGTGAACTGGGTGCTACTGGGCATTCTTCCCTCTGAGTTCCCTTAGGTGGTGTCTCTTCCATCTGCTTCATTTCATCTAAAATGGTCTGTTGAGGTTTCCTGTCCTCTGCTGTTTTTAGTGGCAGAGTCATACTTTTGCTGTCCCTTTACTGACATTTCAGTATAGTTTGGAGAGGAGAAGAGACAGATGGTTGTGGTCAATACACCATGTTTAACCAATGGTCTGGGAAGAGATGCAGAGAAATTCACTGAACAGATAAGGGCACCAGAGAGGAACAGTCAAGGGAAAGGAATATAGCTTTATATCTTTGGGCCTCTACTCTCACTGTTCCCACTTTCCCTGTTCTTCTGCACTTAGTCAAACTCTCCAACTGCCAGTCCACATGTCATTAGTCTTTGTGTTAGTCAACAGGACTGGGCCAGCTGCCGTAACAAACAGCCCCCAAATCCCAGTGGCTTAACACAACAAAGGCTTGTATTTTGCTCATGTAAACATGTCCAGCGTGGACAATCGTGGGACTGTCTTTTTTTTTTCTTTTCCAGGAGTTTAGACTCTCTATTTTGAAAAATGTTAACATTGCAAAGCAAAATCCACAGGCTTGGAAACAAAAATTAAATTTAAGGAACATGGCGTTAGACAAAAAAGAGCACAATTTCCACGTGAAGTGTTGATGAACCAATTACCAACATGGACGACAACTTAACAATGAATTTTTCGATATAATTGAAGATACAGTGATAAAATGCACAAAGAGGTGTTTGAAATGACACGCAAATTATGAGTCAATTTCTTATATGACCTCCACAAGCTACAGGAAATATGAAAATGACACTGTATAGATTTACATTTAAATTCAAACTGTCACAAAACTGATCTGTATGAAGAGTTAAATCTTTTTAGAAAACTTGCTCTGCAAGAATCATCAGCTCTAAATGTCCTAAAATTTACGTTTCGAAATGCTTACAAAGTATCCCAATGCTCTCACAGCCTATTCATACTCTGAACAGTCCAAGCAACAATTTCATCAGCAGAAAGATCCTTCTCAAAGTTAAAAATTGTCAAAAATGATTGCAATCCTGTATTTGCCCAGAGTGACTGATACTGCTTTCAGTTAGATTAACTGAAGATGAAGTTGCCAAATGTATAAATTTTGATTACCTAATTAAGGAATTTGCAGAAAAGGGAGACAGGAAAATCGGACGAGGGATCAAAATCTCTCACTGATAAAGTATTATTTATAGTGTGATATAAAAGTCACACCATGTTTTTCACACTAAGTTTACGTTGTAAAACAATAAAACAGCCAGTGATTTTACCAGCAAAATGGGTTTACTTAGGAGCCGCAAATAATTGCAATTCGGGACATGCAACCATGTGTGAGTCTGGTAAAGCTAGGGAGAGGAAACTCTTTTATAGAGGAGAAGAGGGTTTGGGAGGGGCTGTTATAAGCAAAAAGTCCTTTGGACCAAGCTGGACTCAAAAGTGGTTCTTGGAGAAACAGAACCATTCTAAACAAAGGGACTCCACACAGTACACAGAGGAATATTTTGAATATTTTTGCTGAGTTCTATGCATTTCAAAAAAAAAACACGTCACGTCTCTCAGGCTTTACAGACTGGCTTTGTCTGGGCTAAGGCCTTCACCAATCAGCCTGGCTAGATTTCCAAGGGGCCCCTGAAACCTTTTTTAGGAGATGCAACTTTTCTGGGCTTGTGCATGTAATTTCCAAATTAGAGTGATCTCCTGGGTCTTTTTTTTTTTTTTTCCCCGTAATCTCGTGCTCCCCGTGGTGTCTGTGACACTGCAGGTTCTCTGGGGCTAGCAAGCCTCCCGGCCCTCAGGCAGCCAAATCAGGACAGACACCAGTCCCGCAGCAGCTCTCCGGAAAGCCCGTCACCTCTGAAGCCCTCCTGCTAAGCCCGTGTGAGCCAAATCGAACAGAGCCCCTAACCCAATTTTAATTCACCGGAAGTGCAGGCAAGGAGGGACCGGGATGCAGCACCCACCTCGGGGAAGGGGTGGGGTGCTCTACAGGAACCCTGACCTGGACTCCGAAACGCCAGAGTCACGGAAGAGGCAAAATGAACAAGCCCGGGGGGTGTGGACATGCACTCACACACACGTGTTTACACACGTGTAGTTCAGGGCGGAGACCCCAGAAGGCCCCTCCAGCAGCTGGCCTGCCCGGGGGGTTCATCGGGGCCTGGGGCCCAGGCTCGCCCGGCCACTGGCAGCACCTGTGCTAACCTGGGCCAAGTGGCCTGGACGCCTGCTTC
The DNA here is from genome assembly GCF_002837175.3 of Physeter macrocephalus. NCBI lineage: Eukaryota > Metazoa > Chordata > Mammalia > Artiodactyla > Physeteridae > Physeter > Physeter macrocephalus. The sequence continues at coordinate 135,022,410 of NC_041215.1, read as the reverse complement.
TGTGGTGGGGGACACGCGCCGGTCATCGTCCTGACGGTGCTGGTTAAGCCCCTACGCTGTCCCCGTGCTGGCCACTTAAGGAACGAGCGCCGCCAACCTGCTCCAAGGGCCTTTCCTTGGTCCCCTGGCTGCGCCCTCACAGCCCCTGTGCCGGGGGCTGGGAGAGGCTGACTCGCCCGCCCCCGCCCACGGGCCCTCCAGGCGCAACGGGAAAGAGGTCAGTGGGAGGCCAGAGAGTCCGCTGCGCAGCCGAAGGAGGCCTTGGGGCGGCCCTGCTTCTCTGGGGGGAGCCCCCCAGGCGTGGGCTGCTCGGCGCCTGCTGCGGTAGATATAGGAGTCAGGGCAGCCCGCTGTGGGCAGTGGACGATAACCGTAACCTGGCTACAGGGCGAGAGGGGCTGCCCTCTGCAGAGGCCTCCAGTCACGTCCCCGGAGCTTCCTCTGCACCCCTACTCCTCCGAGACCCTCCAGCCCCCGATGGTCTAAACTGCCCATTTTGAAGGCAGGAAGTGATCAGGGTAGCGGCGGGAGGGGCGCTGGGGGGTGCACCCCAGGGGCTGCTCTAGTGGGCCTGCAGGGAGGGCCGGGCTGCCCTGCAACACCTCTGGCTTGTGGGACTGTCATTTTAAGCACTCAGGAACCTAGTTGAAGGCCCAGCTTTCATGACCAGCAAGGCAAGACAAGTCACATGTCTTCCAATTTAAGCGGAGGAGAGGAATGTAAGCCTACCTGCTCAGGAGAATGAGGTTAACTGTAAATAGCACGAATGACTGTCTAGCTCCCAGCACTGTAGGGTACAAGTCACATGCTACAGAGTACTTTGTGCCGGTCACTGCTCTAAGCACTTGCAAAAGTACAAATATTGAATTGTCCTTTTTGGAGGTTCCCTCCTGCGCGACCAACACTGAACTCCTCGAGGGCAGGGGCTGAGTATTAACCATGTTTCTAACTGCAGAGTGCAGAACAGAGGCTGGATCAGAGCAGGTGCTCAAATGTGCTGAAAAAAAATACACATTTTTTACCTACTTAAATTTTTTTCTTATCTGACATTTTTACTATACTTAGAGCCTCCAGTCAATTAGTCCTTCCTTTCCTGAAATTCCAGAAGGAATGGGCGTCACTTCTGAGGTCATATGACTCCTGGAATCCCAGGACAGCTAAGGAAGAGTGAGCACATGTGATTGGACAGATGACCAGTAGAATTAGGACGTCGGCAAGCATGCCATCGTCTTCCTGACTACAGAATGATGAAAATACACCTACCAGGTAAGCAGGAAAGTTGCTGCCTTGTATGCAGGTTAAATGTCTTTTACATCATGTTCACTTTATTCCAGAAATACTTTGTGTGTGCTGTCCTAGGTTATCGGTGTAAACACTTGCATAAGTATTATACGAAAACACCCTAAACTTTATATTTTAATAAACCTTTGCTCTTTGATAAGTATAAAAGCACACATCCCATTCCTTAAAAAGTGTAACATTCCAGAGTTATTAGACCTCCATAATTTTCCTTCTTGCTTTGCTATTTTTATAACCAGAAATCACAGATGGGAGTGATTCATGAATTCCATTAACAATGGTAAATTTTTAACAAGGAAACCTCCCTTCCCCACCATCCACTCCCTTAATCTCCTTATCAAATTAGTACCTTTATTTTCACAACAAAAATGGCATTCCTCCCCTGTAGTTCATGTTCAGTTCAAGCCCTGGTGGGATTCTACTTTATTTCTCGCAGTTAGTTCGGAAGAATTTGACCATCACGTGATGCAATTTGCACAGTAATTTATGGGGGCCATGCAGTGTTCACAGAGATGAAGAATTTGACAATTGTTACCAAACAATGTTTCCAGTTCCTGGATTTGCTTGAATATACCCTACAATAACATTGTCTATTCCTCTTCTAAAACCAGTACAAAGGCTGGATTCGGAAGGGGTGAATTCTAAATTACCTCTGCCATCTGGCATCTGAGTAAATGGAGACACGGGCCAGAAGGAATCTGATTCCATCTGCCCCAGTCACGTGAGCAAGGTGCTGAGCTTCACAGGCTCCACAAGCTAGAGGTAGTTTTCGTTGCGTTTTAAAATTGCTATCAAAGTAATACATGTACACTGTACAAAGATGGGAGAATACAGAAACTACGTTAAATCTCCCAGAAATTAGGGCATTTAACATGTTGGTCTTTTGCCTTCTATTCATTTATTCTTGCTCTCTCTCTCTCTTTCTTCCCTTCTTTTTCTCCTATATGTGTGTGTTCATATAGCCAAATATATACATACGTATATATATATATATATAAAATACACAAAATCACACACACAAAAATAGGAGTCAAACTGTAATACTGTTTAGAAAATTGCTTTTTTACCAGTATATCGCATTTTCCCATAAAACTGAATATTTTTTGAAAAATCTATTTGAGTGATTAGGTACTATTTCCTCACATAAATGTAGCATATTTTATTTAAATAAAGTTTGATCATTGGGTATACAGAGATCTCCTATTTTTTTACTTTTATAACTTAAGAAACAACATACCCCCTTTTATATAAATATTTTGCACATCTCTGACCTTAGCTGGGATTAATTTACTTAAAGTGGAATTACAATTTAAAGGGTCTGAATGTTTCCCAGGGTTTAGATGCCCTCCAGATAATCTGTACTAATGTACATTCTGCCAGCAGTAGAGTGTCTGTTCCCTGAACTCTCACCAATAAGGAATCTTGTCACTTTAATTACATTTTTGACAATTTGATCTGTAAAATAGAGTTTGCTTGTTGTAATTTTCTTTTCATTGATTCCTAGTATAGTTGAAATTTAATTAGTTTTCTTAGTTACAAAAGCAATAAGTGGTCATTGTAAAATGTACAAACATTAAAATCCTTAAGCTGAAATACTCAACTTTTAAAACTGTATCACAAATTTGATTTTTTTAATAGACTTTATTTTTTAGAGCAGTTTTAGGTTCACAGGAAAATTGAGTGGAAGGTACAGAGAGATTCCCCTTTACCCTTTGCCCCCCACCCCATGCATAGCCACCACCATCATTCACCACCCCCACCAGAATGGAGCATCTGTTACAATTGATGAACCTGCATGGACACGTCATCATCCCCCAGAGTCCATAGTTTACATTATGGTTCACTCTTGGTGTTGTACGTCCTATGGGTTTGGACAAACGTATAATGACATGTATCCACATTCTAGTACCATAAGAGTAGAATACTGGACCTTTAAGTAAACATCTTCTATGATCTGACACTCCTAAATTAATCATAGTTTAATAATATGAAGTATCCTCTTTCAGATGTCTTTTTCTCCAAAATAGGCTGTCTGGGTTTTCCCTTCTGGACCCAAAGGAGTTTATTAAGCCTATTGTTCTTAACAGACAAATTTAACCTCAAGAAGAATACTGGTGCCAGTTATCATCATAGTAATTTGTATACTCAACTGCATTTTCTATTTTTGCTTCAGATATTATTTCTTTTAATAGATGTATGTTATTCAAATAGTTGAAGTTCTTATCCCCATCTTGTTCTACTCCATATAGGCATGTTCAGATCTATGGAGGATTCTATTACATGAATATGGCATAATTTATCCATTTTCCCATGTATGGACATTTAGGTCTTTTCTCATCTTCCCTTTTACAAATGAACATATCCTATATGGGCAATGTTCTGTGGGATCTATTCTGAGTTAGTGAAATGTAGGAATGTAGGGTATAAACATCATCAGCTTCACTAGAAGAAACAGATTGTCTTCCAGGGAAACTGTCCCATGTACAATACCCCCCAACACCCTACACACACGCACACACACACACACACACACACACACATACACCACACACCACACACACAGAAGTGTCGTCTTTTCTCCATATCTTCAGCATTGGCTATTGTCCTATTTTTCTTCTACAAAGCTTCTAGTTTTACTTTTCAAACTTACTTCGTTGGTCTACTTGCAATTTGTCATGGGGTATACATTTAACTTTATTTTCCCATATGATGGGTAGCTGTTCTAGTACCAACACTGCATCATCAAGTATTTCCACCATGACTGTTTTGTCATAGAGCTTTGATAAAATCCTCGAAGAATAAATATACCTGGCTTGGCTTCCAAGCCCTTTGCTCTGTTTCCTTGGACTATTTGCTCACCTCTGTGAGGCTATCACCCTATTCTAATTAATTGCTTTAATGTTATGAAGTTGGGAGAAATGGTCAAACAGTCTCCCCTGCCTACCCCACACCTCACTCTTCCTTTCTCAGAACATCTCTATTCTTAACCCTGTACCCTTCCATACGAATTTCATGATAAAAGGTAATGTCAAGTTTCATTAACAACTGTATGGGATTTCTACTGGAATTACATAGAATTCACATGTTAATTTGGAGGTAATTGATGTGGCTATAAGTCGTCTTCTGACTTGTAAACACAGAATGCATTTTCTATTATTTAATTATTTTTAAATTGTGTTACAATTTTCTCAGTAAAAGTCATGCTCATCTTACGCTAGATTTATTCTCAGATTGTAAATTTTTCTGTGTTTTTGGCAGAAACTTTTGTAACTGCATTTTCTGATTCATGGTTGGTGAAAATAATAATTGTTTCTTTCTTTCCTATCTCTTTATATATATATTTTTAGTTTGGAATGGTTTTTGTGTATGGAAAGAGGGAATCTTTTCTCCTGATCTTAGTATACTTGCTAGGTTTTCAGTACAATGTTATTATTAAATTAATGTTAAATTAAATATTAGAAACTATAATAATATTTCCTTGCTCTTCACTTCAAAATAAATGCCTCTAATGTTTCACCACTCAAATAGGGTGATTTCTAACTGTTTTGTTGATGCCTTTTATTAAGTTAAGAGTGTTCCCTTTTCTTATTAGTTGGCTAAGAGCTGCTATTCGATCACGTATGAGTGTTAAATTTAATTGAGTGTTTTTCTGCATCTACTTAGATGACCATATGGTTTCTTCATAAATCTGGCAACATAGTGAATTATGCTAATAGGTTTTCACATATTAAGTTATCCGTGCCCCCCACCCTTTTTAGTCAGAATGAAATACCTTCTATTCCTTTTGTAGCTTTCATTTTACAATCAATATTTTTTCATCTTGTGATGATTTAAGAGCCATAGAATTTGTTCTTAGTTCTAGTGACTTATTTTGTATCTTTAAATAATATGGATAGATGCATTAAATTTTTTTCAACTCCAGAAACAATATTTTAAAAATGAAAAGATTTCTTGCCTTTCTGCCATGAAAATCAGTATAACACGCTTCAGCCACTTCTTTCGTTAACAAGCACAGGAATTTTAGCCTCTCCATATTACAGAATATTTTAAAATTTTACTTTATAATCTTTTCTTTCAGTATGTTGACTTTTATAGTATTCATAAACATAATTACCATAGATGTTTATCTTTAGTCCTATGTTTAAATGCTCACTACTGTCCCTTTCATAATATCTTCCTTTTGCTCGGAGTTCTTTATTTTCAGTCATTTCAAGTATGGCTTACTAGTTTTTCCAGGAGGAGTTCATTGCATTTTTGATAACGACTTTTTATTGACTTTATACAAGAAGAACAACTTCATTTGGTACAAAACTTAGGGCTCACAATCTCTCCTAAAAATTCCATGTACTTTGCTTCTGTCATAGCGTTGTGTTGTGGAGCAGTCTGAGGACAGTGGTGCTTAATTTTTCCTTCTCCTTTAGGCTAACTATCTATTCTCTGTGTGAAAGCTTGTGGTTTTCCTTCTCCATCTCTAGAGTTAAATAATTTTACCAGGATGTGCTTCAGGATCTATTTTCTCTATTAAAATTTTCCAGGAATATGGTGTGGTCTTTCAAGCAGCAGATTGAGTTCTTCCCTCACTTTGAGAATGATTTCTTCTGATACCTCTAATAAGTAGTATTGCATGTGTGTGGTATGTGCATGTGGTGTGTATGTGTATGTGTTTAATGCACTTAGCATAATGAAAAAGAACCATGTGGGAATCACATAAATATCCTGGGCCAAAGTGATGCTATTCCAAGGGAAGGACTCATGTTGGCTTCCTCCTGCCCTTTCAGAACACCCCCAAGATGGAGGAGCCTACAGGATCTTCAAGGAAATGTGAACCATCCCTCAAGTCTTTTCATGTAATCAAATTGCCCTCCAAAAATAAAAGCAACACATGGACTCTCTCATACATGAAGAACTCAGGAGCTACTCCTGGAAAACCCAGCTAACCAAACAATTCATCCCAAAAAGCTCAACATGGAAAAGGTCTGGAATATTAACTCGTGGCAAACAGTGCACATGTTCAAATGCAGAGTTGGAACTAAGCATTTCTGGGAATTATTGTTACCAAATAAATCATGGATACCATAAAACCTTAAAATGCACAAATACAGCTACTGAAACCTTGTGGGAAGTGAGAGGCAGGGTGGAGGGAGTGCAGATGCAATCATTCCATCATCTTTTATAGTGAATTAATAGAAACTGTGAAAAATTGAAACATGCAACTAAAACCAAGCAGAGATTCTATTAACTGTTTATCATCATTTTTTCCTTAACTTTCTAGGAGTCTTTTAGAAACCGATTCTTTTTCTCACGGTGAAGAGGCAAAGAAGACCCTGTTTGAAATTTAGCAGTTAAATTTAGTGCATGTTTGATAAATTTATAATAAGATCCAATTTTATAAAAGTATTTCTCTCCATCTGTCTATTACTATTCTCGTCTATCCATCATGGCATTTCCAGACTAATGTTCAACAAATCTCATTTTTTTCTTTCATAAATTTTTCATATTGTTTGCATTATCTATATAAAGACATATATCTTTTTGGTTTCAAAACACTAAAGTCCTTTTTCCCCAAACTTAGTAAAAAGTAAAAATCTCCTTCCCTCTCCCAACGACTAACTCCCATCCTCCCCAGCAAAGATTTAATCACTGTCATCATTTTCTCATCTTTCTTCCCAGAAGAATTTTAATCTACAGCTGTTCTGTTTACACGATAGTATCATACTATACATGTTGGTCTGTAACTTGCTTGTCCCCCAAGGACTAACTTGTCAATGTTCCAATTGTTTTCTCTCTGCCTTAACATGTCAGCTTTCTTATATGGAAAGTTCTACAGTCCCGTAGGTATTTCAGTCTATTTCTGGCTTATGGATTCAGCTCAATGACTGTCTATCCATGCTTCAATGCAGGGTATTCTAATTTTTCTGGAATAACTAAACATTTTAATATCTGGGAAAGATGGCCATCATCACTCTTCTTTTTCCACAAACCCCTTAATCATTCTCATACACTATTTTTCCCATGTGTGATTTAACATCATGCTGTGAAATTCCAAAGCATCCTGGTGGTAGTTTACTTCATGTTTCATGGACTATAGAACCTAGTTTAGGGTAATTTCTTTCGTTACATGATGGAGTCTCCCATCCCAAGGATATGCTATGTTATTTCTTTTACTCATAGCAAAAGTCCCTCCATAGAGTTTCTCTCTCAGCAGAATAATCTACTTTCCTCATAAGGGTCCTGAAATTGTCTTAGAAATTTCATCCCTAGCTATTCAATTGTTAACGCTATTGTAAATGAGAGTGGTCTCTCTGTTGTATTTTCTAAACGTGTGTTTTTCAAGCAAGGAGAAGCTACTGATTTCTGCGTATTAATTTTAAAACCACACAGCTCACTGAATTCTCCTACCCTTTCCAGTTATTTCTTCGGTTGATTATTTTATGTTTTTAGCTATGCAATTATATCATTGTCAAATGATCTGTTATCTAATTGCGTTGGCTGGTATTTCCAAAACAACGTTAAATAATAATAGTGGACAAAGGCATCATTTCCCTCTCCCGACTTCAATTTGAATGGCTTTATGTGTCACCATTAAGCATGACAATGATTTTTTGCTTTGAGATGTTAAAGCACATATGAAAGAACTGCAGTGCATCCTTGTATAAAAGGGTTGTAAGTTTAGTATGTATGCATGTAAATTAATTCCATTATATTCAATTTTGTCGGATGAGTTCGTTGCTATTTATTGAATTGATCATGTTATTTTCTTCCTTTGACTTATTAAATGTTGAATTAATTAATAGATTTACATGCTTGGGCAGTTGTGGTTGATGTTGTGGTTTTTAAATCCTTGCAGAGGGGAATTGACACCTGCCCAGTGCTGAGATAGAGATGGATTCTGAAGTCAGTGTTTAGGTCTCAGAGAGGTTTGTTCAAGGTTAGGATGGAAGAAAAGGGGAAACTTTTCATTGCTTGTCACTAGTTACTCATCTGGGCAAGAGGAATGTTTAGGATGTGGGGAGTTGATATGCAGAGGTGGACCAAGGAGTCAGGAGATGCCTGGGTACCTTGGATGCTACGGTGTTTTTTGTTTTTTGTTTTTCCTGTGTATTTGACAGAGACCGCCCCGGTTTGTTTTGTTTGCTTGTTTGTCTTTCCTGGCATAGCCATCAAGCATGAGTGTCTCAGAGGAATCTGCCTTTGGCATGGCCCCTGGCATCGGACCTCTCTGCCTGCCCGGCTCTGCCTCGATCACCCAGGTTAGGGGTAGTCACAGGGACCTTCTAGGGTGCCTGCCTTCCTGCTCAGGTGAGCTGGCTAACGTGGAACTTAGCACTTCCCTGTGCTTTACTCCATTCCCTTCTGCACCAGTTTGAACAGAAACGCATCAGCGTTTACAGAGGGGCACCCTCCATGATTCCCAAGGCCATTGTGTTTTTCTCCAAGTTCAAATCTCATTGGTCACTCAATGGCCATCTTCAAGAGAGGTCAGTAGAGAAGTAATCCCTGGCCATTGGCTTGCTCAAAAGGTTCCCAGTCCTTTAAAAAGATAGACATGTATGCACACGTACACGTGCACACACACACACACACCCGTACGCTGTACGTTTACAGACAAAACCTCCTTGACCAAAGTTTGAAATTCAGGCGAGCCAGGAGAGATCTAGAGGGAGTCAGAGGTCAGGGGCATGAAGCATGGGGCAACCCGCTAGAATAGAAAGCTAGGCTCTGGCCATTCCTTTAGAGACAGGGGGCTGGTCTTGGGGGGAGATGTCTGTGGCCCGGGGAACCTTCTCTAAGAGTTTTGCAGCCTGACACATCCCCATTTCAGGGTCCGCAGTATCTCACCTCATGTCTTGCACAGAGATAGGCATCCTCATTTCTCCTCTATTTAATCATCTCACGGTCAGATGCTGGGTCTCCCAGGCTCACAGTCAAAGAACCTGATAAATGAATCTTCCCTAAAAAGAGAGGGTCTGGCTAATTTAGCCCCTGTTCCTTACCTGTTGGGTGCATTGCAGAGGGAGACCATGACAACGTAGCAACCAAGGCCATGGCTTATCTGTCTGTATTTTGTTGTCTCTATTTTCAAGACACTGTCACATAAATTATTGTAGTTTATCTTCATATGTGCACATGGTTCAGAGGACACTGCTCCTGTTTTTCAGGTAAAAATCTGGAGCTGCCAGGGGGTCAGAAGCTGGTTCCCACCAACTTGTGGATAGCGGCTGGAGCTCCCTAGGGACCACGAGCTTTCCACCTTGCATCTGCCCGAGAGGAGGAGGAGCCAGTTAACAAATTAAAATCTTGAATATTTATGCATATTCCTTCAGACTGACCTTTGTCACACCCAGGTGGAAATGAGTAGCAGACCTCTTTCCACAGAACTCACCTCTCTCTCCTCTGTGCCCTGGCTTTCAGGAAACGGGAGGGGAGTTCAAGGAAATCAGATCTAAAGAAACGCCGAGAGTCTGTAAAGAATAATTATAACCCTGAGCCACGGGGAAGAGGAAATGGACTCAGGAGTCTGATAGATAGGATTTTATTAACTCGTTAACCTTGCCGGCCTATCTAGAAAACGAAAAGCCAGACCCTTTGGTCCGGCAGTGACCGTTACACGCTGGCACCCGGCAATCAGACAGAGCTCAGAGGGGTGTGTTTATACAAAGAAAGAGAATGCAGTTACAACAGTGTGTGCTTTCCAGGTCTTTACTCCTGGGAGAACATTTGCTGGAAGGGAATTATCTTGAAATATGAAGCTAGTGATATTTCATCCATAGTCACCCTGGAGATAAAAGACCTTGTGCTTTAAAAGAAACTATCAAGCAATATGCAGTAACATGTATTTCTTCCTTTCCTGGGAAGATTAACTCATGTGTGGGGAATATAATTTTCAGCCTGGAAATTGGTGACGTCTGGCCACCTCACCCACAGCCCACCACCCAGGCTCAGAGAGGCAGGGACCTCAGGGTGCGTTTCTAGACAAGTGACCGCTGCCCGCCCCTCACCCAAAACCCAGGCCTTTGCCACAGCAGATAGAGATGGAGCGACACAGCCCTGGGGGAGTGGGGCCTCAGCTCTCAGTAACTTTAACCAGGATGCAGTTCTTTTCAACTCAACAGTCCATTGAGTTATTGCACCTTTGCTGATCCAACAGGCAGAACATGGGCCCAGGAAGGAGTCTGGGGTCTCTGACTCCAGAGAGAGGGATTCCAGCGGCAAGGGGGCTCAAACATCCGAGGCTCCCACAAGGAGTAAGTATGGGCACCAGCCGAGACCCAGATGCCTCCGGCAGAGATGCTGGAAACGGCCTTGTGGGTCTTTTCAGCTCTAAATCTCCCAATGGTTATGCATCTCCCAGGGCAAATCCCAAGTCCTTGCAATGACTCCATGGCCTGTCCCCTCATGGAGCAAGACCCTTCTCACCTTGAGGCTTACCCTGGTTCCATGCTCACTCCCTCCAAGACCCAGGTCAGGGCCTTTGTGCGAAATTCTCTTCTCCCAGGGAGCCACAGGGGAGGTTCTCATCCCCTTCAAATCTTTGTCCCATTACCTTCTCAACAAGGCCGGCCGGGTCTACTGCGTTTGGGCCCATTCTCCTCACTTTGCTCTATTTTTTCCATCACACGTGCCTCGCAGCTAACGAAAATTATTTTCTATTTTTAAAAATTTCATTTATTTCAGGTGTTTATGATTTGCTTTCCCATAGAATGCAAGCGCCCCAAGGCCTGGAGGCTGTGTCTGTTTTCTCACTGTGTATTCCAAGCACTGAGAATAATGAATCAGCAAGTTAGAGCACATTTTCAAGCACCGTCAATGGTAGCCTGGTCCCATCAAATGTGGCGTCTCGAGAGGGTGGTCCATCCCCCTCCCTTCCTTTTCAAGACAGTAGCACAGAGGCAGGCAGTATGTATGGGAAAAAATACCTTGAAATCGTGCCATCGTCCTGGCTTTACTTCACCACCTGATCTATGCAGTAACAGAAACATGTATGCAATCTCTGTGCTGAAGTTTTCTTCAGCAGGGGCCTCAAAACAGTAGGTGATCATCCGTGATTTACAATATGGCACCAGGCCCAACAAGACTGATGTTCCTGCTGCCTTAACCCCAAATTTCCTGGCTCAAATCAGGTCACGCAGACCATGGCTATTGTTCTACCACAATTACTAGCATATAAATATTTGTAAAGTGTTTCATTCAAATGTTTTTTCCAAAAAAACAGGGTGGAAGGGCAACCCACATGCCACTGGATCTTAAGGCCACAGTTGTTCTAGCCCTTCCAATCTTTAATCAGGAGCTCGCTTGGAGGGTGCAAACGTCATTTTCTCTGCTTGTCTTTCTTTCTTTACTCACTTGGGGGAATGCATTTATTTATTTTTGTCATAGTTAGTGGGGAAGTTACATAAAGACATAGGAATTTCAAGACTGAAAAAGAAAACCTATTCAACTGAAGCTAACAAGTTCACTGCTGATGGCGCGGTCTGATTTATCTGGAAGAATGAACCGAAGGGAAAACCACAGCCCTGTAGCGTCAATGATAACCTCAGGTTAACATAATACAAACCATACAAATTATTTTATCCAATGCAATTTGAATTAACCTTTGTGTGCTTAGTGCTGAAAACCAAATCTGAGGCAGTTTTCCGGGAAAGGCTTTCAGAAGTTGTGTGCTGCCCAGATGTCTGCATCGTCTCTGCGCTCGGAAGAGATTGTCTGCCTACTTAGAAGTCTGAAGCTCTTTCAAATCATTGTCACGCAGTGCAACCTAGCACTAAGCTGTTCAGCAAATTGAAAAATGTTTTTCATAAAATAGAAAATGGATCTGTTCTATCTATGGCAAAACTTTCTATTTCACTTCATGTGGATTTCAAGAAATTTGGTTGAAAGTTTCAAGGAAAAATAAATCAAATGACCAGAGTCTGGAGGTCTTCACAATAAGTTTGATTATTTTTCTTGGTAAAATAACAGGCTGTTAGGACGCTGTGTTACTTTAGTGTGTGGCAGTATAGACCAAGACCCTGAAAGAGGCGATATTCTTTGATTCCCATAGTCTCGCCTCTAAAAATGTGTCCTGTAAAAGAATAAAAAATATGGCCTAGATTTTGGTACAAGCATGCCTTTTTAGTGAGAAAAAGAACAATCTAAATGACCAATGGTGGAAGAGTGGCCAGATAATTGATGGTACACGCTGAATACTACGAATCTATAAAAATCATGTTCTCATAAAATTTCAAGGTCATAGAGGGCATCTAAAAAACACAAAGGGAGAATGTTCAAAATGTTGGCAGAAGTTATGTCTGAATTGTGTGCTTATAGGTGTTTGCATTTTATTTTTCATACTTTTCTATATATTTCCTTTTTTAAAACCTAGCTTCATATATTACTTTATTCTCTGCAGAAATAATGAATGCCATGTTAAAACAGACATAGCCTTTAGTAACAAGCTATGATGGATTACCCACACGATTTTGTTAAATTTGATATCTGGGAGCCATGTCAATAAGTAACTACCAGTGTCCTAGGTACCTGGTTGGAAAATGCCTAGTCCTCAAGCCCAGGGTCATCTTGCCCTTTAGTTGAGTAAAAGTGCCCTGAACTTTGGTGGGGAGATGAGTCATAACAAGACAAACCTCCCCTTCTTAGTAAAAGAAGGTGTGCTGGTCCCTGGGTCAGGCCTGGAGACAAGTGGTTTTTCCTTATTTGCTCCTTATGCTTTGAAGACTGAGAATTTTCTCCTTTCTTCCTTCACATGCCCCAACATTCCCTCCAGTTTCTTTGTTGCTACTTTGTCGCAAGACCAACTATAAATCCAGAAGGGGTTAGAATTTGTCCTTGGGGCAATGCAATGAAATAAAACCAATGGCATTTCACTCTCTGGTTCAGAGTTTACTTTCAGCAAGTAAAAATAATGCCTACAGATCCCTCTCTGGCTCTAGCAAACATAAATGATGTCTCTGAGAAACAACTGTTTGATTAATGAAGCCAATTCCAGCAAACAACTTAAAAATCTCATGGAGAAAAAAACCAGTAAGAGTGCCTGTCTGACTACATAGGCCAATCCAGTGTTGGGTCTGGGGAAGCAGCTGCGCCACCTCTGCTACTATTCTGCTCCCCAGAACATCTGGACACCTCCAGGCACCATCACTGCGAACAGGAGACTCTTCATCCCACTAGGTAAAGAGTCTGTTGCCTCATTGAATTTTATTCATTGCTTTGGAAAACATTTATTGGTCAAGAAAATGGACATGCCTGTTAAATTAGTTTAAGCCCTGCAGCATAAAATACAACCCATGTGTCGTACACATTTATTACAGATCTATTAAAATGATGAGAGGGCTTGGAGCACATGATGTGCATCAGGACAACTTGAGCCTGGCAGTCCCCACCAGCCTCCCCACCACCGTGTCTCCCCACCAACATGTCCGACTTTCCTCCATGACTCCACCAGCATCCTGGGCATGAGAGGAATGTGTAAGGAGAGGGGCTCTTCAAAGAGCACCCCAAGTACCTGACATTTGGGTGGCCAAAAAGTTCGTTCGGGTTTTTCTGGAACATTTTCTGCAAAAACCCGAACAAATTTTTTTTTAATTAATTAATTTATTTATTTATGGCTGTGTTGGGTCTTTGTTGCTGCACGTGGGCTTCCTCTAGTTGCGGTGAGCGTGGGCTACTCTTAGTTGCGGTGCGCGGGCTTCTTACTGCGGTGGCTTCTCTCGTTGCAGAGCACAGGCTTTAGGTGCGTGGGCTCAGTAGTTGCAGCATGTGGGCTCAGTAGTTGTGGCTCACAGGCTCTAGAGCGCAGGCTCAGTAGCTGCCGTGCACGGGCTTAGCTGCTCCGCGGCATGTGGGATCTTCCCGGACCAGGGATCGAACCCATGTTGTCGGCACTGGAAGGCAGATTCTTAACCACTGTGCCACCAGGGAAGTCCCCGACACAAAAGTTTTAGCCAACCCATACTATTCCATGGGCCAGTCATTTCCAGGTAAGAAATCTTGTCATCAGTTGATTTCTGAACTGCTGGCTGGAGGTTGATTTGCTTACCGCTGTATTCATGGAACAAATATTTATTAAGTGCCTCTGTGTAATGATTATTGACACAAGTAGCTGTGAGACAGAACAATTTGATAAGGTGGCAAGACGGACAAACACGGGATCATGCAGGGGAGAGCATGAAGGGGTCCCTCACTATCACTGGGAATCCTTGGCCACACCCAGGTCGCTGCCAAGAGATGGATCATTCATCTCCCAGTAGAGTTCATATACTCTTTTGGTTTTTTAAAATGTTTTTACTTTTTAAATTTTTATACAATTTTTAAAAGCTACTTTCCATTTACAGTTATTACAAAACATTGGCTGTATTCGCCGTGTTGTGCAATACATCCTTGAGCTTGTCTTGCACCTAATAGTTTGTATCTCCCACTCCCCACCCTTTTATTGCCCCTCCCCCACTGGTAGCCACTAGTTTGTTCTCTATATTTGTGAGTCTGCTTCTTTTTGTTATGTTCACTAGTCTGTTGTATTTTTTTAGATTCCACATATAAGTGATATCATACAGGATTTATCTTTCTCTGACTTATTTCACTTCGTCATTTGGTTTGATTCACTGATTTGGAAACTGTTCGCTGGCCAGGAAATGAAATGCCAGGCAAAGCTTAAGCCTCAGAGAAGCTCACATGGAAGAAAAGATGGTCAAGTGCAGGAGGCATTTCTTGCAGAGGAAATGGCATTAGCTAAGGCAGGATGTCAGGAGAGCACAATACTTTTGATGAACTGCAAGTAGTTTACTGAGAGGCCCAGCCAAGGATACCTGAGGGGAATGGGATAGTTAGATGGGCTGAACATGGTGCTGAATTTCTATGAACATCCCTTGAACCGTTTTCTTCCTTTCCATCTGCACAGGCTTAGTTCTGGGCCTCACCAAATCTCTTCATCTCTCTGTCCTCCAAACATCTCCATGCAGGACAAGAGTAGCTTTCCACGCAGAGGGTGACCATATGTCCAGTTTGCTTGGGACAAACAAGGGCAGGCAGGCCCTGCATGTGGAGTGGAGAGAGGATTCTTACTGACCGGGTCCACACTTTCACTTAGGGCAGATACAAAACCCCAAGGCAACTCTATCTTTGCAGTAAGTTCATCTTTACACTGGGCACCAACCCCTATGAGAGGGACCAAAAACTATGGAGCGAGGAAGTAAAGGAAAGGTGTCTCTCCAGTGAACTATGAGAACCACTAGACTCTTCCACAGCCTTCTTTTCCAGGAGTGTCCAGTACCACATGGAGTCCAATAGAACAACTGTGCTACCCCATGATGGAACATGACATCTGTCTCTGTACCAGCAACCAGCACTGGGTGGGCCTAGGCTCTGCTGCTTCTGTAAGGCCCCCTGCCTAAGGGTCAGTTACCTCAAACCTATAGCAGCATCGGGCCTGCCCCTCACCAGCTGCCTATCAGCCTGCCTATCCCCCAGAGTAGGGGCACAGAAGTGTCTAGGACACTGGGGACATCTCAGAGTCTGCAGCCTATAGTGCTGTCCTCCACAATTCTAGTGGGTCAGGCAGAGGCCCTGGGCTTCAAGCCTCATGATCCCTGGATGCCACCACCACCTCTCCCAGGGTCTAGGAAGCAAAGACTTTGGAAAGTGTCAGAGCATCGTGTTTTCTAGCAAGTCTACGTCCCCAGGACCCTTGGAGCCTCCATGCGGCATTATGGCGGCTGACCTCATTCCAATATCTTTTCCTCAGGAACTTACCAGGTCCTGGGCCTCAGCTCCCACCCCCATGGAGTCTGCATCCCTGCCCCTGGAATGGGAGTTCTCTCACTTCCAGACCTCTGGGCTAGAGTACTTGAGGACTGGGCAACAACTGCCAAGGGTCATCTACTGGAATCCAAACCCCCAGCTCGGCCTCAGTGGAAGAGCAGAGCAGAGGCCTGGTGGGACACCTGCCTCCAGGCTCTGCTGCTTGAAACTGAAATTAGTCCTTCTCTGGGTGTTGTTTTTAAAAAAACAATAAAATTATATCAAACTTTCCAAAAAAAAATAAGGCCACAAAAAGAAGATAAATATGGTTTCTTTATGCAAAATTCCTCAAGCCTTTAACAAGCCAGTGTACATTAAGACTCACCAAGAAGAGGATCTAGGATGCAATATTTTCCATGCTTACTCCACCATGAGCCCTTTCCTCATGGACCATCTGAATGGACTTCTCTTTTGCAGAATCCACACTGGAAGAAGTTGCAGTGAGTTAGTAGGTACGGTGGGGAACAAGGATATCAGGAGGACAGATAAGCCCAAAATGTTTATAATAATTCTGAAAAAATCAGAAATCATCTTAATGTCGTCTGGAAAAATAGATACCATCATATAAAAATGCCACTCAAGATACAGCCAATGCAGCCTATGGAGCATACAAACCATATACGAAATTAGATACATTTAAAAAATAAGGAGCAAAACTTGTGAGTGATAATCATAATTATATATTAAAAATCATATACAGTACCTGGCTACAAGGGGGTAAAAAGGTTGAGACTTATTTTCCTACTGTAAGTGAGTAGAAACTGGACAAACTGTACGAAGCAAAGGTTTTCAGATACTGGAGGAAGGGAAGTGCAAGACTATGGTCCCGGAGAGACAGGAAGCAAACAAGGTGGATACAAGAGTTCCTTGGCTTGCTTCCAGGAGGCATTTTCCAGATTGTAGGGCAGGGAGGAAAGTCCCTAATAGAGCAAGACCATAGCATTGAGGAGAGGGAAACTGAGGACTTTCATGGCCGAGTGCCAGAGAGGAGGAAAATAAGTGAAGAAAGAGCTTGATAACCTTTGTAGGGGCCCCATTGAGTCTCTGGATGAACACTGCTCCACACGTGCATTGAGTGAAACTCTATAAGGCAGGATGAAGAAGAGCCTCCAGGTGCAGAAAAGGTACCAGGAACCTATAGGCCAAACAATCCCCAGGGCTGCTCAGACAAAGCCAGAAATCTTTTGACTTACCACCAGCTAGTGAGGAGAGATCTTGTGAGTACACAGGGTCTTCAAAAGAGACCTCAGAAGGGTCATGCCATAGTGGGCTAAAAGCCCTAGAAAAAAACTAAAAAAGGTTAAATATACACCTCAAAAATAGCAAGTTCATCCACAACAAACAAACTTAATTGCCTACCAGAACAAAGCCTAACACTCTTAAAAACAAACAACAAACAAAAAACCCTAGCACTAAAAACAAATGACAATGTCTGGATATCTAATTAAAAATTACTGGACACATTAAGAAGCAGGAAGATGTAACACATATAAGAAGAAAGCTCTGGGGCTTCCCTAGTGGCGCAGCGGTTGCGCGTCCGCCTGCCGATGCAGGGGAACTGGGTTCGCGCCCCGGTCTGGGAAGATCCCACATGCCGCGGAGTGGCTGGGCCCGTGAGCCATGGCCGCTGAGCCTGCGCGTCCGGAGCCTGTCCTCCGCAACGGGAAAGGCCGCAGCAGAGGGAGGCCCGCATACCACAAAAAAAAAACAAAAAAAGAAGAAAGCTCTGTCAGCAAAAACAGAACCAGATATTAGCAATATTATCAAAATGGTAAAATGAGAAGAAAGTGATTTCGAAGCATATGTATTCTTAATATGCTCAACGGTTGAAGGGAAAACATGAATATAATGAAGAAAGAAATAAAATACATGAAAAAGAACCAAGTGGAATTTCTAGAGATAAATATCTTTAAAATATAAATTTTTCACTGGAGTGGATTAAGACACTATTAAAAACTGTAAAATATCAGTGCATATAAAGACATGACAACAGAAACTATCCAATATAAGGCATACAGAAAAAAAAGAACCAGAATGAAAAATAATGACCAGATTCTGAGTGACTCATTCGACAATATCAAGCCACCTAACATAGTGTAATCACAGTCAGAAAAAGAAGATAAGAGGGGTCAGAAATAATATTTGAGGAAATGGGCAGAGGTATTTCAAATTTGGTGAAAGCTATAACCCACAGATTTTAGTAATCCAATAAACCTTAATCTGAATAGACACAAAGAAAACCACGCCAAAGCGCATCATACTAAAATTTCTGAAAACTAGTGATAAAGAGAAAATCTTAGAAGTAGCCAGAGGTACATTACAAACAAAGGAACAAAGACATTTTGTCAGCAACTATATGGAGGGCATTATGCTAAGTGAAATAAGCCAGAGAAAAACAAATACTGTATGATCTCACTTATATGTGGAATCTACAAAAACAAATACAAAAAAAGAAACTCATAGAAAAAGAGATCAGACTTGTGGTTATCAGAGGTGGGGAGTGGGGAAGGGAAACTGGAGGAAGGGGGTGAAAATGTACCAACTTCCAGTTATAAGATAAATAAGTACTAGGGAAGTGTGTACAACATGATGACTCTGGCTAACGCTGCTCTATTTTGTACCTTAAGGGGTAGATCCTCAGAGTCTTCATAGCAAGGAAAAAGATACTTTTTTTTCTTTTACTTTTTCTTTTTTTGTATCTACATAAGATGATGAATGTTAACTAAACTCATTGTGGTGATCATTTCACAATACATGTAAGTCAAATCATTATGTTGTACATCTTAAACTTACATAGTCCTGTATTGTCAATTATGTCTCAGTAAAACTGGGGAGGGAGGTGAGAATCTATGTAAGTCAGAAAGCAATTGAATTGCATATTTAAAGGACTGAGGGAAAAAAACCTTTCAACTTAGAATTTTATAGACTTCATCTTAAAACTTTATCAGACATACAAAAAGAGAGAATTTGTTACCAGCAGACCATCACCACGAGAAATGGTAAAGAAAATTCTCCAAGCAAAAGGAAAATAATCGCAGATGGAAAGTTGTACCTATACAAGGGATGAAAACACTTGAAAAAAGTTGTAAATATGTGCAAAAACATGAATTTTTGTTTTAGTTTTTAAATCCCTTTCACCAACAATTGACCATTTACAGCAAAAACTGTATATAATAATTTTTTGACTTGTGTTATTGTGTATAACATATGTAGATATAAAATATATGACAACAACAGCAAAAAGATGGATAGTTAGATGTAAAGTTCTCACCTTATATTTGAGTGATATAATATTCTTTGAAAATAGACTGTGAAATGTTTAAAAGGCATATTTCAAACACTAGAGCAACCAAAGAAACAAAGTGGTATAGCTAGTAATATGATAGTATATATAAAATGGATTCATAAACAATACAAAATTAATTCTAAAAAAGACAGGTAAAGAGAAAAAAAAGCAACACATATCAGACTAACAAACAGAAAACAGATAGAAATATGGTACACCTAACCCAGGCATATCTATAAGTGCATTGAATGCAAATTATCTGAACCTGCATTATTTCATATAGCAGGCACTAGCCATGTGTGGCTATTTGAATTTAAATTTATTAATTATGATAAAATAAAATAAAAATTCCAGTCCTCAGTCAAACTAGAAACATCTTCAATGTTCAACAGCCACACCTGGCTAGTCACCACCGTCTTGGATAGTGTAGATGTAGAGCATTTCCATCATCATAGAAAGTTCCATTAGACAGTGTTGATCAACTGAAAACCAGATTTTTCAGTTTGGATGAAAAACACAACTCGAGTGTGTGCTGTCTACAAAAAATTAAAACCAAAACAATAAAATAGCCTTAAATATAAAGACATAGATAAGTTCAGAGCAAGAAAATGGAAATAGATTTTCCATGCAACACTAATTACAAAAGAGCTGGACAATGGAGAATTTGAAACAAGAGATATTACCAGAATTAAAGAGGGTCATTTCATAATGATAAAGGACACACTTAATCATGCTGACATGCAATACTAATGTGCATGTACCTAATAACAGAACTTCAAAATAGATGAAGCAGAAACTGGCAGAACTTAAAGGAGAAATGGACATGTTCATAATTCTATTTGAAGATTTTAACACTTCTCTCTCTCAGTAAATGACAGAGAAAACAGAAAATCAATTTGGATACCTTGGACTTGGAAATCACTGTTACCCAAGTTGACCTAATTGAACTTATAGAATACTATATTCCAAAACTGCAGAATACACATGCTACTCAGGTGCACATGGAACATTCACCAAAATAGACACTATACTTGGTCATAGAATAAATCTGAATAAATTTTAGAGGATTGAAATTTGTGTTTTTGCCTTTTTATTTTTGTTTTTTAACCACAATGGAATTAAGTTGTAAATCAATATGAGAAATGTATCCAGAAAATCCCCAAATATTTGGAAATGAAACAAAACACTTCTAAAGAACACATAAGTCAAAGAAGAAATTATAACCTATTTTGAACTAAATTAAAATGAAAATGCAACATGGCAGAATTTTTAGGACACAGCTAAAGCAGTTACAGAGGAAAATTTTTACCTTTAAATGCTTATAGAAAGGATTAAAATCAATGACACAATATTCCAATGTAGGAAGCTAGAAAAAGAACAATCTAAATCTGAGGGAAGTAGAGGGGAAGAAATATAACAGTGACAACCAATGAAATAGAAAACAGCAAAACAGTAGAGAAAATTAATAAAACCAAGATTTGGCTTATTGAAAAGTTTTGATAATCCCTAGTATGATAATCCCTGATCAAGTAAAAAAAAAAGGAAGGAAGGAAGACACAAGTTCTCAATATTAGGAACGAAAGAAGGAACATCACTTCAGATCCTACAGACATTAAAAGGCCAATAAGTGAATATCTGAATAATTTTAAAACAACAAATACAATAACCTAAATGAAACAGCCAAATTTCATGAAAGGCAAAATCAACAAAATGAATGCAGGAAAAAATAGAAGAGTCTCAATAGTCCTATATCAAATTAAGGGATTGAATTTATAACTTAAATATTTGCCCCAAAGAAAACACCAGGACCATGTTATCTCACTTATAAATTCTATGAAATATTTAAGGAAGAATTAACACCAATCCCATAGAAATTCTTTCAGAAAATAGAGGGGAAAGTAAAAGTTCCCAACTCATTATAAGGCCAGCATTAACCTTATGTCAAAGCTCAATAAAGTATTACAAGAAAACTACAGACCAATACCCTCATGAACGTAGATGCAAAATCCTTAACAACATATTAGGAAATAATATTCAGCCATATATACAAAAAATTAAATATTATGACCAAGGGGAATTTATTCCAGGAATACAAGAAAACCAATCAAAGAAATTTACTATACTAACAAAATAAATGAGAAGGACCACATGATAATCTCAATAAATGTAGAAAAATCATTTGACATTAGTTAAACCTGATTCATATTTTAAAACTTTCAGCACACTAGGAATGAGATAAACTGTCCTCATCTAGATAAAGAGCATCTACAATGAATCTATAGCTACCTTCATGTTTAATAGTGAATTTGAATGCATTTCTTCTGAGACGGGGAACAACGCAAGAATACCCCTCTCAGCACCTCTATTTAACACTGTCCTGAAAGTCCTAGCCAATGCAATTCGGCAAGATTTAAAAAATTTAGAATAAAATGTAAGCGATAAACTGCAATCGTGCATGTAATGAAAAAATAATATCAGTAGAAAATCCTAAGGGATCTACACACACACACACAAAAAGAAGAAACTATTAGAACGAATGAATTACATTAACCAGATGGAACAACATAAGATCAATATACACAATCAATCGTATTTCTGTATACTAGCAACAAAAGATTAGAAATTGAAATTTTAAAAATAATAACAATGACAATAGCTTCAAAAATACAAAACCCTTAGGAACAAATTTAACAAGATGTGTGTAAGAGCTGTAGAGTGAAAATTCAAAATACTGTTGAAATTAAAGAAGACAAATAGAGAAATATAACATGTAGATGAATCATAAGACTCAATATTGTTGATATCTATACCCTCAGACTACTCTACAGCTAAACAATCCAAATCAAATTATCAGCAGATTTTTTTGTACAAATCAATGGCCTATTCTAAAATTTATATGCAATTTCAAAGGTCTCAGAAACGGCAAAATATGTTAGAAAAGGAAAAGTTTGAGGACATACAACAGAGAACTTAAATACTTGCTGGAAGAATGAGGCTAGATTGGCCAAGGTTTGGGTGGGGGGCTGCAATAGATTTCACCCAACTCAGCGTCCTTCCCCTTCCTTTCCTACGTCTTAATCCCTAATAAACATCCTGCACTCCAAATTCTGCCGCAGAGTTGGCATCTGAAGAATCCAGCCTATAGCAAGTACCTACTTATTCCAAACTATTCTAATGTTGCTTCTACACTTACTGTTCTTAACATAAGTTATTATTCTACTTTCTTATTATAAAATTATTGCTAAAACAAATCCAGAATTTCCATAACAACTCTTCTAGAGTATAGAAACAAATGGAATATTTCCTGAATCCTTTTATGAAATTTGTATAATCTAGATTCTAAACCTGTGAAAGAAAATGAGACAAGATAAATATATAGACAGATTGAGTTTACTTATGTGAAACATCATATTAAAAATAACATCAATGACAGTAAGCAGTGCATTTGAAGGATGGTACAACATTACTTAAGAAGTCTTACTTTAATAATTCAGGAAGATTAAATATCAAGGAATCTATCTCTTCTACCTGAAATAGAAAGTTAACACTTGTCAGCAGAGTAGGTATTTAAAAAATCTCCAAGTGAATTCACATGTCATTTTCAATGTCAATCAACTAACACACCAGCCCCAATACAGCAAGTTAATAGCTTGTGTCTACACTAGCTTTCCTGTTCTTACCTGAATGGTCTGTTTATTTAAGTGTCCTTAGTGGTTCTTAACCCATCAAAAGTGTTAGTTTAACAAAGAACACCAAACAATTAACCTCTGGTGGAAAAAAGGAAAGGATTAAAATAAGCAAAATTTATCACTTTGTCAGGTTCTGCAAACACAATCTTGAGGAGCTAAAAGCCCCTAATAAAAGAGCAGATACACTCTGTCTATAAAAGATCTATCTCACTCATCATGCTCTGTGAACGTCTACTAAAACAGAGAAGTGAATTTGGTGGTTGGTCTTCATGAAGCCGAAAGACAGATTTGATGAATTTCGTGCCCCGTGGACCCGTGCTGTCATCAGATGGTACCACATGAGCCAGCAAGCTGGCTCCAGGGCACCCTAGACCGCACGCGAGAAGGAAAGAAGGAACCCAGGGGGCTCAGGGCAGGCCGCCCAGGTAAGCTCCAGACTCCATGCTCCTCGCAGACACAGCAAGGGAGCCAGACAGCAGCCACGCTCCCCCAGCCAGAGACCCTGCAAACCCATCTGGACAGCAGGTCAAGGCCGTTGCTCGAGACACATCACTACTCTCCGAGTCGTCGACATCTTCCTCACCAGGTGACCGGGAGACAAGATGAGACGTGACTGGCAGCCTTGGTCTCCCCTGGGGTGGGCAGGAACCTCTGTGATGGAGTGCAGGCGTCGGCCTGCTCCCGTCCAGGCCGTCTGGACCCTCTTCCCTGCAGCCTTTCGTGACAGCTCCCGGCCAGGGCATCATGTACAGTTATTCACTTGCTCTGTGGATCTGGAAGAATTTTAGCTGGGTAGGGGGAACACTGCTTTGTGCTCTGAGACACTGCAGAATGTTTATTCTAACCTAGGAGCTCTCAGGGACAATTAGGAATGCATATCTTTTCTAGATCCTGCTAATATTTCTCTCTCAAAATAGTCTCTAAAATACAACTGTAGCAAGAAGCTCTATGTGCTCCTTAGCTGGGCTGGAGCCTGTGTTGCTGTACAGAGCATCTCCATGAGCAGAAAGAAAGTCTTGCTCTTAGTGGATCACAGACACACAGTTTGCATTTTCTCCTGGGGTCTCCCTCCAGCTGGACCTGGGTTTCTCTCTCTGGCCTTGCTCCATCTTCTCCAGGATCTCCGGGGCATTTCCTGTCTCTCTCCACCCCAGGTGCTGGCTCTATCTGGAAGACCATAGCAGATTTTTGAGGCTTTAACAATTCCAGCTTTTTGACTTGGCAGAAACTCTAAGAAAAGACACTGTCTTGCTATTAGTAAACGTTTTTCATAGCTTAATAAACTTGATCAATATCTCACTCTTCTAATGAAGTCTCTGGATGGTTAACACAGTATTACCGAATAGCCTCTCCCTACAAACGGTGTGGAAGGAGAGGAGCCAACAGAGGTAGGGGATGGCCCTCCTCTCCCCCTTAGGAGGTACAGACGGGGTGCTCCTGCATGGATACCTGCAGCCTCCAAGGCCGGCTGTCTCTGGGGTTCTCCTGCTTTGTCTAGCAAAGAGTTCTGATGTTTGGATGCTTTATTATCAAAGAAAAAGGCGGTGCGTGCCCGTGAAATCTGAAACCTGGCCTGACATCCTCTGAGGCAAAAGTCCATGGTAACGGGTTCAAAGGACGGGATGGGAGACTCAGGCCAGACACAGGGCAAGACTTGTTTGTTTGAAGAGGCAGGAGAGTTGCAGGAAGGGTCACCTTTTATTAGCTGCACATACATTCCTCAGGCAAGTCCTCCAGTTCCTCAGTGAGTTCTCAGAAAATGGGGGTGGGATGGGGCATCGCTAATTAAAAGGTCTGTCACCAGCGGCTATCACCAGTCTCCACTCTGACCTTGTTTATACAGCCAGCCCTTCAACTGGTCCTTAGCCTCGTGTGGCTTCAGTCCCTGGTCACAGAGACATGGGGCTCAGATCCCGTAGCCGAGGCTCAGAGAGCATCACCGCTAGGTCCTGTTGCCTTGGACAGATTTCAGCAGCAAGTACAGTTGGTGTGAAAACCACAGAGGGACCGTGAGCTAAGGTTAAGTGACAGGAGGGAAAAATGCCTGGAAACATTCTTCATTTGTCACAAATTGGCCCTTGGTGTAGAACAGTGTGTTATACTCCATGGATTGGTAATAAAGCCTCGAAGGTCATGGTCAAGAATTTCTGGAGCATTTAGGGGAAATAATGAAGCACTTGAAGTCTACTTCTAAGGTCTGCCCTGAGTCTGCTGTCAGCAGTTTCTAGAACAGTGACAGATATGCATATCAAAAGCATGGTTCAAATTATTTGGAAACTTTATATAACAGGGAAGAGCGAATTCTGACTCCATGTTGGACCTGTTTCTTTCACTTTAATTTTTGCTTCCAGTTGCTTTTGTTCACTGAAAGGATACTGTCAGGCTTCCCTGGTGGCGCAGTGGTTGGGGGTCCGCCTGCCGATGCAGGGGACACGGGTTCGTGCCCCGGTCCGGGAAGATCCCACATGCCGCGGAGCGGCTGGGCCCGTGGGCCGTGGCCGCTGGGCCTGCGTGTCCGGAGCCTGTGCTCCGCAACGGGAGAGGCCACAACAGTGAGAGGCCCGCGTACTGCAAACAAACAAACAAACAAAATAAAATTAAAAAAAAATAAATAAATAAAAGGATACTGTCTATACCTAATGGCCTGCTCGGGGAACCCTGCCCCTCGGCCTGAATGTTAAACCAAAGTGCCTTTGTTCAGGGAAACATCTGGACCCTGTCCACCTGCGAATGGCTGCAAGACAGAAGAAATTTGCAAGACCTATGACCTTTTTACTTTACTTCCCCACCTCGTCCCCCTCACTGTTCTATAAAAGAAACTGGCATCCAGACCCCGATAAGACGGTTCTTTTGAGACGCTAGTCTACCTCTTCTCAGTCTGCCAGCTTTCCGAATAAAGCTGCTCTTCCTTGCCTCAACAAATCGTCTCCTGCTTTATTGGCCTGTTGTGCAGTGAGCAGAGTGGTCTTGGACTCGGTAACATTAATATACACGTCTCTCTATGAATAGACGCTAGAATGAAAATTCCTGACTTGGCAGGTAAACCGATGATGCAAGAAGGGAGTAAATAGCCAAGGATAAAAATCAGTACTTTGTCTACCTGCTTGAGAAATAGAATCTCTCACTTCACAACACAGAAATCAATCTGGAGGTAAGGAGTTTTTCTTTTGGTGTTGATTTCAATATCAGTATCAGCCTCAAGCTATGAGACCGTTTATCCTCGCTCTGAACCAAACTGAAAGTGTCTTTTTCCTTCCAATATCTCCCTCCAGCTAAGCAATTTCTTCTTGCATGTGCACGCGTGTGGGCAAGCCCACACACATCCTATAATATCCTCCCCAATTCTAACTAGAGAGACTACACAAAATTGTCTTTCACATCTTTACAAGTATAGTAGGTGCATAAGGATATTCTCTGAATGACACAGTGAATGGATGAGAAAAATAAATGAGTGAATGTAAAAAAAAAGTGAAGGATGAAAAGAAGGAAGGAATAGAGGGAGGAAAGGGAAAGAGAGAGAAAGGAGGGAGGGAGGAAGGGAGGGAGGAAGAATTAGTGCCCACATTGATTAACGAATTGGTTTCAGAAGGCCAAAGAGTAATTTCATCTTTCAGACCACCTAGTCACTGGGATTACACATCCTTTACAAAATGTAGTTAACATGTGTGGGCACCTGTTCCCTAGAACTGCCCCGGGCCTTGGATCTGATTTCCCCGTGGTCCCCTGACAGCTGCCAAGTGCCAAACGCTCATGGACACCTCTGGCCAGGCCGGCCACCCCACATTAGCAGGAGATGAAAGGTCCCTTGTGCCTTGACTAATCGTAGGATGCATGACTGGCCCAACGTTTTCTTTCGCATGCCCAGATCCCTATTTTGAAAAAAAAAAGATTCACAACTGTGTCCACATACTCCTTTTTCATGATGTTACTTCCTGCACACGGCTTTCAGCATAACTTTATGAGCAGAGAAGAAGGCCTGATAACTTCAAAATGTGGATTCAGGAAGAAATTGCCTGCATTTTAGGGATCTGGCTGACCTGGCATCATTTATTTTTGTCTTTTCTTATTAAAAACCAAGCAACAGCAACAATAGCAACAGAACACCTCTCCCTGCTTAATCTGGATTTCCAAAACACAAAAAATGATGGCGCCCTTGTAGTCACTGAGAGGGTCCCGCGTCCCCCCAGCACAGCAAATCTGTTGTGTTAACCCTGGCCTGTCTGTACACAACTCACGTCTTAGCTGTCTAGTTCCTGTTCAAAACTTCATCTAATCAACATAGCAACTCATTATAAAGTGTCATTTGTGGAATGTTAAATCTGGATTAAATCAGTAGAGGGCTTTATTTTTGTTCTGTTTTCCATAATAAAAGATCAAGATATGTGATGCAGGGTGAGAAGGGGTTACAGAACCTTAGACGATTCGGCCTGAGTGTGATTGTACTAAGGTCTTCGTGCAAACATTGACTGAATTGTCATAACAGCCCTATGGAAGGGGTTCTGTTTTTAGCTCCATTTTACAGTTCAGAAGTTAATTTCCTTGCCCATGTTTACCTAATTAGTAAGTGACATTGTTAGGTCTGATGGTTCCTTTGTTCATGCCTGGTCTGCTGTAACTTGTTGCCTTCCTGGAGCAAACCTAAATTTTTGCCCAGACTCCATGGCACCAGGGACTGGATTCCACATGGAAATCTGTTCAAGATGTACCTGCTTCCTTTGCTAGGGTGACAGAAGGCCCTGGCAAAGAGGTTGCTAGGGAACCCTGACTATTAGCTCCTGCAGGCAGGATACTTTTCTTGCCTAGAGCCTAACATGACACTGTACATGCAGTAGGAGTTCCAAAAGTGTGTTGGAGGAATGAATGAATGAACGAACAAATATGGCAACACATAACATAAACTAGTGTGGGTTCCATCCTGGCCAGATAGGGTCTTTTGCTCCCACCATCCAAGACACAAAATATTAAATTTGCCAGCTCACAATTACAGTAAATTGAAAGCTAGGGAAGAAGGGTAGTGTTGACCTCACCCTGTACACATCTAGGAAATCTCCACTTACACAGAACCACTTGGAAGTTCCTGCTCTGACAGGAAGTGACCTGGGAAAGGAGAAAAACTGCGGAACAGGATGAGCCAGCCCAGCTCCATACCCCCTGCACTTCCCACTCCCGTGGGTGTCAGCACCGAGGTACTTTCCTAAGCCCTCTTGACAGTCATTCTTGGTCTCCTGAGAACACCAGGCTCACTACACTTACCATAGCAGCTCTGTGCACATACTGCCTGAGCATCATGTATGTAAATATCAAAAGAAAAAGGAAATAGCTTTGTCCAGGCTGTTCTTTGGTTGTTCTACTGTAAAGAGGAAGCAATGCAATAGGGGTCTGGCATAGTATGAATCACTAGAATAGCAATGAAGAATCAAGAGATGAACACATCCAATAGTTATACCCTTGAGAAAGACCTGGAGATAGTTCTTGACCAGTAATAAAGTATGAGTCAATAATGGTATAGTGTTATGAAAAGAAGGAGTCAAGCATCACCATATATTAACATGAAAATAGGTTTATATGTTATGATACTTGGCATGTTTATCAGGCCTTTTTTATAAAACTGTGTCCAGTTTTAGTCTCCAAAATTTAAGGGCACTGTTGTCAAGCTAGCTCACAGAGAGGCTAACAAAATGGTCAAGTGTTTGGAAAACAAGATAAATGGTGTAAGTGTGTTTGTCTTCATTTGATGAGTAAAAAAATTTAGGGCTTTTTAGTTTGGAGAAAAGAATGTTGTTGGACAATTATAAATCATTGTTTCCTTATTCTTTAGAAAACAGAAAATGAAAAATGTACTTAGATTTCTGCTTAGGTCATTCTCTGGACATTCATTGTTAATAAGCAGGGTTCAAAGTTCTTGCATATTTAACCAGGATAGGTTTACGGATCCATGGACATGTTTTTGACACTTGTTTCTCATGGTGAGAACAAGGAGGTTCTGGAGGCTCAGTAATATCTCTGTTGAGACATCCAGCATTGGGAGCCTTTAGTACCTTTCTTATTTAAGGAGACTATGATATTCTCATGAATATACTTACTGTCTTCTCACTCTTTCTTACAGCCTTTCAATAACACTTAACTGTCAACCAGGCTCTGGGAGGAGTTCCAAGGTATGGGAAGCATTCACACCATAAATGTCTTCAAGATACACAGTCCTGGGTGGCCTGCTGGAAGGAGCCCAGATTGACACAGGTGTGCATTCTAGTTCTGTCTCTCTCTGCACGGGCTTGGGCAAGACACTACTTTTCACTGAGCATTGGTTTCCTCCAGTGCAAAATTAGAATAATCAACTGCTTGGCAATAAAGACAGAAAGTGGCCATTTATGTGACTGCTCTCTAATCAGTAAATCACTGTTCAACCATAACGGACTCTACAAGGCCAAGGTGATGAGTCAGAAGTGAGAGCAGGGGACAAAGGGAAGATGAACTGGGGAATGACTTCTCCATGGAGTTGTGAGTTGAATGACACCTCAGCACTGAATAGTTACCTAAAGGCAGTGTCCAGGGAATCTACCCTAGACATCATTTTCCTTTCAAGGATATTAAGCAAGAATGCCTAGACCTTTTTGAATCAATGCCAATTTAGACCTGACGGTTTAATTCTGAAACACAGTGTCAAAGATTACAATTGGAGGTGAGGAAGGGGAAATTTGTGCTACCATGAATGCTATCATCTAGAAGTTACTTTGATAGTGGGAGAGGGTTGAGAAATGTGACATTTCTGCTTAAAATAGTCAAAATACTGATTGTTATGAAAACAGAACATATCACTTACTTTCAAGTTTTAAGTCATTTCTAGAGGGAAAATATCTAAATATCTACATTATTTTCACAAATAAAGACATCATTAAGTGGGAACTGAATGAGCTTGGAGTGAGTTGGAAAGCAGTAGGTTTTGATTTGCCAGTAGGTCTCTCTCCATCATTTATCCTGGAAAGAACATGAGGCTTGTTCTGGTCTGCTATGGCTGTTCTGATCATGCAGGGCTCATGTATAAATCTATGCCAGTCTTGGGTGTAAGCACTCAGTCTTTACACCAGGGAGGTAGCAGAGAAGTTCAATAAGCAGAACGAAGTTTAATGTCACAAAAGAGGGAATACGTCTCATAACAACAAACAAACAGAGATAGTCAACAAAGAGAGGAGGGCAATCCTTGGATTTTAGAAAGGCTGTTTCCGTAGAAGGGTGGGGCTTCCCCTTCACTGAAGATGCAGCCAGGTAAGAGTCAACAGAAGTGGGAACTTGTTACT
This sequence comes from Physeter macrocephalus, assembly GCF_002837175.3. Taxonomy (NCBI): domain Eukaryota; kingdom Metazoa; phylum Chordata; class Mammalia; order Artiodactyla; family Physeteridae; genus Physeter; species Physeter macrocephalus. The sequence goes on along the minus strand of NC_041215.1, from coordinate 134,992,051 downwards.
GAATTCCAGTTCGGCTTCTCGCTGCTCAAAAGCCAATAATTCGAGAGGCAAGTGTCAGTAGAAAGGAAAGGTGCTTTAATCAGAAAAGCCAGCAGTCTGGGGAGAAGGTGGACTTGTGTGCTGAGACCAAATCTGAAGACTCTGTTCAGTCATGACAGTTTTTAAAGCAGAAAAAGGGGGAAGAATCTCAGCAAATCATGGAGGCAGGAGGTTGGGTTCTGCATCCTTCTCCATTGTGTGCAGACTGGCTGACTCTCTCTTCAGATGTTATCTTGCTTGCGTGATCTGCCTGCACGATTGCTAAGGGGCTGTTAGGGGTAGAGAGCTAGTCATTCTTAAACTACTTAATTCTTCATTCTTACTTCTTTTTATCTAGGAAAAGAATCAACAGATTAGGCAAGGCATGGTGTGTATTCAGGAGAGCATAAGTCAGGAGTTAGGTTAAATTGTCTATAAAAGAACCTATAATCAGGTTCTTTTAAGGTTAGAAGGGAACAGAAAGGGGCAAACAGGAAAGGGGCAAAAGAGCTGCTTTTAAACTCAAACACAGAGTCACATAGCATGGATTTCCAACAGCTTCTGATTGAGGAAGATCAGCAGCACTTCGTAAATCATCTTATGTCTCTAAGACAAAAAAAAAACAAAAAGGTAGCTCAAGGTATAAGGCTACCTCGGCCATTTTAAGGGAGGGCTCTCTTCAAAGCTTAATTTGGCCCCAGTGAAAGTCCATTACATACCTCGTACCTGCAGATGAGATGTGTACTCAGATTCCCTAGGAGCCTGCCTCCAAAAAACAAAAATCACTCCGTTTACAAACTTGGGGTTTCAGAGCTTTCTTCTTGCAATCTCAGCTTGCCAGTTGCCCCAGGACCATGTGATCCTGATGTCACCGTACAACAGGGTGTTTTGAGTCACAGCCCTGACTCTGCAGAATTGCTTCTGCTTCTTTGGGAATGAAGACTCTTCCGGGCCTGTGAGAAAGATTCCTGGGAATTGTTCAACACTGAGTCTAAGTTTGGAAAGATGGGAAAAGAGAGAAGAGAAGGCCCAAGAGCTTGCCAATTTTTCCTTGACACAATCATAAAGTAAAGTTCAAGTGGTGTCATTCCACGCTAATCAAAATAATGAGGTAAGAAAATGAAGAGGAAATGGCTTCACTCTAAGTACCCATTATCTGATGCCAATTGACAAAGAAATGCTTAGGAAATTGGAAGTGCATGTAGCAGTCACGTGATGGGGCCCTGAAGTCAATATGGTCATTGTGATTCATTTCAAGGTCAAGGTTTCCTGAGTAGAGGGATTTTAAAAGACACAATTACAGTTCTTATTAGTGAGTGTTGAAAATGATGCTGGAAACAAGTCTTTGTGTAAAGCTTCCATAAGGTGAGCAGATCAGTGGTTTAATACTATTTACCGCAGTATTTTAAATTAAGACCAAATGCCAGTAAACAATGCGTGTTCTTTTCTATGGGAATTTTTCTCTCAAATAATTCTGTCAGTATGAGATTGAATTTCAGATCTACCTAGAGAGCTGCTATATGAAAAATGAACAACCTGATCTTTGAAGGATTTAGTTTCACCCAAGATACTCTGACGTTTTCTTTGTCTACATACGGTATCTCTCCCAATTTAATGTGGTTAATGATTGGGAATGTCAGAAGCCACATGACGCTCGAAGGCACATTTTCACTTCATCTGCCTTTCTGACACGTTTAGTTTAACTTAATCAGGGGGTTGAAGCTAATTTCCTGAAGCAGTTTCCAGGGTCCTTGTGCAAAAAAGGGAAAACTGTTCCCATTCTTTTAGGACATATGGTTGTTATTATGCAAAAATTCCCTTGTGCCATTCTGGCACACACATTCCCTCCCTCCCCCCGACTCCTATGGATCACACTTAACCACTGTATTTCGATGCACTCTTTTCCCAAGGCTTTCTGGTCCAAGTGTCAGCCCTGTCCAGCCCTGAGCTCAGCATCCCAGCCCTCGCCCAGCCCTCACCCACTTGAGGCGGCTTGGAGGGGTCACTGCTTTGCCAGGGAGCACAGAGGGCCATCTCAGAGCAGAATCATTTAGGCAGGAGTGGGGACCTGGGTGCCTTCAGAAAGTCACCCACCTGGGTCTTGCTGTGGCCATGGTGGGTGCTCTGGAACCACTGCCTGGGTCTGAGTCCTCTGCTTCTACGGCTGATAAACTCTGTGGCCTCAGGCAAGTTACTTACTATCTTCCAAGCCTCCAGTGTTCCCATCTGTGAAATAAGCACCCATCTCTTAGAGCTACTGTGAAGGTCAAGTGAGAGGACACATGTGATACCTTTAGCAAAGCAACTGGCATGGAGGACATGATTAATAAGTAGTAACTCCATTCCTTGCCTGCCAAATGGAAATGAAATACAATGGTACCCTCGAAGGCAGTTGTGAAGATGAAGGCAGTTGAGATGTGTGCATCACGGTGTATCTAGGGTGCTATAAGCACACAATGCATGTTGCCAGTAACGGTGGCTGGCTGCCATTTTTGGTGTCTGTATCCTAGATACAGTGGCCTTGGCTGTCCTGGCTCCTTGTCTCATAGGAGAGCTAAGGCATGATCCCAGGGAGGCCTTGGGTGCCCAGGAGGTGACAGGCGGGTGCCCCATCCTTCTGGTGTGGACAGAATCTTACAGAAGACATCACTTTCTGGGTCTAGGCTCATGACAGAGACGCATTGTGAGAGGACAGGGTGGTCATGGAAACTGCGACAGGCCAAGGGGAGTCAAGGAGACCTGCTCTCCTGGGTCATTGTCAGTAGTCGTTGCTGGTGAAAGAAATCAGACCTCACCTTTAATTCTCCCTAACATCTGTCAGTGTCCATCTGATAGGATTGAGTGAGCTAGAGCAAGCATTTTTTTAAAAAAATAAAAGGGAGAAGAGGCTCTTTGGCAACTGTGCTGGTTAAAGAAAGTGGCACCAACCTCCCCTCCAATATCTCCTCTTGGGACAAATGTGGCTGGACCAGATGTAGGTCTCAGGCTCCAACTGGACCATGGTTTGACCAAGGCCCTGGTCCTCCCTCTGCCAAGTTCTAGTCCAAAGAAGGTCAGAGGAGCTGGGCTGGGTCTCAGGGCTCATCTGAAGGGCGTGGGCAGAGTATCATATGTGGACCCCAAGTTATCGCTAACAGTAAATTAGGAAATGAAATACCTCAGCTCCTAACCTTGAATGCAGTTAGCATGACCCTCCCTCACTTTACCTTTCTTCAAGGTGAGATAATCCCACCAGTTCTTTAAGGAACTTCTCAAGTGCAGGCAGATCCCTGCCCCAATGCAGATCACTTCCCCAAACCCCAGGTATATCGGAGGAAACAGTCCTGAGGCGATGCATCGTATCTCATACCTGAGACCCTGGGTCAGGTTTCAGGAGCCTGGGACCCGAAGGACCAGAGGACACAGTGTTTAGTGCTATTGAGGAGTCCAAGGCTTTCTCCACGTGGCAAGGTCAGCCACCAGGTTCGTAGATACAGAGAGTCAGTCATTAGACCAGAGAGAAGGCCCAGAGGCCAGGAATGGGGCAGACCAGGGAAGCAGAACCTTAGGGAAGAACCCAACTCAGAGCTGCCGGACCTTGAGAGGACACAACCATGGGGTCTCCTCCCCGCCTTCTGCTGGGGAGGAGAATGTTAATCATTCACACGTGCACCACAGCTTGCAGCCCTACAGGGCATGGAGCATCCTCGGGCTCTTTGACTCCCCTCCCCACCCCCTCCAAAGACTCGGTGAATATGGCCACGCAGGGCAGCCATCATGACCACATCAGACAATGATTTGTTTCAGCCAGAATTTGAAAAAAAGGAAATAGTGTGCTGGTTTTAATAATTGTCCAAAGAATGCATGACAGCAAGAAGCTCTTTCTGAATGTGAAATTTGGGGTTCTGAATATTTGGATATATTCCCTGCCAAGCCACAATACCCCTTGGACAATTCTTGGTGACTCTATGCTTGAGTAAATCCAAGGTGAAGGTGGAGACCTCTCAGACAGGGACCCTGGACCCCTGCTGGCATGGTCCTCCAAAAAGTCCTGACCGAATGAATGAATGAAGACTGAAGGGAGGATAACAGGGCTGCCAGTTCTGATCTGGCTGTGCCTAAAAACGGGGTTTAAACCAGAGCAGAAGGCAGGACACTCTTCCCATGCCACCCATCAGCATGGCGTCTGTTGGCCCTGGGGGTGCGGGAGGATGTACCAGCTAGGGAACTCGATCACCTGAAAGGTTCTTTCAAACTCTAAGATTCTATGACCTATCAATTGAAGAGTGTCATCAGAAACCACTCATGTACTTGTTTCTCTGAGCTTAGCCCCTGGGACTCCACTCTTCTGTAGACCTTTGGACTAAGTATTCCTGACACGAATTTGCTTGCGTTCCCTGTTTGTTTCCTACATTGGGATACAGAGCCTGGCTTCATTCCTAGTCTCTTGTTTGGTCTGAAGTCTTGGTCTTTGGTTCAAGACTCCTAGGAAGAGCCTTACCCATTTTATGTGGACCTGCCTCTCAGTTTAATCACTAATCTGTGCACCTGTACTTACCAGGCTGACAATTTCTCGGAGTCAAAGATCTGGTGCAACTAAATGCCCACTACCCCATGGTTTCTTCAGGGGCCCTCTGTAGAACACCTAATACATTCTGGAGACTCCAAGATAATGTACAGCCTCTGTTTTACCTTAAAGAGGTCAGGGAAGCGATACTCTAGCTCAAAACTGTGGCATATACCCTGAGCTCAGCCATTCAGACCAGGGTAGGGAAACACAGAGCAAGCTGGTCACCACCACTTCCTCCTCTGCTCATGGAAGACATTTCCAATCGATCCCAGAACACTTTCTCACTGAGCACAGATGTGGTCTCACATCACCATTAGACTGGAGCTGAGAATCAAGTTGAAACCTGTCTGGTTTCCTGCCCCTTCCATGGGCCTGGACATAAAAAGTGTTAGCTGTGCAGGAATTTTCCTGTTATGGCAGCTGCGTCATGATGTGATTGTTGGTTTTCCCTCAGCTCTGCCCAGTCCCTAAAGAAATGAGTATACATTGCACAAAATACCCTGCTGAGATTTCATACGAAGCCACAACAAATCCCTCTGTTGATAGGTCCCAAGTTCACAGTCAAGGGCACAACACACAATGTAATGAAGATGTTGCTGTCAGTCAGGTGACCTTTGTCATCCTCCAAATGGAGAAGAAAGCAGCCTGCAGAGACAGAAGCCCGCAGTGGTCACTGTCTTCCCATAATGAAAACAGTGTCCTTGGGCCTGGTGTCCATGAGGAGCTATTGCTAGTTTGATTATATAAATAATGATTAGGGGGTTACTTATCCGGACAGAGGTACCTGGAGGAAACTTTCTAGAAGGGCTCCTGTTTGGTAAAATTACTGGTAGAGTTTTACCATTAGAAACCACGAGACGGGAAGAGTAAGTAAAGGAACTGCCACACAAATACATATGTGGAAAATGAATCATTAGGCAAAAATGTGTATTCCTTAAAATGAAACATGGAATAAAACTATAATCAAGTAAAAGAAACTGTTCAAATAAAAGGGTCCGTAATACGTGACCTTTAATGTTGTCAGTCTGGAGAGGAAAGGTTTATTGGAAAATTTCCAATTAGGTTGAATTTTTAATGCTGTAACATGGTGTGAGTTGCAAGTTGAGATTCTCATATTTGTTTTCCTATTGGACACCTTGAGGATAAGCTTCTGTGGTGTTGTGATTGATAATAAGAAATACATATTTGGTCTTTATCCAGATGTGGGCATAGAGATCCTATAACTTTTGTTATGTTAATGAAACTTGTGGAAAACCTGTAGGTCACATAAGGATGGAGGCTGGTTGCCAGGGGAGCCAACACCATGGTAAGAGGGTTGGAACTTTCAGTCCCACCACCACCACCCCCATCCCCAGGGAGGGGAGAAGGGCTGGAGGTTAAGTTCAACTGCCAATGGCCAATGATTTAATCAATCATGCCTATGTAATGAAACCTCCAGGAGAGTGGTGCTGGGAGAGGGCATGGACGTTTCTCACTGCTTCCCCATGCCAGGTGCATCTCCTCCACCTGGCTGTCCCTGAATTATATCCTTTTATAATAAGCCAGCTAGCTAGTAAGTAAGATGTTTCCTTGAGTTCTGTGAGCTGCTCTGACAAAGTAATCAAACCTGGGGAGGGGACTGTGGAAATCTCCAATCTATAGCCAGTAGGTCAGAAGCACAGGTGACAACCTAGACTTGAGATTGATGTCTGAAGTGGGACTGAGCTCTTAACCTGTGGGATCTGACGTCATCTCCAGGTAGATAGCGTCAGAATTGAGTCGAATTGTAGGACCCCCAGCTGGTGCTGGAGAATTGCTTGGTGGTGTGGGGATAAAACCTGCACTGGAGTTAGTGTCAGAACCACCGCCTCGCAGCCTTGCAGCCCCTCTGCTCTTTGTTATCACACAGATATCAAAAAGGATTCAATTTGTAAGAATCAGCATCTTTTTCTCTTGTTCCCTTTCTCTGGGTGGCTCCAGAGCCACCTGTTTTACACTGAGGGCTTCTTTACACACCTTTATACGTGCATCTTCTGCAGACTTGCTTGTGTCAATAGATCTCACCTTCTAAACAACCCTTCCCATGTGCAGAACCAGAACGAAGAAAGTCAGGAGAGATCCATGAAGGGCTCCACCTCCCAGAGCTGTGACTGTGTTCAGGAACACTTCTCCATTGAAAGCTGTCTCTGCAGGGAACTGGAAGCAGGAAGTTACCCTTTTGTGTTTTGGTTTTCTGTGCTATAGTACTACTGAACATATAAGCTCTTTTGGTGTTTAAAGTCCTTTGTGGGATCATATAGAACGGTAATTTTGATTATTAATAAAAATAAGAATAATTATGAAGGCAGCAGGGCGCTGCAGGCAGAAGAAATGTGTGTGGGAGCAGCCCTGGTCTGAGGCAGCACAGAACCGGTCCACATGGCTGGAACCCAAGATGCCCAGGATGGTGGAGGGAGGTGAGGCTGCAAGGGACCCAGTCTGCCCTGCATCATAACAGACACATTTTATTAAGCATCTAACCCACGCATGATTTCATCTAATCTCTCTAGCATTCCTTGGAATTAGGTATCCTTGTTCTCTTTTTACAGATAAAAATGGAAGCTTAGGGAAGATAATAGCCTTGTTTAAGAGCCTATTATGAGCACAAAGGGAAACTTGGAATCTAAAGCAGGTCTACCTGGTTTCTTGGCCCATGCACTTCCATACATGGGCAAAGAAATATATCCAGAGATATGCATGCTAAAAAATGAATACATGCATATGTGGGGGTTTTAATATGCATCCATATATTCTTTGATACTTCTTCCTTCAAGAGGTGAAGCGTACCTCCCCACCCTTGGATGAGAGCTTGTTCCTTGCTCTCTTGGATCACCCACCCAGGGAAGTTAGCTGCCGAGTCATGAAGACACTTCAGCAGCTGCAGGGAGAGATCCATGTGTGCAGGAGCCAAGGATCCAGCAAGCAACCAGGAAGGACCCGAGGTTGGCAGCCCAGAGCCACATCAGTAAGCTTGGAAGCGGATCATCCAGCCCCGACTGAGCTTTCAGATGGCGGTAGCTTTAGCCACCATCCTGACAGCAACCTCAAGCCAGAACCTCCCACTAAGCTGCTCCAGGATTCCTGATACACAGAAACTGAGAGCTAAAAAAGGCTTATTGTTTTAAGCCACTTGGTTTGGGGATGACTGGTACACAGCAATAGAAAATGAATACAGCATGAGTTACCCAGGAAACACAGACGTGTATAAGGTAAGAAGTGTAACCCTACTCCTTTTGTCTTCACCTGCATCCCCCACAGAGGTAAGCAGATAATGGTCTAGTATACACCCTTCCAGTCCATTCTGCCTCCAGTTAAGGACTTATGGGCTAAAGAAGGTTGTGGAGGTTTGCAGAAACTACTGAGTCTCTGAGACAGAGGAGTGATGTGATGAGACTTGCAGTAGACAAAGATCACCCTGGTAGCCTCAGGAGGAGAGATTAAAGTGGGTAAGATGAGAGGCAGCCTCAGTGATAGAGATGGAAAATGAGACGGTGATGGTAAGGATGCAAAGATGCAGAACCGAAAGGCAACGTCTAGAAATACTTAGAGGGGGAATTCACAGGACCTATCACCCCTCACCACTATCCTCCACTTCTTCCTGCACCAGTAGGATGAGGCATGTGAAGCGGGTTCAGGAATCATTTGCTCACCTGAATGAGTCTGACTTTGGTGAAGACCAATGATAATCCATGTAACCATTAAATTTTACAGGTATGTAGCCTGGAGAGGTGGTAGGAGAGTCCCAAGCTCTGCAGATGGGTAAATACAGACCTCGGCCTCCACACCTGAACCAATCAGGGCACAGGGCTAACCTAGGCCTTTATCAGTCTGCCAGGTTCTGTGCTAGGAGCCCTACAAGCATCTCACAGTTCCTCAACATTCCTGTGTGATAGGAACCTTCATGACCCTCACTTTACAAATTAGAACGGGGGTCTGTAAGCTACAGTCTGTGGGCCAAATCCGGCAGCTGTCTGTTTTGGTAAAGAGCGTATTTGGGGAACACAGCCATGCTTGTTCATTTATACATTGCCCATGTCTGCTTTTGTGCTACAGAGGCCAGGGTGAGTAGTTGCTATGGAGACCTTACGGCCAGTTATTAAACCCATCAGTTTATTAAAATAAAATCTACCGGCTATTTAGTCAATGTATGGACTATCCATGTCAAACAATAATTCTGACATTTTAAAATAAATGTAGTAGCTAAGTTGATCAAATCAATGTTATCCTGTAGACAGGTTGCCTCAATTTTCTACACTGTGTTAGAAATATGTGAAGTCCTGAGAAAACTTGGACGAGTCCAAACACGTCAGAAGAGTTGCCTGGTAGTGCTGTCAGGATGGGATTCTCAGCCCCAGAAACAGAGCAGTGACACCTGTCGTGGAGCCATGGAGGCTTTGGACAAAGACACACCTGAGCTTGACACCAGCTCTGCCACGTAGTGCCTGGGTGACTTTGGGCAAATCTCTTAAACTCTCTGACCTCAGTGTCCCCATCTGTAAAATAGGGTTGATAACACCAAGGTCACTGCATTGTGAACATTAAATAAAATTATTAATGTAAATGAAATGCGAGGTGCAGTTGACAGGAAAATTTGCCCAGCTGTCAACACTGATTCGTCCCCGACCACTACAAACATGGCAATGGACTTGAAGGAGCAGATGCCACGAGGTCCTGGGGATGCCACCAGCTGGGAAGGCCAGGTGACTCCCAAGCGGAGAGCCGTGGGAACACACCATGTCCACGTGTGTGCGCTCAGGGTCTGTTTAGCAGGCAGGCCAAAGCTAGAATGCCATGAGGAAGCAGATTCCCAAACAAACCCAAAGTCCCATGGAAAGGAATGGAGAGTTCAGGGGGTTTAGCTTTTTGGGCTGCTGTCCCCTCCCTGGCTGTGCCTGCGCTGGTTTTCCTGTGCACTTGCCTCCTGTTGGCCTGCTCCCAGAGGCCTTGGCAGGCCTGCTTTGCTGGACTTCAGTGCGACCTTCCCTGACCCCAGGGTCATCTGAGCTGTCACCACGGAGACTGCCAGACCTCCGCGGAGTCGATGTCTTCCGTACTCATTTCAGGCTGTTAGCATCCAGCCCAAACACCCATACGTTCACAAGAACTCCCCTCATTTTAATTTAAAGAATATATTGAGCAGATAGACTTTATTTCATGGGTGGATATTTTTGGAGCATCTCCATAATGCTGAAAAGGGAAAAGTGACATTCAAACTAGTTTTTCAGTGTCAGCTATACCTGACTTCTAGTTTGAGTCTAACTGAGGCCAATTACAAATTACCATAAGCAAAGAGACAGCAAGCCCATTACTTTTGCAACCCCCTGTCAGCAACTCCATAAAGGGGGATCTCTTTACTTTTTTAGCCTCTTTTCAAAATAATCACCTGTGGGATATTTATTTGGATTCACAGCTTGCATCACCTTCAGTTGGTAGGCAGGTCCCAGCATTTAATGAGCATGTGATCTTACTGGAATGATAAGACACAAAATGGAAGCCGAGCGGTATAGGTTAGAGGGTTACACTGATTATAACCAGCGGCCTGAACGGCTGACCTGGGCAATCAGAGAGCAGAGGCAGGTCTGTGCTCGGAACATTCTCCAAAGGAGGTCAGTGTGTCTCCGTGTCTGTTTTCACTGGATGAGGCACAGGTAATTGGTTTGATCAGCTCACCAGTGATTTGGAGGCCAGCACACCCCAGCGGAGCAAAGTATTACATTAGATGAAATTAAAGGTCAAGTTGCCTCAGGCACACTGAGAGCTTGAGACCATCCTCCCTAAAATTGGGTGAAGAATAAGAGCTGCTCTAACCAGCTCAGGGCTGTTGTGATGGTCCAGATGCGCATGAAGTTGGAGTGTGAATGGAGGAGACATGGAAGGCGGAGCTGAGAAAACCACAGGTGTCTACACTTTTCTGCAACAAATCAAGACACAACGCATCGTTTTGGGCCACAAGACAGAGATGAAACCTCGGCTCCCAGCTGCTTTCTACGGGATCACTTTGAAAGGCTGGATGAAATTCCCAAACTGCAGGTCCAGGCTTATGCTCTACCCCGTGTGTTTCTTTTCTTCTAGCATCAAGCTGGCATGCTGCGGGATTGAGAACGTCAGGGCCTGTGGACATAGGCCCCCTCGTTTCAGTCCCTGGCATCTTTGTTTTGTACTTACTCACTGAAGACGAGATCTTCCTTCCTGGCTGAAGGAAACCCTTTGCTTCTCTTCCTCCTGCCCTACACTGCCACCTACCCCATTCCAGCCACTGTGCTACCTCATTCCCCAGTGTCACTCCCTCTTCATCTGGCACTCCCCCTGCCTGGCCCCTCTCTCCTGACCCCCTTCCCCGGTCAGCCATCCAGGTCTTGTTCCCCGCTTCAGTCTCTGATCACTTCGTCTGTGTGCTCTGCTCCCTCCCTCCCCTCTTTCCTCTTGCCTGACCAACTTATCAATCAAATATACAAAGATCCATTGAGTTCTTTTTTAAAATTTTTATTTTATATTGGAGTGTAGTTGATTTATAATGTTGTGTTAGTTTCAAGCGTACAGCATAGCGATTCAGTTATACATATACATATATCCACTCTTTTTCAGATTCTTTTTCCATACTGGTTATTATAGAATATTGAGTAGAGTTCCCTGTGCTACACAGTAGGTCCTTATTGATTACCTGTTTTATATATCGTAGTGTGTATATGTTAATCCCTAACTCCTAATTTATCTCTCCCCCTCACATTTCCCCTTTGGTAACCAAAAGCTTGTTTTCTATATTTGTGAGTCTATTTCTGTTTTGTAAATAGGCTCATTTGTATCATCTTTTTAGATTCCACATATGAGTGATATCATATGGTATTTGTTTTTCTGTGTCTGACTTACTTCACTTAGTATGATCATCTCTAGGTCCATCCACGTTGCTGCAAATGGCATTATTTCTTTCTTTTTTACGGCTGAGTAATATTCTGTGGTATATACATACCACGTCTTCTTTACCCATTGAGTTCTTACGTGTGAGACACTTGGGCTGGGATGAGCAATACATGAAAAAATGCAAAGAGAAGGTCAAATGTGGAATACAACTGGATTTCAGAGGTGGGAGAGGTCATTTCTGGTTGTGAGGGGTCAGGGAGGCTTCTTTTACGAAAAGACTTTGATCTCTGGTAATCCTAGGGATCACATTCTCTATTGTGTCACTTGTGCTTTTTATACTTGTCATTCTGGGGGCTGCCCTCCATTTGTATCTGCCTTCTCCAATAGACCGTAAGTTCCAAGAGGTCAGAAACCACATCCTATTTATGCCAGTGTGCCTGCTGCTGGCACAGCTGGCACCTGGCGGATGCCCAGTAAATGCAGTTTGAGGTGAGTCAATCCCAGTGGTCCTTCCCTCATGACTTAGTTTCGTGCACCCTGTCCTTTTCTTCCCTACACCCTCCATTAGGAAATGTACCAATCCCTGGCACCAGCTCTCACTTCTGGATGTGTGATGTTCAGGCCACATCTCCGTGGCAATCCCAGACGACCTGTCCAGCAAGCACACATGTGCCCAGGATTATCTCAAACAGTACAATCTATCTGATAGACTCTACAATGTGATGTCAAGCTGGCCCACCCCACCAGGATATCATGAGGAGAGAATAAAAATATCAGCATTGTCCGCCCAAGGGACAAAAGGGAGACCCATGTATCTACCAGTGCCCATCTCCCGATGGTTGAGGGCTGGTCCATGAGATATCAGCTCTCCTAAACTTCAGAGGTGCCCAGGCATGAATGCCAACCAGCTTTCCATAGGCATGTCTCATGAGAAGTAAGAGACAAGAGGCATGCTCTTGAGATGAGCAGCGAACAGTACAATGCTGATCCAAGTCTACGTGCAGCTCTTACGGTAGCCATGGCTGACATCGGAGGAAGGACCAAAAGGATGCACAGACCCCTTCCCTGCTGCCCTGTGTCTATCCACAGGACTGCCGTCCTCTAGACATCCAGGCTCATTCAGAGTTGTCTGTAGCTCTCCTTTGTTGCTACCTCTCTCTCACACTACCTCCAAGTAAATCTCCTTTTATCAATTCTTCCCCTGTATGTCTCTCAAATGTATCCCCCTTTCTCATCTTCACTGCTGTAACTGTAAGGCTAGATCCTCATCTTATCTCTACTCATTTAGATTGGTTTAATAGTCTCCAAAAGACTTGACTACCTTGTTTATTCCCCTCTAGCCCATCCTCATGTCGCTACCACATTGATTCCCCAAATTACTTTCATCATTTCACTCCATAGTCAAAAATCTGGCTGCCTGCTCCCAATAAAGTTAAACTGTCCAGGGAATTTGGAAGAGTTTCGAGTGTTCTGCAAGGGAGTATAACCATTTATACACAATTTTTTAATCTATTTCTTTAACCAATATTTTTGAGAACCTGCTCTGTTCTTGGCCTAGTTCTAGACACAGAGCTAGAACAGTGAGTGTTACAAAGAAGGACTCTGCCCAGATGATACTGAGATGACATTCCAGTAAAAGATGTAGACCTCAAAATGTGAAAAATAAAAAATAGCCACCACTTCTTGATAATTGTTCCTAAGCAGGTGTTATGGACTGAATTTTGTCTCCCCCAAATTCATATGTTGAAGCCTTAAGCTCCAGTGTGACTGAGCTTTGAGACAGAGCCTTTAAGGAGGTAATTAAGGTTTCATAAAGTCATAAGGGTGGGGCCCTAATCTGATAGGACTAGTGTCCTTATAAAATGGGAGGAGACACCAGAGATTCCTCCCCATTTGGCATAGAGAAGACTCCATGTGAGGACACAGCAAGGAGGTGGCCGTCTGCAAAACAGGGAGAGAGGCCTTGCTGTACACCAACCCTGCTGACACCTCAACCTTCTGGACTTCCAGCCTCCAGAGCCAGGAGAAAATAAGCTACTTAAGCCCCCAAGTCTGTGGTATTTTGTTATGGCAGCCCTAGACAGCAAGACAATAAGACAACAGAGTGAGGTGATGGGGAATAAATGAGAGGTGGGAAGACACAGCTTTAGCCGTGTGGTGAGGAAAGTGTTCTCAGAAAAGTGTGAAAGGCAGGGTCTAACAAGGAGATAGGAAACAGATGGCAGAGACAAATTAGAATAAGCAGGCTGCCGTGATTATTATATTTTTACAAAAGGGACTATTCATGTTGACGTGGGAGGTTCAGGGAAACGTGGAGCCTCATTCCAGATCTGCATCCCTTACCCAAGGTCCCCCCTTCCCATCACCCTGACCTCAGTGAGACCTGGTTGGTTGAACTCTCACTGGGTGCTTTACCTTGTGACCCTTATAACCGGTGCCTGGACTAGGACTCCCTCCCACCGTGTCTACCCCAAGACCACAGAATAGGATTGCCAAGAAGCTGGCTCTGCAAGCATGTTCTTAATTGCATATTCACAGCGTTAATTTCTCTTTTCCTCTCTGCATGCTGCCTGGGTGGTAAGAAGAAGCCGGATAACTCTACAAGCTCTGTAATCATTATTGTTGCCACGCTGGCGAAGTGCCACAGCACCTGATCTCACAGCGCCTGCTGTCCACCTACACTTCCTCCCACAACATGATCATTGTGATGCTTCCACATGCTGTGCGTTAGTCATGTCGCTAGCACAGAGTTTATGCCTGTGGTCACTGCACATAGGAGCGAGCCAACTCCAGAACTTATTGTGAGGGTCAGAGGGTCTGCTACTGGGTCCAGTTCTGGTATTAGTAAGAGTCCCAATGAGAAACAGAGGGTGCGCTCAAATTAGGATAACTCAAAGAGGGTTTTAAAAATATCCCCCCCCACAAGTGTGGGAGAGGCTTAGGGGGCTCTTAAGGAATGGTACAGTCACCCAGGAGAAATGGGGGAGGGGGGTTGACAGAAAGCAAGGAAAGAGTCATGCAGAGGAGCCCACCCTGGAAGAAGCAGTGAGTGCCTTCGGTCAAGTGACAGCCTGCCGGCGGGGGGACAGGAGTGAATTGTCTGGTCATGCCCTCTTCCCCTCACCTCCCAGCTGCCCCCCAGTAGTGCCCCAGAGGACACAGGAGCCCATGGTTGCAGCCTGTATTAATCATGCTTTGTATTTTTTATATTTTATGATGCTTTTACACCTTGAAATCTCACGAACCCTGGAAGGAACCTCTCCTCTCAGGACTAGCTAATTCCTAGAGACAGCAAATAACTTGCCTGTCAGCACACCTTTCCTACGCAAATTAACCAATCCTGAGCCCACACCCCCAATCAACTGCTTTGTCCAACTCTCATACACCAAGCCAATCTTCTCCCCACCCTAAATCAACCCAAGACCAGGTGTCAAACAGCTAGGGACCACACTTCTAACCCAGAGCCTGCTAAATTATTCCAACTATTGAACCCTAAGCCTGCTGAGCTTGTCCACCCCAAATCCTTCATTCTTCCCACAAAACCACATTAGACTCTCCTCTCGCTCCCCCCACCTCCTGACCAACCCTGGCGCTTCCCCACGTGGCCTGGCGGGTGTGGTGCACCCTCTCCTCTTGGGAACTGTAGGGAATATTCTCTCTTTCAAGGGAGTTGTCTCTGTGTCTGTCATCTTATCATCCCTAATACATCAAATTTTGGATAGAGTAAGTTCCCTAAATACGAACGAGTTCCATTCTGAGAGCACGTTCATAAGTCCAATTTGTTCATAAATCCAACAAAGTTAGCCTAGGTGCCCAACTAACACAGTCAGCTATATAGCACCGTACTGTGATAGGTTTATAAGACTTTTCACACAAACAATACATAAAAAGCAAACAAACACAAAAAATAAACACTTTTAACCTTGCAGTACAGTACCTTGAAAAGTACAGTAGTACAGTACAATGGCTAGCATATAGGGGCTGGCATTGAGTGAACAGGCAAGAAATAAAGACACGGTACTACTGTACTCTATACAATACTGTACAGTAAAGTACACAAAAGCACAACCACTTGTATAGGATGCACGCACATGACAATGTACGCCAGACACGTGAACTAACTTACGTGATTGGACATGCGAATGCGCGCTCCCATCTTGGAAAGGTCACAACTTGAAGGTTTGTATGTAGGGGACTTGCTGTATAGTTTTAAACCCAGTCCACATGGGTCAGCCTTCTAGGGCTGAGAGCTGGGGGACAATTCAGAGAGCTGATTGAAGGCACCCATAAGAGTCCCAGCACAGGTGAATTTTGAGTTGTTCTCTGAAAGACAAGGTTGCCAACCTTGCAGAACTCTGAGCCAAGGACACTCCAGGCATGAGGTACAGTCAATGCAAAGGTCATTCCCAGCCTTTGGAAGGCAACCAGGCCCCAGCCGGCGCTAATGCCATGGCCAGATGGCGCTCCCATGTCCTCGAAGTGCCAACCCCTCGCTCTTCTATTAATGGGCCTCCCCAGGGCCCTGCTTTTCCCTCTTTCCATTGTCATATCCTCTTTCTCAACTTCGATCATCCTGTCCAGTAGGGTTAAGGCCTGTTGAGTCCTGAGTTCTCTCTGTTCATGTCCCCCTTCCACAGAGAGTCACCTTTGTCTCCTGATTCTAATAGCTCCTGTGTATTTACTGACTGCACCCCAGGGCTAAGCATTTGATAGAAATTATCTCGTTCAACCCCAATGCAGACCCAAGAGGAAGGAGTCATAGCCCCCTTCTCAGATGGTTGAAATGGGGATCTCTCTGAACGCAGTGCCGGGATCCTTACCCACTGACCTGCAATGTCTCACTGAAGGCTTCCGAGGGCTGTGCAGCTCTGAAAGCTTGAGAACAAAGCAGTACCGCTGTAGCAGATTCACGAGAGTTTCTGAATCAAATTTCCTAGAGCAGCAAAGGACTTTTTCCTGATTCTGGATTAGGATGGAAGGGAAGGATGAAGCGCTCCAGACAGCATCCCCAAACCCTTGACCTGCGCCAGGTAGCAGAGCTGGGTGGGATGGAGGGGGTGTCTCTTGAAGACCCACCTTCCTTGAAGCCTTGCGTTTTTATTGTAGATCATATGGAACTAGCCCTGGGGGAACTCTGTCCCTCCCTGTTCGACACTGGTGTTTCTGCATTTTAACGGGCCCTTGATGCACTTCCACACTCTGGATGACTCAAAAGTCCCAGGTGGGGTATTGAGGTGTGTCCCAACCCTGCAGAAGGCAGAAGGCAGATGTTTTCCATGTGGAATTCTACAGGAGGGCCACTTTAGTATGACAACAGCATGGCATGCCCCATTGTCAAGAATCAACCACGCCCTGACTAAACAGGGATTTCCACCTCTAATCACAAAAGTGCTTCCTAGCGTCAGTGTTTCCTACAAAAACTGGGATACTAATCTGATGAAGGAAGACCTTGTTTATCTTTCACTGGCAGGATCTAGCCTCCTCCCTTTCCCTATTTTTAAGCAAAACTTGGGAACCATGATATTAACACAGGATCATTCTGAACCCATCTGTCACCTGTGAACATACACAAACCTCCCCAGACCCACCCTTCTCCTCTCCTGCAGGAATAAACCCCCTTGTGATTAGCCCCACAGCAGTGGGCGAGCACATCCTCCGTGGATACCAAGGAAATTGATGTGACTCTAATATGCCCAGTTCCCCCATTTTGCCCGCCTTCCGGTGTCTGGCCTCAGATCTGCGTTTCATGTACGAGTCTAAATATAAATTACGTGGTGAAACAGGTACAGAGAAGGCCTCTTGCCAAGCTGATTTTCTGATCCACCGTAACAGGTGTCACCGGGCTGATGTGCTGCTCCCCGCTTATGATCCGCGTTAATTACAACATCTGGCCCACCGCCTTCCTCCCAGCCTGTATCGCGGACCCCTGGGGGCATGTGCAGCCTCATCCTCCCCCGACCCTCATCCCCTGATTGCTCTACAGCTAATCTGTGGTCCCAGCGAGAGGGCCTCTGAGTAGATGCTTTCTCTTAACTTTCTCCCCTCTACTTCTGTTGGGCTTTGCGGGCTTCAAAGGTCAAGCGGTTCCACGGGCCTGTTTTCCTCTTCCGTGCCCAGATTCCCACTTTGCAGAGCTCTGTGGGAGGATTCCTGTCTGCAAGATGAAGACCTGGCTTAATATCTGAAAATACACCTCCAACTCATCTGTTCGCCTGAAACTCATTCATGCACGATAAAGAATGTGTCAATTACCTGGGCAAGAGCCAGGGCTGATTTTCAACTGAGTTGGAAGTTGAACTCCCTGAGCACACAGCCAGTGTTTACCAGAAGTGGAGCTTCTCTCTCTTCCACCTTGAAGGAGGGGAGGCTACTGTCTTCAGGGCCAGTGCCCTTTGTGGACATGGAGAAAGGGACAAGGGGAAGTGAGGGGCTGGGGGCTGTGTCCTCAGGGTTGGCGAGGGCTGGTATCGTCTCCAGATCAGCCCAAAGCAAGGAAGAAGCTGCCAGATTTAGCTAATAAAAACACAGGATGGCAGTTAAATTTGAATTTCAAATAAACATGACTAACTCTTTGTAGAAGTATGTCCCAAGTATCTGAAATTCAAATTTTCATGGGTGTCCTATGTTTATCTGGTTAGCCTAGAAGATGTCCTGTCCTTTCCGGGGAGCTGAGGTACTGGGGATGAAGGACCAGAGGCAAAGGCTCCATTTCAGAGGAAGCCAGGTGAGGTAAACGGACAGGGAATCGGGTCTGAGTGGGAGCAAGTCTGCAGTGGCATAGACAAGACCAGGACAAAGCATCTGGAGCGAAAGGAGAATCAGACAGCAGGATAGCTGGCCATGGGCCACCAAGACGGGCTTTGCGTGTTAAACACCTGTTCTTTGCTTTGGTGTTTTTTCTTGGCTGTTATATGAATTGATGATACTAATTTCTGAGTCCTTGGGAATCTATCTCAGAAAGTCTAGGAGATAAACAAAGGGTAATCTGCTTTCCCTTCCTAGGAGGAGAGCACGTCTTATCCCTTCTAGACAGAAGGGCTAAGTGACCCAAGATCAGGGTCACTGTCTGCATCACTTGCCCAGCACCCAGTACATATTTTGAATAAATACTAACAAGAAACACTTATACAAAGACACACATGTGCATGGCAGTGTGTGTGTGTCTGCGTGTGTGTGTGTATGTTTGGAATATGAGTCATTTAACACTCGCAGCAACCCTGTGAGACAGGAGCCTTTATCACACCCATTTTACAGATGAAGGATTGGAAGTGGAGGCCCAGAGAGCTAAGTAGCTTGCCTGAGTCACACAGCTGGTGAGTCAGCGGTGGGACCAGGATTCAGACCCACCCTTCTGGGCCCGTGTTCTCAATCACCATGTCTGTGACCACCCCCAGGAACGGGTCATGAGAAACACCTGTCAGGATTGGTGAAAATGAAACAGACTCAAAGTCAGGGAGACCTCTAGAACAGGTTCCTGTCTCCAGTCCCCCCCTTCATCCACATATCCACGGCCCCCAGTGTAAACTGTGTGAATCGGGGTTGTGCTGGTGGTGCTATCCATGCCAGGCTTCCAGGCACTTCTCCCCTTGCTCCTTTATGTCCTGGACATAAACAAACATCTCAAGGGCACGTGGGCCACACTGAAGGCTCAGGTCAGCTCCCGTGAGCTCACTCCCGAGCAGAGACCCGGGAGCCATGCCCTTACAAGGGGACACGAGGAAGGCCCGGAGCTGGCGTTGCTTTTCTTTCTCAGAGTAACACTGGCCAGACTTTTTGCTGAGAACACCAACTAAGGGCATTCTGCCTCATCTTTTGCACTTTCAGGGATCAAGTGTCGTGCCCTTTAAATAGATGGGATAACTCTGACCAGACTGGATTCATGTAGCAATGCCAGGTTCCATCCCAGAAACAATTCCAAAGAGGAAAACTGTGCCATTCCTTTGCCTGTGGGATAGTGGGAGTATTATTTCCTGTACATTTCTACCAGGTGGGAAAATAACTGTCATAGTTTTCATCGGAACAAGGGTATATTTAGCATTTGTTAAATTTAGACTTCCTAATCTTTCTCTGTCACTAAACAACTACACACAAATAAGATGCAATATTTCTAGCTCAAAATAAACAGAGCAAATAGTTTCCCAGATACGGCAATCCCTCCATGAGAGAGTGCCTGCTGGCTGCTGTCTCTGCTCCGTTCTCACACTGGGCTGAATTGGTCAAGGGTGCCCACTGTGAATGAGATGCACAGAGACCACCAGGGTAACTGAGTCGCTGCTTCTGTATGGCCCTGTCGGAAAAGTCCGTTTGTTTTGATTTGCTGCAGCCTTTGCCAGCCCTGGATTTCTCTATATCTAATGGCATAACTTGAGTCAGATTTGCCCCAGATTGACAGAATCAGGGACTCAGGATTAGAAAGGGTTGGAGCCCCTTGGTAGAGCCAGCCTCCACAGGTGGCCAGGGGAGCACATTGAGGGCAGTTCTGGAATGGGGTGACTCTTGCCAAGGTGACCATTTCAGTTCCAGGCCGTTTCTTGGCGCCTCCTGGCAATGAATCGGCTCCTCTGTGCCTCCTGGTAAATGTCACGTTTGTTTCCATCCACTGCTCCAATCTCTGTTCTCTGGGGCCATGGAGGACCTGTCTAATCCTCTGTCCACATCAGAGGCATCAAAATATTTGAAGACAGGGCTTCCCTGGTGGCGCAGTGGTTAAGAGTCCACCTGCCGATGCAGGGGACACGGGTTCGTGCCCCGGTCCGGGAAGATCCCACATGCCGCGGAGCGGCTGGGCCCGTGAGCCATGGCCGCTGAGCCTGCGCGTCCGGAGCCTGTGCTCCGCAACGGGAGAGGCCACGGCAGTGAGAAGCCCGCTTACCGAAAAAAAAAAAAAAAAAAAAAAAATTTGAAGACAGTTATCCGCTCACCCGAATAAAAGAGTGCTAATTTCTTCCTCTCACTTGGATGGTATTTCAAATAACTGTTGAAAGGATGAATTATTCAAAATGGTGATGAGATCATTGGTTAACTGCTTAGTGTAGATCTTTATCTCAGTTGAGTCAAACACATTCCTTCAGAATTAAAGATAGACAGATTCTTTTTAAATGAAATCATAAAATAATGAAAAAAATTTAAAGCTAGAAGAAAATGTTAGTAAAAAAAACCCTGGGACTGGTTTGGCCTTTCTCAGCATAATACTGTATTCAGAATACACAAAGACGTTTGTTGATTTTTCAAACCTAAAAATCACAAGTATGCATACAGTAATACAACCTATAAAAAATTAAAAGTAGAACAACATAATGGAAATATTCTCAGCATGTAAGATAAATAATTGAACTCCTTAATACAATAGGAGTTCTTCTCAAACAATTTAAAAATGAGGGCATGGGGCTTCCCTGGTGGCGCAGTGGTTGAGAATCTGCCTGCCAATGCAGGGGACACGGGTTCGAGCCCTGGTCTGGGAAGATCCCACATGCCGAGGAGCAACTGGGCCCGTGAACCACAACTACCGAGCCTGCGCGTCTGGAGCCTGTGCTCCGCAACAAGAGAGGCCGTGACAGTGAGAGGCCCGCACACCGCGATGAAGAGTGGCCCCCGCTTGCCGCAACTAGAGAAAGCCCTCGCACAGAAACGAAGACCCAACACAGCCAAATATAAATAAATAAATAAATTAATTAATTAATTAAAAAAATGAGGGCATGAATAAATTATTTATAAAATAATAAATTCATATGACCACTAAGCTTTGAAAATATTTCATTTTGTCAATAAGCAAAGTCAAACTTAAAAATTGATGTGTTTTCCACCTATTCGATTGGGAAAGACTTCTATAATGCCTCCTCCTGCTCCGGGTCTGGGAAACTCGAGCCGTGTGGAATGACGCGATTCAAGGATAAATATGTGGAAATGCATCAAGACAATAAATTTCACCCAGGAATCTCACTGCCACACTTTACGCTAAAGACACACTGAGAATGTTGGCAAAAGGCTTGGTACAAGGCTGATTAATTAGAGTTTTAAAACAAGAGTCAAGACTGTTAAGTTGAATGTCCTAAAATGTGGAATGAAGAGAAATATACTTTCTGATGGTTTCCAAACAAATGCTTGTGACATATTATTAAATGAAAAAGAGGTTAAGGTCCGGTATCCAGTGCAAACACTTGCATTATTATTTAAATAAGCATGATCTATTGTATCCTTATATATGTGCATAAAAATAATTTTGCAAAGACATTGTCAAATTAGACTATCTCTAGAAGATGGAATTATAGGTGGCTTTTGTTTTGCTCTCTTTGCCTATCTGAATTGTATCCTTCTTCTAAAATAAGCTTGTATTTGTTATGCTCTAAAAACAAAAAAATGAGATGGCAATTAAAGCTGTTATATCAATAAAATAACAGAAAATCCACATACCCAGTGCTGGCATGGGAGTTGTGAAATAATCATATTCTTATATTGTTTGTGAAAATGTAAAGTGGTAGGAATATTTTCTGAAGTCAACATGGCATTATTGACTGAGAACCACATGAAGGTTCCTTCCTTTTGACTGAGTAATCGCCACTCTAGAAGTAATTCAAAAGAACAAAGCTGTTCTAGATAAGTATTCAGTACGGTATTACACATTCATGTGGGAAAATAAGTAATCTTATGATAAGAAACTGAGAAAATGATGATACATAAACAAAGTGGACTAACTTGTCACCGTTAACATTATAGCTGCCCATTTTAATACCATAATTTTGTATTGTTTTAAAAATTACTGTTAAATCACAAGAATTTCCATCACGCCAGGATTGTGTGCTTGTGTTCACACTGTAAAGGAAAAGAAAGGAGCCCAAACATGGAAAAATGAAAGCAATGTGGTTTGTTGGGCTTTTGGACCCACAGATGAGGACATCTGATATCTCTAATGGAATCACAGTAACATTGCGTGGTTTGGGTAAAAGTAAAACAAAGGGTAAATGTAAACTGTTAGGATTTGCTCTTAAGGAAAACAAAGTGCCTTCCATTGATCGTGCTCTCTTTTCTGATGACTCCCCGGTCACTTGTACGATAACCCACTCTGGAAGTCAGCCTGGGGTCTGAGCCAACTTTATCAGTTCAGGTAACCGGGTACTTAGTAATGGACATAGAGTCACTAAACGTGGGTATTCATTTCTAGTTACACTTAACTTGCATCCCCTCCACCCAAGAGCAACCATAATCATGCAGAGAAGCTATAGTGTCTTATATTTTTCATAGCATTCTACCGTCTATAAGATATGTTGTTCTCTTTTATCTGTTTGATCCAGGTGTCATGATCTTGGTCTTTACAGATGAAGAAATTGAGGCTCAGAGAAGTAGGACATTGTCAGGGTCACAGGCTAGTAAGATGAGGCCAAGGCTGGAACCAAGTGTTCCTTTCAATGCAGCACCGCTGTCCAGCAGATTCAGTGCTATGAGTTTAAAGGTAAGACTGTGATCCATTCACCAGGACTTGAATACTTGCATACTTGTTAATAGACTAAAGGAGTTTCCACTCATGACGTGATCTAAAGGTTTTGGCCTTTAGATGGTCTCAAATACCCTCACCAGAGTGTGGACTCTGTCAGTGACCATGGCGGAGACTCTAAGCTGAGCACCAGACTCTCTTTTTCTTCCCCCAGCTCCCCTTGCAGTTAGGTGTGACCCAGCAGCTGAATTATAATACCTGGATCTTCTCTCTTTCTTCTCCTGATTGGACCTGGGGTCCACACCCACAGCAGCCTTGTAAAGCACATGTTGAAGAGGGCAGAGCCGGAGTTGCCCAGGGTCACTGGATGGTCAGACTCAACCACTGACCACGGACACTGTTACCCAAGGGAGGGATCATGTGTTGGGTTAAGTCTCAGATTTTTTAGGCAGCTCGTGTTACCTTAACTGGTACAATGACTATTCACTTCCTCACTTTTCCGCATGATATCAGTCCGCTCCATCTTTTCATTCTTCTCTAAGTCAAGATGTACGAGATTTGGCATCAAAAGAACCCATGTAGCATCTATAACCATCAAAGACATAAGTCCTTAAGGGAATCTCTTAAAGATTTCATCCTTCTATGCCTCATTTATTATCTGAGTATAATGATAAAAGTAATGCCAACTCAGCTTCCTAAGCTGTATTACAAGTGCCCACCTGATAGGCTTGTTCGTGAGGACCAGAGGCATACCTGTAGTCAGGTCAGGACAGGGGAGTTACTGGTATTCCTTCCCCATCCTGAACTCCCTCCTGCCTCTACTTGTCCCATTACAATGGACGGTCCCACCAGCTCTACAAGCCTCAGCATCACCTCACTCCCAACCTTAAAGCTCCTCCCTCTCTGACCCTGAATTGGATTGCTTTCCAGTCCTATGGTCTCCCTCTGAGTTTCCTCTCACACTCACCCCTCCTTCTGTCCCCACCATGATGCAGACACTCAGCAACTCCCACCTGGTCTTCTCTGGAAGCATCCGAACAGCATCCTTGCTCCACTGTCTCCCCAACTCCACTCCGTCCATGCTAGGCTGGGGCGTTTCTCCCTGAGTGCAGCTCTGGCTGTCATCACCTGTTCACCAACTGTCCACACCTCCTCCTGCCTTCAGAGACACAACTCCCTCTCCTGATTATTAAAGAACCTCAGCAGTATGCTCAATACCCCCCTAACCTTATCTCTCTTACTTCTCCTCTTGGACTTACTCCCCAGCAAATTCGGTGGCTGGTCATTTCTCTACCTCCAAGACATGGCTCCTGCTTTTTTCTCAACTTATAATTCCCTCCACTTTGCCCCAACTCAAGCCTTCCTACTCCCCCCAGCTAAGCCCATGAAATCCTACAAATTCTATACGTCTCCTGCATTGAAATTCTACAACCCCAGAAAGCTCTCTAGCATCTCCCCAAGTCTGGCAAGGCTTTCATTCTTTTGAAAGCCCTTGAGCTCTAAGCCATTTCACGGGAATATGCCCATGGTCATTAGGTACCTGGCTGTTTCTGCTTGCTCATTCGCCATGCGCCTTTGCTTTCCCTGTGGTGTTTGGTACAGCCCCTGCCACAAAACGGGCGGAAAATATCTGAGGGACTACGTGCCATCCAGAGTTAGTATTCATCATGTAAAGCCCTTCTATAAGCTACTAAGTCCATAGCTTCTCTCATTATCTGATTTTCTTGGGTCTCTTGAAATCAGGATCTACTAAGAAGTTAGAGTGTCATAATTTTAAATGTTAGAAGAACACCACGGAAATCCAAACATTACTGCTTCTTAATCAAGGAGACCGATCTGCTCATCCATTTACCAGACTCTGACTGCAGGTCTGTGCAGGACAGTCTAAGCTCTACAGTGGCTTGGACAAGGGAAGAGAAATCAGTGCAGTCTAACACAGACAAGGAGAGTGTGGTTTCCCCCAAGCGCACCCCTTGCCATACCCTGGTCACTAGAACAAGGTTGCATTTGGCCCAGGAGCTGGGAGGAGAGCACTGAGTTGCAGAAAGGGCCCCACCCCAATAGCCAAGAGCCTGGCAGGGTCTGTGAAGTGGGCTGGAATAGCTGGAATATTACACATACTTCCAATCCCAGACATTTCAGTGCTCCTGAGAAATCCCGAATCTCTTGGCATTTCCTCAACGTCGGTCTTTCGAAATGCTACAGTGTGTACTCAGCCAGAAACTTCTGCAGACTGGGGAGCACCCAGCACGCTGATACCCTGCTGGTGGGAATGTACCACGGCTCAGCCACTTTGGGAAACAGTCTGAGGGCTTCTTGAAGGGTTAAACGTGAGCCTGACCTAGGACTCAGCTATCTCACTCCTAGGTATTGACCCAAGGCAATATCCATCCAGAGACTTGCACACAAAGGCTCATAGAAGGTTTCTTGCAACAGCCAAAGGCTGGAAACAGCCCAATATCCGACAGGCGAATGGATAAAAAAGAATTGTGGTGCAACCATCCAATGGAACACTACTCAGAAATAAAAAGGAAAGAATTTTCGATAAACACAACATAAACGAATCTCAAAATAATTATGCTGGGTGCGAGGCAAGACAAAAATGATTACAGACTCTGTGGTTGCATTTACCTAAAGTTCTAGAAAATGCAAAGTAATCTGTAGTGACAGAAACAAGATCAGTGGTTGCCTGTGGATGGGAGGGGCGGACACAGGTGGGAGGGAGGGTTGAGAAGGACTAGGAAGAAACCTTCGCAGGTGATGCAGGTGTTTTCCACGCCGAGTGTGGTGAGGGTGTCACAAGTGTACCAAAATGTCGAAATTTACCAAACTGTACAGTTACAATATGTGCAGTTTGCTGTGTGTCAACCGTATCTCAATAAAGCTGCTTAAAATTCTCCGAGTTGAAAGTATATGAACTAGGATCCTTACTGTCTGAAGTTCTCTCTCCAGCTTGTAATTCACAATGACTGGGGGAAGCTAGTTCATGTCAAGAATTCAGAGCACAAAATGTTTCTTGGCTGCCCACGTGTAAGATACTGGCTGATGCAGGAGGGGGCCAGGACAAGGCCCCGTCCTTGGTCGGTCCTCGAGAAACATACCCAGCAGTGGGAAGTCAAAGCTGAGCTCGTCA
Organism: Physeter macrocephalus; assembly: GCF_002837175.3. NCBI lineage: Eukaryota > Metazoa > Chordata > Mammalia > Artiodactyla > Physeteridae > Physeter > Physeter macrocephalus. The sequence goes on along the minus strand of NC_041215.1, from coordinate 134,966,047 downwards.
CCAGAAAGAACCTGGTCAGGCCTTTGGGAGGGGCCAGGAGGCAGAGGCCTGAGCCTGGGCGGGGAGGGAGCCAACAGGGAATTGAAGGCCACAGAGCCTCCAGGAAATGGTCCAGGCTCCCAAGGTCAGCGAACAGAGTACCAGTTGTCTGGTGGGGACCAGAGACGGGCACTCAGAGTGGGGCAGACAGCAATGGGAACAGGAGTGTGTTGTAAGATGGGATCATTATGGGAGTTCCGCCCAAGGAGACCAGAACAAAAGCGAGACCCTGTTTCCCAGGACCACGGGCTGCTCAGAGCAGAGCCCAAAGTTCACACCAAGTCCACTGGTGAGAGATTTGGAAGGGTTTGTAGATGGGGTGTTCAGAGGGTGCCAGCAACCCAAGGGGCCCTGCCCATCCTCCCTGAGACACACAGCTGAGCATCTGCTTCAGAATCCAAGTTTTCAGGAGGTATCCTGGCCGGCTGTCCAGCCCCAGTGGCTGGATATATGATGGAGCTGGGACAGGACACCAGAGCTAACAGGAATTGGGTAGATGTCATGAGATTAGAACTTCTGTGTCATTCACCCATTCAAAATGCATTCATTCAGAAAGCATCTGCCCATGCCTGCTCTGTGCTGGCATTAGCAGATGCAGAAGTGCGTCTCAGATGCTAGCAGGAGGTCAAATTCAAGCTAGAGACAGTGGAGGAAGGGGACAGATGAGGCAAACACTGCATCCGGAACTGGCAGTTACCTTGTAAATGCGTGCTGCTTGAATGAATGAATGAGTGTCATATTTTCTGATTCCAAAGCCCTATCACCAGCCAGGTGACAGGTAGGCCATTCCCAGCCCTGTTACCTTTTTTGATTCCAAGGGAAGAGGGAAAGATTTTCAAAAACATTTAATAAACGTTTGGTAAAATGAAACATATTGCAACAGGTCAAATCATGCTCCCTGTCATGTAGTACCTATCTTATACGTAGAGCAAAGGCCAGAAATTTCATGCCTAGCTACAAACGCTGGTCTGCTGACATGAGGAGGAAAACAGTGCCCTGCAATGAAGTTACCGACAATTGAGGGAAAAAATAGAGAAGCACTCGGCCTGCCTCAACTTTGACAATGACCCTCAGGGAGCATTTGAGTGCACACCCTTCATCTCCAAAGGAAATCGGTGGCATAGGTTGATCACCAGACACTGGCATCTCGGGATAATTTAAATACCCCTGAGTTTTGAAATCTCTGGATTGTTTACAGGGTTTTTCCATGGAATTATGCATTTTCCAAGTCAGATAAGACTGGCATTCTTCCTGTCAGGTACAACTCTGAGAAGGCAGCAGAACTTCTGTGTAATGGAATTCCCATAACATTTCATAGCCAGAGCGTCGGAAAGGGCAACATAATTTCCTGAAGGAGGTTCAGGGCTAGAAATATGTTCCTAAGTCCAGTGATTTCCCACAGTGCCAAACAGGATGTAACTTGCAGCTGAGTTTATGAACTTTTTACCTCTTGGACCGCTATGGGAAGCTTCATTCATGCTGAACTGTCCTTGGTCAAATTCCTTTTGGATGAGAATGGGGCAGCAAGATTGGCCCTGACCATGACTTTGATGTCGGTCAGTGGGGAAATGGCTGCACTTGTAGGGGTGCTGGCAGGGTTGAAGCCACGAGGCCCCTTCCTGGAAGCACAGCGCCTTGGATTTGGGGCTTGGTGTTGGGAGGAACACAAAAAGTGCTGGGGAGGTGGGGGTCATTTGTCCAGCCTACTGGCTCATGAATCTGTGATGCTGGCCAGTGGGGAGAGAAGCAGTGGGTCAAGATTCTCCTCCCAGGAGATTCCTGCTCTACATAGAGCAGCAGTGGAAAGTTGGCAAGGCTCACGCAGATCATCTGACCCTTCATTTCCATTTTACAGACAAAGAAACCAAGGCCCAGCACAGGGAGTAAATTTCCCACTGAGGCACAGCTCATTCATGGCAATGAAATTCCAAGTGGAAATCTAAATGCAACTATAAGCCACATGCATAGGGTCAGAAATCCTATATGCATCCTCTGTCACCTCTGTCCCCTAGGTATTCAACTCTGACATTCTGGGACGTTTTAGTCAGAATATATCTCCCTGTTTCATCTCATGTTCCCAACCGAAGAGAAGGGATTCAAGCCCACAACAAAAGACTGGAAGGTTCTTTCTGAGGCTTTTGCCCTGGGGCCCAGCATTGTCCCCCTTTATCCGTAGAACCCATTCTTTGGCAGAAATGACAAAAACAAGAATAGAAACAATATCAGTAATATCCACCGTCACTACTACTAATAACAACAACAAAAATAATATTTGCAAGTCTCGCCTACTACGTGCCAGGGACAGGGACTCTTGAGATCGGTTATTTTATCCCCATTTTGCAAATGAGGAAACTAATTCTCAGAGGGGTTAAGTCACCAGCCCCAATCACACTGCTGTGACTGTTGAGAGTTCAAAGTCAGGTGAATCTGAGGTGAATCTAACTTGAAAAAGCAGGAGCGTGTTCATTCTCTGGGCTCTAGTGACTAGTCTCCAAGTCCAGTTTGGGGCCTCAGTGCTTTTGAAAGTGTGTTTTTCACACCAACAAATATATAATATGCAATGAAATGAAATCACAAGCAGACTCCAAGACCTCACCATTTTCTTCCATTTGTGGCAAAAGAGAACATCTAAAAATATTTATCCATTTCACAGAAGCAATGTAAAAATAAAAGCTGAAGAACAAGTCATGCCAATGGATGGGGATTTTCCTGGAAAAAAATCCTCATGTGCCAAAGTGTAAATAAATGAATAAACATGATCAATCATACGAAGGCATGAAGCTCAAAGTTCAGGATGGCTCTCCAGGAGAAGAATCACTACCCTTTGGAATAGCCACCTCTCGGGCTCACCTCCTTTCTACACATATGTACATTTTAAGGTCGTTCTAAAGCTTTGCTGGAGAGCCTGTGGGCTATGTTTAGTTCTGGGGCTGCAGAACTGGACATGACACAGACCTACTCTTACCCAAAGCTGTAGACAAACAGTTGTTCTGCAAAGTGACCAGGACCTTAAATGCAAAGCTGCAACCATCCCAGATATCAGAGAAGAAAGGAAAGATCCTTCAATAAGTGATTGTGGAACCATAACATTTAGAAAAAATAACTTATTTAGATTATTTCTTCCCATAGACCGACATACTTCCTAGATGGATTCAAGAGGGACATATTTAATCATCTATTTTTTAAAAAAGCAAAAAAAACTCAAGAAAACAAACATTGATTATCAAATCTTTGGAGAAGGATAAGGTTTTTAAGTTTTGAAGCAATTACCAAGGAAAAGGTAATCAGATTTTGGCTAGATAAAAATTTTAAATACCAGTGTATTAAAAATAAAACCAGGATTTCAGAGTAAATGGATAAAGAAAATGTAATTGTGGTAAATATGCAGACAGAGGGTTAATTTCATAGCAAAATGCCAATGGAAGAATAGGGTTAGGGGTCATGAACCAAAGATTCACAAAAGGAAATACAATTAGTAAACAAATACTTGGGAAAATTTCCAGCAGCATTAAGGATGGAATAAATACAATTAAAATAATTACATACCATTTGACCTATCAAGTTAACAAAGTTTATAAAAATAAACATCATTGCCACAGAAGGTATGGAAACAGTCCCTTAGATCACCAGTGGACAATACTTATCCAGAGTTCTGAAACCATCTGTGGTGACAGACCAAATAATCTAACTTCTGGGAATCCTGAGGTAATGAAAACAAATACCATAAAAGCTTCAGAGAGAAAGATTTTCATCACAATGTAATTCATAATAATGACAAACTGATAATATTATAAATACCCCCCAAAGAGACAAGACGGTTAGGAAAACACACTGCAGAAGTGATTACTTATATTTTAAAAGAGTATATCATAACAAGAAAAATATGTCTGATAGAATATTAAGTGGAAAAAGCAGAACATGAACCTGAATATACAGCAAGATCAAAATCATAATAAAAAGGACTTACATGGAAAGTCAAAAGAGACATACCAGAATGTTTTCGTGGTGGGATTAAGAGTGATTTACTTTTCATTTCATTCTACTTGTTTATATTTTACAAATGTGCTTTAATGAGTACGCCAGTGGCTCGCCAGTATAAGTAACACTAAGGTACTCCTGAAAAATGAGGATTCCCTGGCCCAGATTATCTGATCTAATCTGGAATCGACATTTTTATTAGCATCCCAGGGGATCATAAAAACCAGTTCTCAGACACAAACTGGGTATCTGACAGATCAATTCAATTCTGACCCCAGCTACCCAGAATTAGCACAGGCCCCAAGGTAAGGGCAAAGTCCTTCAATTCAGACACTACTTACCTGTGTTTGGTATCAGATCCCACAGTTAAAGGGCGAGGTCCCCAGAGAACTGCCCTCACTTCAGATGGGAGCCAAAAATGGTATCCCGCGGCTTGCCAGACTTCTGTCCAACTTGACTACAGATCTGGGAGTTCTCACAACTCCCCACCTCACATTTGATAATTTGTTAGAAGGACACACAAAACTCAGGAAAGAGCTATACTTGAAATTACATTTTTTTTAAAAGAATACAAATTAACAGCTGGATGAAGAGATGCACAGGGCAAAGTCTTGGGGAGGGGAGGACGGGGTAGCTTCCAAGCCCTCTCCTCCCGGAACTCAGGTGTGCCACCCTACCAGCACATGGGTGTCTTCACCAACTGGGAAACTCCCTTGTTCCTCCGTGTTCAGAGTTTTGCTGAGGTTTTCTTTTTTTCAATTGTTTTTTTAAACATCTTTATTGGAGTATAATTGCTTTACATTGTTGTGTTAGTTTCTGCTGTATAACAGAGTGAATCAGCTATACGTATACTTATATTCCCATATCCCATCCCTCTTGCATCTCCCTCCCACCCTCCCTATCCCACCCGTTTAGGTGGTCACAAAGCACCAAGCTGATTTCCCTGTGCTTTGTGGCTGCTTCCCACTAGCTATCTACTTTACATTTGATAGTGTATATATGTCCATGCCACTCTCTCACTTCATCCCAGCTTACCCTTCCCCCTCCCCTTGTCCTTAAGTCCATTCTCTACGTCTGCATCTTTATTCCTGTCCTGCCCCTTCAGAACCACTTTTTATTTTTTAGATTCCATATATATGTGTTAGCATACAGTATTTGTTTTTCTCTTTCTGACTTACTTCACTCTGTATGACAGATTCTAGGTCCAACCACCTCACTACAAATAACTCAATTTCGTTTCTTTTTATGGCTGAGTAATATTCCATTGTATATATGTGTCACATCTTCTTTATTCATTCATCTGTCGATGGACACTTAGATTGCTTCCGTGTTTTAGCTATTGTAAATAGAGCTGCAATGAACATTGTGGTACATGTCTCCTTTTGAGTTATGGTTTTCTCAGGGTATATGCCCAGTAGTGGGATTACTGGGTTTTACGGTAGTCCTATTTTTAGTTTTTTAAGGAACCTCCATACTGTTCTCCATAGTGGCTGTATCAATTTACATACCCACCAACAGTGCAGGAGGGTTTGCTTTTCTCCAAACCCTCTCCAGCATTTATTGTTGTAGATTTTTTGATGATGGCTGTTCTGACCAGTGTGAGGTGACACCTCATTGCACTTTTGATTTGCATTTCTCTAATGATTAGTGATGTAGAGCATCCTTTCATGTGTTGGTCGGCAATCTGTATATCTTCTTTGGAGAAATGTCTATTTAGGTCTTCTGCCCATTTTAGGATTGGGTTGTTTGTTTTTTTGTTGGCAATCTGTATATCTTCTTTGGAGAAATGTCTATTTAGGTCTTCTGCCCATTTTAGGATTGGGTTGTTTGTTTTTTCGATATTGAGCTGCATCAGCTGCTTGTATGGTTTGGAGATTAATCCTTTGTCAGTTGCTTCATTTGCAAATATTTTCTCTCATTCTGAGGGTTGTCTTTTCATCTTGTTTATGGTTTCCTTTGCTGTGCAAAAACTTTGAAGTTTCATTAGGTCCCATTTGTTTACTTTTGTTTTTATTTCCATTTCTCTAGGAGGTGGGTCAAAAGGATCTTGCTGTGATTTATGTCATAGAGTGTTCTGCCTATGTTTTCCTCTAAGAGTTTTTACAGTGTCTGGCCTTACATTTAGGTCTTTAATCCATTTGGAGTTTATTTTTGTTTTTATTTCCATTTCTCTAGGAGGCGGGTCAAAAAGGATCTTGCTGTGATTTATGTCATAGAGTGTTCTGCCTATGTTTTCCTCTAAGAGTTTGATAGTGTCTGGCCTTACATTTAGGTCTTTAACCCATTTTGAGTTTATTCTTGTGTGTGGTGTTAGGGATTGTTCTAATTTCATACTTTTACATGTAGCTGTCCAGTTTTCCCAGCACCACTTATTGAAGAGGCTGTCTTTTCTCCACTGTATATCCTTCCCTCCTTTATCAAAGATAAGGTGACCATATGTGTGTGGGTTTATCTCTGGGCTTTCTATCCTGTTCCATTGATCTATATTTCTGTTTTTGTGCCAGTACCATACTGTCTTGATTACTGTAGCTCTGTAGTATTGTCTGAAGTCAAGGAGCCTGATTCCTCCAGCTCCGTTTTTCTTTCTCAAGATTGGTTTGGCTATTTGGGGTCTTTTGTGTTTCCATACAAATTGTGAAATCTTTTCTTCTACTTCTGTGAAAAATGCCATTGGTAGTTTGATAGGGGTTGCGTTGAATCTTTAGATTGCTTTGGGTAGTATAGTCATTTTCACAATGTTGATTTTTCCCATCCAAGAACATGGTATATCTCTCCATCTGTTTGTATCATTTTTAATTTCTTTCATCAGTGTCTTATAGTTTTCTGCATACAGGTCTTTTGTCTCCTTAGGTAGGTTTATCCCTAGGTATTCTATTCTTTTTGTTTCAGTGGTAAATGAGAGTGTTTCCTTAATTTCTCTTTCAGATTTTTCATCATTAGTGTATAGGAATGCAAGGGATTTCTCTGCATTAATTTTGTATCCTGCTCCTTTACCAAATACATTGATTAGCTCTACTAGTTTTCTGGTAGCATCTTTAGGATTCTCTATGCCTGGAGAGATTTTATCATAAATTGATGTTGAATTTTGTCGAAAGTTTTTTCTGCATCTATTGATATTATCATATGGTTTTTATCCTTCATTTTGTTAATATGGTGTATCACCTTGATTGATTTGCATATATTGAAGAATCCTTGCAGTCCTGGGATGAACCGCACTTGATTGTGGTGTAGGGTCCTTTGAATGTGCTGTTGGATTCTGTTTACTAGTATTTTGTTGAGGATTTTTGTATCTATGTTCATCAGTGATATTGGCCTGTAGTTTACTTTTTGTATGCTGGTTTTGGTATCAGGGTGATGGTGACCTCGTAGAATGAGTTTGGGAGTGTTCCTCCCTCTGCTATATTTTGGAAGCGTTTGAGAAGGATAGGTGTTAGCTCTTCTCTAAATGTTTGATAGAATTCCCCTGTGAAGCCATCTGGTCCTGGGCTTTTGTTTTTTGGAAGATTTGTTTATCTTCTCAAAGAACCACCTTTTAGTTTTATTGATCTTTGCTGTCGTCTCCTTCATTTCTTTTTCATTTATTTCTGTTTCTGATCTGATATTTATATCTTTCCTTCTGCTAACTTTGGGGGTTTTTTGTTTTTCTTTCTCTAATTGCTTTAGGTTTAAGGTTAGGTTGTTTACTTGAGATGTTTCTTATTTCTTAAGGTAGGATTGTATTGCTATAAACTTCCCTCTTAAAACTGCTTTTGCTGCATCCTGCTATAAACTTCCCTTTTAGAACTGCTTTTGCTGCATCCTATAGGTTTTGGGCTGTCGTGTTTTCATTGTCATTTGTTTCTAGGTATTTTTTTATTTCCTCTTTGATTTCTTTGGTGATCTCTTGATTATTTATTTGCATATTGTTTAGCCTCCATGTGTTTGTATTTTTTCAGTTTTCTTCCTGTATTCTATATCCAGTCTCATAGTGTTGTGGTTGGAAAAGAATCTTGATACAGTTTCAATTTTCTTAAATTTACCAAGGCTTGATTTGTGACCCAAGATATGATCTATCCTGGAGAATGTTCCATGAGCATTTGAGAAGAAAGTGTATTCTGTTGGTTTTGGATGGAATGTCTTATAAATATCATTTAAATCCATCTTGTTTAATGTGTCATTTAAAGCTTGTGTTTCCTTATTTATTTTCATTTTAGATGGTCTGTACATTCGTGAAAGTGGGGAGTTAAAGTCGCCTACTATTATTGTGTTACTGTCGATTTCCCCTTTTTGTGGCTGTTAACATTTGCCTATGTACTGAGGTGCTCTTATGTTGGGTGCATAACTATTTACAATTGTTATATCTTCTTCTTGGATTGATCCCTTGATCATTATGTAGTGTCCTTCTTTGTCTCTTGTAATAGTCTTTAT
>NC_041215.1:134911485-134957503 GCF_002837175.3 Physeter macrocephalus | reverse complement strand
CTTGTGTTTCCTGCCTAGAGAAGTTCCTTTAGCATTTGTTGTAAAGCTGGTTTGGTGGTGCTGAATTCTCTTAGCTTTTGCTTGTCTGTAAAGGTTTTAGTTTCTCTGTCGAATCTGTATGAGATCCTTGCTGGGTAGAGTAATCTTGCTTGTAGTCTTTTCCCTTTCATCACGTTAAATATGTCCTGCCACTGCCTTCTGGTTTGCAGAGTTTGTGCTAAACGATTAGCTGTTAACTTTATGGGGATTCCCTTGTATGTTATTTGTTGCTTTTCCCTTGCTGCTTTCAATATTTTTTCTTTGTATTTAATTTTCGATAGTTTGATTAATATGTGTCTTGGTGTGTTTCTCCTTGGATTTATCTTGTATGGGACTCTCTGTGCTTCCTGGACTTGATTGACTATTTCCTTTCCCATATTAGGGAATTTTTCAGCTATAATCTCTTCAAATATTTTCTCAGTCCCTTTCTTTTTCTCTTCTTCTTCTGGCACCCTTATAATTTGAATGTTGATTCATTTAATGTTGTCCCAGAGGTCTCTGAGACTGTCCTCAATTCTTTTCATTCTTTTTTCTTTATTCTGCTCTGTGATCATTATTTCCACTATTTTATCTTCCAGCTGACTTATCTGTTTTTTTTGCCTCAGTTATTCTGCTATTGATTCCTTCTAGAGAATTTTAAATTTTATTTCTTGTGTTGTTCATCATTGTTTGTTCACTCTTTAGTTCATCTAGGTCCTTATTAAACGTTTCTTATATTTTCTCCATTCTATTTCCAAGATTTTGGATCATCTTTACTATCATTACTCTGAATCCTTTTTCAGGTAGACTGCCTATCTCCTCTTCATTTGTTTGGGCTGGTGTGTTTTTCCCTTGCTCCTTCATCTGCTGTGTATTTCTCTATCTTCTCATTTTGCTTAACTTACTGTGTTTAAGGTCTCCTTTTCGCAGGCTGCAGGTTCGTAGTTCCTGCTGTTTTTGTTGTCTGCCCCCAGTGGGTAAGATTGGTTCAGTGGGTTGTGTAGGCTTCCTGGTGGAGGGGACTGCCTGTGTTCTCATGGATGAGGCTGGATCTTGTCTTTCTGGCGGGCAGGACCTCGTCTGATGGTGTATTTTGGGGTGTCTGTGAACTTATTATGATTTTAGCAGCGTCTCTGCTAATGGGTGGGGTTATGTTCCTGTCTTGCTAGTTGTTTGGCATGGCGTGTCCAGCACTGGAGCTTGCTGGTCGTTGAGTGGTGCTGGGTCTTAACACTGAGACCGAGATCTCTAGGAGAGCTCTTGCCGATTGATATCACAAGGGGCCCCGAGGTCTCTGGTGGTCCAATGTCTTGAACTCAGCTCTCCCACCTCAGAGGCTCTGGCCCGACAGCTGGCTGGAGCACCAAGACCCTTTTGAGAAGTCTGAGGTCTTCTGCCAGCGTTCAGTAGGTGTTCTGTAGGACTTGTTCTACATGTAGACGTAGTTTTGATGTATTTGTGGGGAGGGAGATGATCTCCATGTCTTACTCCTCCACCATCTTGAACGTCCTCCTTGCTGAGGTTTTATTACCTAGAAACAATTGATTAAATCATGGCCATATGATAGAACTCAATCTCCAGTTCCCCTCTCTGGATTTCTGAGCATATGTCTAAAAGTTCCAACCCTGTAATCATACACTTGATCTTTGTGGTGTGGCTTGATCTTTCTGGGTCTTTCCTCCCTTGAAACTATTTAAGGTCACACCTCATTAGCATAAACTCAGGTATGCTCAGAAGTTGCCCCTTATGAGTAACAAAGACACTCCTATCACCCAGGAAATTCCAAGGGTTTTGGAGCTCTGTGCCAGGGATGGTGACAAAGAAAAGATGCATTCTTTATTATATCACAATGACCCATGTCTAAAAATCATCCTTTGAAAAATATTAGAATATACATTATTTTAATTAAAAAATAAGTTTTTGGTTATTAATGAAGAAGGCATTTGGGGATACTAAAGGCAGGGGAGACTCCCCATGGAGGTCTTCCAGCTGGGTCCGGCATGGTGATAGGGGTTTTCCAAGAGGGACATTTGATGCGGGTAGGTGAGTGGGAGGGGTGGGTATATGCTGAGGATACAGAACGTACATCACATTCTGGAAGAAGTGGTGTGTTCCATGGTAGCTGGAGTTTAAGTCTTCATGGGGAAGAGACGGCACCAAGTTGGGATAAACCATGTTTGCTATACAAGAGGGTCAAATTTGTCCCTTAGTTGAGAGTTTTATAAACTAGGTGTGGCATGGCTGATTAATAGACTAGGAATATCAGAGGACATGCATGCTTGAAGAGGAACTGTTGTTTTGTGAATTGTTTCAGTTATATGTGTATGTTTATGGGGTGTGTGTGTGTGTGTGTGTGTGTGTGTGTGTGTGTTTGAGCAACATCTGGGCCCCACAAGTACATTGAAAGTGGCATGTATCCCACTGCTGAAGCTGTGACTTCCAACCAGAGGCTGTGAGCTGCAGACGGGCGACGGTCAGACTGTATAAAATGAGCAAGGACAGGGGAGAGGCCATCCGAGAAACAATTGCCATCATCAAATGATGGACGGGAACACTGGCAGGGGACTGCAAAGGAAAGGCCAGAATGGAGATATACTGGGGAATTCTACTGATGGAATTAGGTGCCTGTCTTCCTATGAGGCTGGATGAGGCTAAGATCCATAGAAGAAATATCAGGGAGGAGGGGCTGTGTCATGAGAGACACATTGACTGAAAGGGCCCGCAGGACCTGATGTCAAGTGTGGACCTAGGTGTGTCTGCCACAGCCGTGGGCCAGAGGAAAACCAACCCAGGAGAGCCAAACAAACTGGAAAGTGGGAGGGCAGAGCACGCAGCCCACCAGGGCTTAAAGGAGGGAGAGGAAGAAGTTATTAGGGAGACAGGAAAAAGAAGTCAGGGACTTTGAAAGAGAGGTTTCCGGACAGAAACAAGAGCCTCAGCCTGGTCTCCCCCAAAGCCCACTGGAATGTCCACGGAATCTCACTCGCAAAGCTGTGAAATTAACTAAGCTTGAGAATTGGAGAACACAAATCAGTCACTTTCCAGACTCTGGAAAGAATTTCCACTCAACACTACCTGGATAGAGCTAGTTAGAGCTAGTTAGAGCCAGAGTGATTAAAAGCTCGTAGGACTGATTCAAGCAAAGAGAGACTGATCCTGGGACAGAAGAGATTCCAAACAGACTGTCCTGTGAATAAGAACTTGATATCTACAGAGAACGCACAGCCCAGTGGAATTCAGGTGAATTAGCTACCAAACAACACCAGGAGAGCTGGCTGGCTCTTTGGTTAAAAAAAACAAAAACAAAAAAACATAAGATTATAAGATCTTTAAATCCTACTCCAATAAATTTTAGACAAATCAATGAATTAATAAACAAAAGAGAAAATATATGATTATTGATCTAATCTCTGTCTGGAGAAGGGCCTTCTAAAAAATAAATTACTGATATGAATTATTTTAAATACACACAAAGCTAGAAACAGAACCAACAGGATGCATTCCAGAAAATTCTTGGGGGCGTTTCCAGAAAGAGTGATCGGTAATGTCAACCACTGTGTGAGCCACCTCAGAATCAGGGTAAAGTCAAAGCTGGGTTTTGAAGAAAAGGCCAGATATAGGCAGGTGTGTATCGGGAAGGGAGGCCCAGGTGGCCAGGATAGCATGAGGCCGGGCAAGGGGACAGCCAGTCCTTGGCTTGGCCTGGCTTAATTATCAGGTTACAAAAGTCCTGCATAAACAAAGGCCACCTGGGCAAGCGACAGCACCTACCTAACTTCATTTCTTTATGACTGTGTCAACACTGACATTGGTAGACTCTTTGAAAACAAGCGTAATCACTCAGGCAAATAATATCCTCTCTGCAGGTGAGCAGGTCTCCATATACCTGACCCAGGATACTGACTTTGGTAAAGAAAATCACCACCTTGGGTAAATGAGGCCAGATATTTGTTAAGCGCTAGTATGCAGAATTGGTTTCCTAATTAATTTCTCCTCCATCAAACATATCTAAAGAGCAGCGTTTTGTATATTGTATCTAGAAGAGACACGGGACCTTCAAACACGGATCTCTGCCATCAGGGGAAGAAAAAAAGCCCGCAGAGACAGCAGATTTACACCAGGCTCACTGTTACCTTCCCTGGAAGGTATTTCAAAGCAGCTATTCAATCCACAGTTAAATACAAATGGGTTTTGTTTCATCTTCAACGAATGCTTCTGAAATATCTGGCAACCAGGACAGAGTGCCTAATTTACAACACGCGTGACATGGCCACATTTTTAAGTGGCGTTTTCTTTTCTGATGTTCAAGAAAGGAACTAGACACTTAGACAAAAAGGTTAGAAAAATATCCTTCTAGTAATTACAACCATGTTTTTTTCTTGCATCGCCTTGGCTAAGGTGAGCCAGGAGGCTGGGCGGTGGTGCTACTGTCTGATGCAGACAGGCTGGGAGCCCCTCCTCAAAATCAAGCAGAAGTGGTTTTTTTCTAGTGACAAATCCTAGGTTCAAAATGACTGTCTATCAACTTTGAAATTCAAGATCATATTTAACATGCTGTGCTGCATCCCTGAGGGGCTCACATCCACCTCCAGGATTTTCTTGGACATTCTGCTGTCCGGGCAGGGGACAGAGGGGGAGATTCTTGCAGAAGCTCCATTTCCTGGATCCCTGGTTTGAAAGATCAGAGTTTTATTCACAGGTTCTCACCTTCAATAAAGGGGTTTTCCTCCTTTGAATTCAACACAGTCTTTGTTTACAGAGCTGATGAAAGGTGTTCCTTTCCAGTCTGGTCTGTTTTGGGGCTGGGGCAAATTCCACTGAAAGCTGCTGGTGTTTAGCCAGAAGGGAGATAACGATTTGTGTTTTATGATGTAGGCAGCCAGATGGATCAGACACCTAAGACAAAGCTGAGAACTCATTAGCATTTGAAAGAAACCCACAAATGCTCATAGCTCACAAGGATTTTGCTTGATGCTTTTGTTCTATGAACGTTGAACAGAAGGTATTTTTTTTTCCTACTTCCTTGGAGTGAACGTGGAAAGGCGCAAAAGTTTCCCTGTAGAATGTGCAGGAGGTAGCTAGAGCCTATAGATACTAATGGATGAAAATCTGAGTCTTGGGGCAGAAGAAAGTGCAGTGAGCAGGGACTTAAACTGTCCTGCCTTCAGGACACCAGGCTCAGTGAGGCCTGCTCTGAGCCTTCCCCACTGCCCCATCCTGGCCAGGTCTCCTGTGCTCATCCTGGCTCTGCCCCCAGTTCATTTCCTCTGCGGTGCTCTTTGCAAATCGTAGGGATATGTTTGTGTAGACATCTGTCCTTCACCCTTACTAGACCCGGGATTAGGACAGGGATGTTGTGTGTATTCGCTTCCGTACACCCAGCCCCTTGCACAGGGGATGACATCAGTAAACAGTAATTACTGAATCAATCACATCCTCTTGAAGACAAGGAGGCTTTGGTGACGTCTGCCCTTTGTTTAGAAGGACACATTTTTTTCCTTTTATCTTAAGTGTCTTTCTGTATACTGGCTTCTTTCCCTAAACTAATAAATGCATTTAAATATCTCCTCTCATTAAGAGAAGGAAGGAAGGAAGGACGGGGATAGGGGGAAGGAAGGAGGGAGGGAGGGAGGAAGAGGGAAAAAGACTCAAAGGCAAGCAAGAAAAAAAGACACAAAGAAAGAAAAAAAAATCAGAAAAGGAAACTTCTTCAATTCTATCTTTTTTTTTTTTTTGGCAGTGCCAAGCAGCGTGCGGAATCTTAGTTTCCTCACCAGGGATCGAATCTGCGCCCCCTGTGGTGGAAGCACGAAGTCTTAACCACTGGACCACCAGGGAAGCCCCAATTCTATTCTCTTATCTAGATTATTTCACTATCAAACTTCCTGAAAGGTAAGTAGCCCTTATTCCAACTTTTCTCACCTCCATTCATCCTGTAGCCCTCTACAGTATGTTTCCCCATTCCTCCACTAAAATAGCCTCTCTGAATTACCTGTGTCCTTCCATTCTGACAAATTGCCTCTTGCACCCAGAAATGGTCAGATAACATCTGATTGGTCTCTGGGTCACGGGACAGAATTCCTGAATGTCATTTTCCTCTTTCCCAAGACCAGACCTAGAGAAGGGGATACAGAGAGGGCAGATAGCGATGCCTTCCTCCTCTTTGTCATGGTTGTACTGAATCTCTTCCATCTCCTCCAAACCTCCCTGCCTGACCCCCATCATCCCAAATCCAGCAGATGGGCTTTGCCTTCTCCCTCACAGAAATGGCGGATATCGTCAAGCACACAGAGCCTCAATTTCCCCAGCATTTCCACCTCCAGAATTATACCTACCTTTACCAGTTACTGAATAACAAAATACTCCAAAACTTAGTGGCAGGGCTTCCCTGGTGGCGCAGTGGTTGCGCGTCCGCCTGCCGATGCAGGGGAGCCGGGTTCGCGCCCCGGTCTGGGGGGATCCCGCGTGCCGCGGAGCGGCTGGGCCCGTGGGCCATGGCCGCTGGGCCTGCGCGTCCGGAGCCTGTGCTCCGCAGCGGGAGAGGCCACGACGATGAGAGGCCCACATACCGCAAAAAAAAAAAACAAAAAAAAAAACTTAGTGGCATAAAACTACAGTGAACATTTATTATCTCTCATGGCTCAGGAAGTTAAGAACCGCTTAGCAGTTAAGGGTTCTGGCTCAGGGTTTCTCATGAGTCAAGGTGTCGGCTGGAATCGAAGTTATCTGAAAGCTTGACTGGGGCTGGAGGAGCCACTTCCAAGACATCTTACTCACAGGGTTGATTTTTGCAGGCCTCAGGTCCTCAGCACACAGACCTTTCCACAGGGCTGCTTGAGTGTCCTCACAACGTGGTGGCTGGCTTCCCCCCAGAGAGTGACCCAAGAGAGCAAGGTGGCAGCCACAAGGTCTTGTACGACCTAGCCTCAGCAGTGACACTCCATCCGTTCCTTACTCTCCCGTAGGGTACACAGGTCAGCCCTACTCAGTGTTGGAGGGGATTACACCAACGTGTGAACAGCAGGATGCCAGACTGGAAGGGATGCTGTCTTGAAGGCTGCCTACCACATAGAACTTTCTCTTTCCTGGCTTTGCCAGAAACCCTCTTTCCCCTTTTATCTTCAGTCTCTCCTTGTCTACTGACTTATTTGCCTCAGTAAATAAATATATTCAAATATCTTCTAAACAAAAAAGGAAAGAAAACTCTCTCTCCATCTATCTGATCTCACCAAGTTTCCATAAATGTCCTCAATCTGCTGTCTCAGCTTCCTCAGCTCCATTCATGCTTCAGCCCATCACAGCCTCTCTTCGGTGCCCATGATTCCTCTAAAACTCCTGCTGTGGCCACCAATGAAGTCCTGGTCACCAAATCCAGTGACCACTCTAAGCCAGGTGACATCTCTGGGGACATGGGCATAGGTAACAGCCCCTTCCTCTCTGAAATACCTTCTCCTTAAGTTCCTTGGGCATCTTCCTCTCCTGAGTCATCTCTTGAGTCTGTTTCTTCTGCACCCCCCTCACTGTTCCTTCTTCCTCTGCCTTCGCCCTTAAATGCTGTACTTCCAGGGAGTCCATCCTCAGCCCTCTCCTCTTCACTCTCTCTCTACGCTCTGTACAACTAGAGCTGAAGCCCAGGTGTTGCAGGGAAGCAGACCTGGTTTGAATCAATTCGGACTATCTGAGTGGCCATGACCAAGTCCCTATACTCTCCATGTGTCAGCTTCTCTGTCTCCACGATGAAGAGCACAGACCAACCTCATGGGAGCGTTAAATATGCTAATTCATGCCGATGACAATACTTAGCAGCTAGGAATGATGTTGGGAGGTTTACCCCACTCACGGGATCCAGCAATTACTCGTAGCCGATTCTAATTTCACAAGTTACTCACTTAGGGGTGCAAACGGTTCCCATATCTGGACTTTGTGCTGTGAGCCCCCACTGCCACCTGAAGGTGTCAGCAAACTTAATCTAGTCACTTCCAAGTAAACTCAGCCAGCTTCAGTGATTTCTTGTTAATTTCAGATGAAACTCACAGGCAAATCCAGGGTCCCCTCCCTCTTCTTCCAGGATGACACCTGGGTTCAGTGGACACCTGCACAACATCATGACATCAGGGACCAGCCTTTAATTCTTGGCCAATATCTGTCCATGAGGCTTCCACTTGTTCCATCGTCCTCGGCCATGGTCACCTGCTGTCACCCACTAAAATACAAACTTCCAGGCTGGTCCTGGGCCATCACCATCCTTCATAGATTCCATCAGCGGCAGTGTACCTTGTAACCATTTCCTGATCCCGCCTTCAGGTAGGCATCTCATTCCAGAAGACACAGACTTGCCGGCTGGCTTTTATTCACAATCTCCATGCCCTTTCCAGCCACAGTAGGACCTGCCCGCATCCTCTTGGTGTCCATGGGCCTCTGGGAGGTACCCACAGGTGCATCTGCCTGCTGTTTCTCTGCCACACTGGTGCCCTGTCACACACCAGGCTTCTCTCCAGGCCTGCTGTCTACCTGGCACCCACCGGGAAGGAAGACATGGGATCATCCCAGGCTGAGACGCACTGATCTAGCTGGATCCTCATTGCTGCCCATGGCGGTGGGAACTCAGCCAGAAGAGGGCTGGTGGAGCCCAGGCCCCTAACACGAGGCTTTGTCTCTCCTGCTTCTCCTCCAGTTCATCCCCGCTCATCACCTCCTCAGCAGAGACACTGGTCTGGACCCTAGGAGGAAGAGAGGAAAAGGCAATTGCAATCGTCTGTAGATAATTCAGCTGCACACCCAAACCACCCGCCCTAGTTTTTAACTTGAAGCCAAAAAGTTCATGCATTCATCCTCTGGTGTCTCTGTTCACAGATGAATGCCCCCAGCCTGAATGGGGAAAAAAAATCTCAGGATTAGGTTATGCATGTGACAAACCCTTGGGTTAAGAATCACTGGCCACCCTGCCATGCGTGTATATGCTGATAACTCCCAAACCCCCTTTGCTGGTCCGCAACCTCCTGGACACCCCCAAGTTGCCCGGTAGGCACTCCAGGGTCACCCGGATGTTGCCTGCACCTCAGGGCCACTTTGCCCCACCTCGTCTCCCTTGGGGTCACTGCACTGATGGCTGTGTTTGCACGTTACTCTCTCTATTTCATTCTCAACATCCAGCCAATTCCAATACCACAGCTTCCTGCCACTAAACCACAAAATGCTTTCCCACAGAGAGTTGGGGCAAGGCTCCGAGTGCCGGCTCCCTGACATCTAAGCCCTGTGGCCCTGCACGCTCCATGCCCAGTAGAGACAGCTGTTTGAATTAGAAAAGACTAGATTCTAGTTCCGATGCAGCCCTGAAATTACTTAAAAGAGATTTTTTTCAAGATGGCATTGTTTTTTTCTAGGCCTCAGTTACCTCAATCTCTCTCTCTCAATATCTACCTCCAATGATTTCCAAGCTCAATAAATGAAGTCCCGCCTTCTCCAAAAGGATTCTTTCAGGCGTTAACCTCCATGATTGATTACGTGCTACGGGCCAAAGCACACGGGGATCAGACGAGTACACAGCATCCTGGAGGGCCCGGTCAGTGCTGGGTCTCCTCTGAGGCTGCCCCTGGCGTCCACGGGGTGTTACCCATCACCCACGGGGGGAAGGATGCTGCTGCGGGGCCTCTGTCCCCACCGGGGTGAGTGGACGCTGCCCTCCAGTGAGTGATGAGAGCAGTAAAAGGCTTTAGGTTCTGGGGTGATGGATGCACTAGGTTTGGGTGCTGACTCCACTTATGTCTGGAATTTGAAATTCTCAGGGGAGCCGACTTTCACTGAAAGCCACTTCTCACCTTATTGATGCCCAAGGATGTCAAGTTATTTGACTTCTGGCGTCCTTCGCCCTCCGGCCTCTGCTTCCTCCACGTGAAATGCTATGATTAGACATTCTCGTATCAGATGATCTAATGTAAAGAGCAGAGCAGGAAAGAGCGGTGTGAAGAGTGGAGCCCATGCCAAACCCCGGCCGTCACACGCCCCACACGAGCCCCTCTGACCAGCAAGGGAGGCTCACGTTCAACCACAGCCAGTGCACCCTCGCTAACATGCGCCCCACAGGTGAGGCGCTCAGGGGGCTCAGATGTCATCCATCACCTCTGCTCCTCCTGCCCCGGTCAGGGCCACCTCGGAGCCAGTGGCTCGCCTGGATTAGAATCGCTGCCCTTTTTCTAACGCTCATCCCAGTGACTCAGATGCCCGCTAGAGGTTGAGAGCTGATACCCAGAGCCTTCCAAATGCATTGTTGCCCTTTCAGGACAGTTTTGGAGAGAAAAATTTTTCTGTACGGAGAGCCACCACCCCGGTACGACCTGGAGGATGATTTCAGGAGATGATTCAGCTGTTCCTAAGGCCCGTCCCTGTTTCTGCCCGTGAGGACCCGACAGACCAGCCCGAGTCCCTGCCCTGGCCTCCTCAGAGCTCCTCAGGGTTTCCCAGATGGATTTCTGTGATCACGGACCAAATAGGTCTGGGGCTGGCATGTCACCTGCAGGCCCCACCACTCTGCAGCCCCTACTGTCTGATCAGGTGATAAACTCCTGTGTCCTCTTCCCTGGCCTCATATGCTGCGTATCGGGGGCCTTTGGGAATCTCGGTGGCATTCTGCTCCTTGAGAAAGTGGCCTTGAGGAGCCTGTCCTAAGGAAGCTCTTTAGTTCTTTCCAAGGTGGAATATGCTGGAAATCCACTAACGGTGAGTCCTGAGGGCAGCAGAGGAGGCCACATCATTTAGGCTTTCTCAGACACAGCATATAAAAAATGAAAGAAAGAGAGGGAGAGAGGAAGGGAAACATAGGACCACAGTCTTCATAGTTTTCTTAAATATTTATTTAGTAAAACAAACCCTAAATTAGTTTAATTAGCTTTATATATATAAGTGTTGGACACTTGACCCAAGATAGTGATTTGTATCTGTGCACTGAACCTCCTCCACCACTAACTCAGAAGAAAACTCAGAAGACCATGATTCTGTGCCAGTGGTTGAAGGGTACCCCACAAAGGCCAGGGACTCAAGGGCTCTCTGTGTAGGCCTGGCCAGAGGGGACATGGGTCCACCACCTGCTGAGAGGGCAGGGAGGACAGGCAGAAAAAACAGACATTGTACAGGCCAAAGTCTCAACTTCCACCATCACAGAACAAGAAACTTTTGTGCTGAGGAATTCTGAGCAAGAAGGGAAGGCTGAGGCAGGAGCTTGTGTCTGAATGTTCAAGCTGATCTTACAGAAGGAGCTGAGGGTGAGACTCAGAGCAGCCGAGAGGCTTGGGAAGGATGTGCCAGCAGAGTTGACATCATGGGGAAGGCTCCTGGCAGTCAAGCAGACTAACATAGGTGTTGGTACTGAGAAGTGGGCTGATACTGTAACAAATACCTAAGAGTGTGGAAGCAGTTTTGTAATGGGGTGATGGGCAGAGACTGAGGAGTGTTGAGGTTCATGCTGGAAAAAGCCTGGATTTCTGGGAAGGGACTATTGTTGGAAATATGGATGTTAAAGGCCATTCTGGTGGGGTCTCAGGTGGAAATAAGAAACGTGTCATTGGAAACTAGAGGAAAGGTAATCCTTGTTATAAAGTGGCAAAGAGCTTGGCTGAACTGTGTTCTGGAGTTTTGTGGAAGGTAGAAATTGCAAAGCGATGGCATTGCATGTTTAGCTGAGGAGATCTCTAAGCCGAGTGTTGAAACACTTGGTTCCTCCTGGTGGCTTATAGTCAAAGGCGAGAGGAGAGAGATGAATTGAAGAAGGAATGGTTAAGCAAAAAGGAGCCAGAACTGAAGATTTGGAAATTCTTAGGCTATGCATATTGCAAAAAAAGAGAAAACTTGTTTTGAAGAGAACACCAAGGGCGTGACTGAACAAACATTTGATAAGGAGGTTTGCATGGGTGTGAACTACGAACCGAATCAGCCAGCACAGCAGAAGCAGGAGTAGACATGGGAGTTTACCAGCAGAAACGCTGCCAGGTGGAGCTGAAGGGGATGGAGGCGGGACAAAATGAAAGAAGGACTTGGATTCTACAGGCAGGAATCATAGAGCTATTGGACTGTGAGCATGTGGTATTCTTCAAGAAAAGGGAAAATGACCCTGAGGGCAATACAGAGATCATCAGAGCCACCACCAGAAGGCCTCCGCCGAAAGCCATAAGTGTGGAACTCAGGCCCAGCAGAACCATGTGGCTGGGACTGCTGCCCCAGAGCGTCTGGAAGGCAGGGTGTTGAGCCTTAGAAATTTATTCTCAAGCCTTAAGATCTAATAGGATTCACCTTGCTAGGTTCTGGACTTGCTTGGGACCCTTTGCTCCTTCCTTCTTTCCTACATCTCCCTGTGGATTAGGAATGTCTGTCCTATGTCTGTGCCAACATTGTATTTTGGAAGCACATAACTTGTCTAGTTTCACAGGTTCCCAGCTGGAGAGGAATTTTGCCTCAGGATAAATAGTACTTCCAGCCTCGCCCACATCTGATTTAGATGAAATTTAAATGAAACTTTGGACTCAAGATTTTATAGAGTTGATGCTGGAACAACTTAAAACGTTTGAGACAGTTAAGATGCAATGAATGTGTTTGCATGTGAAAAGGACATGAATTAGGGGAGGCTAGGGACAGAGTGTTATGGATTGAATGTTTCTGACCCCCCCCAAATTCATATGTTGGAGCCCTAATCCCCAGTGTGACTGTGTTTGGAGGTGGAGCCTGTGAGGAGGTGGTAAAGGTTACATGAGGTCATAAGGGTGGGGCCCTAACTCACCAGGGCTGGTGCCCTTCTAAGAAGAGTAAGAGACACCAGAGCCCCCTCTCTTCTCCTTGTGGGGATATAGTGAGAAGGCAGCCATCTGCAAACCAGGAAAGAGCTCTCACTGGGAACAGAATGAGCGGCACCTTGATCTTGGACTTCTCGCCTCAAGGAACGTGAGAAAGTAAACGTCTGTTGTTTCAGGCCCCAGTCTCTGGTGTTTTGATAAGGCAGCCTGAGCCTATTACTAGATGTTACCGTAGCTCATGTTGGAGACCGCAGAAAGGCAAGGATGTGGGCAAATGCTGAACAAGCCACTGAGTGCTAACCCTGCTTAATACAACTGTTGGAAGTGGTGTTTCCTGCTCTTGGTTGAAACCCCACTGCCCGGTGCCTTGACAGAGGTGGTTCCCCCAGGAAGAGGTCAGGCACAGCAGTGGGGTCCACGTGAGATTTGAGCCCAGCTGTCTGGGTCCAGGAGGCCACGGCTGTGCCTGGCAGGGAAAGCCAAACTCACCGGGTATACCCCAAGGGACAGCAGCCTGGCCCAGAGAAGCTTAATGTTATGAGGCAGACAATCAGACCTGTCAGAGCCCTGGGAGCCCTCTTGGGAAAGCCCCCAAATGCTACAGGGACAGGGAGCACTCCCTGCACTGGCAGGAGGGCCAAGGAGCAGGGAAGACCAGGACCATGGTCCATGAAGCAACCCCATTTGTACCCAAAGTCCTGGTGCGACCCGAGTCAACTCAAGGATTGCCATCGCCTTGTTCATTCGTTGACTCAACAAATATGTATTGATCACCAACCCTGTGCCATGCATTGTTCCATGCCATCTTAGTCTGTTCTGGCTGTTATGACAAAAGTACCATAAACTGATGGCTTATAGACAATAGAAATTTATTTCTTATAGTTCTGGAGGCTGGAAATCCAAGATCAAGGCACCAGCAGATTTGGTGTCTAGTGAGGACCTGCGTCTTCACAGAGGGCCACCTTCTCCCTGTGTCCTCACAGGGCAGAAGGGGCAAGAGAGCTCTCAGAGTCTCTTTTACAAGGGCACTAATCCCATTCATGAGGGCTCCACCCTCTTGACCTAATAATGTCCTGAAGGCACCACTTCCAAATACCATCACATTGGGATATAAGTTTTAACATACAATACAAAGAAAAATTATTAAAAGTAGCAAGGGAAAAGCATCAAATAACATACAAGGGAATCCCCATAAGGTAAAGAGCTGATCTTTCAGCAGAAACTCTGCAAGCCAGAAGGCAGTGGCAGGACATATTTAAAGTGATGAAAGGGAAAAACCTACAACCAAGATTACTCTACCCAGCAAGGATTTCAATCAGATTCAATGAAGAAATTAAAACCTTTACAGACAAGCAAAATTTAAGAGAATTCAGCACAACCAAACCAGCTTTACAACAAATGCTAAAGGTACTTCTCTATGCAGGAAACACAAGAGAAGGAAAAGACCTACAAAAACAAAAACAAAACAATTAAGAAAATGGTAATAGAAACATACATATTGATAATTACCTTAAATGTAAATGGATGAAAGGCTCCAACCAAAAAACATAGACTGGCTGAATGGATACAAAAACAAGACCCATATATATGCTGTCTACAAGATACCCACTTCAGGCCTAGGAACACATACAGACAGAAAGTGAGGAGATGGAAAAAGATATTCCATGCAAATGGAAATCAAAAGATCAATCAGATTCAATGAAGAAATTAAAACCTTTACAGACAAGCAAAATTTAAGAGAATTCAGCACAACCAAACCAGCTTTACAACAAATGCTAAAGGTACTTCTCTATGCAGGAAACACAAGAGAAGGAAAAGACCTACAAAAACAAAAACAAAACAATTAAGAAAATGGTAATAGAAACATACATATTGATAATTACCTTAAATGTAAATGGATGAAAGGCTCCAACCAAAAAACATAGACTGGCTGAATGGATACAAAAACAAGACCCATATATATGCTGTCTACAAGATACCCACTTCAGGCCTAGGAACACATACAGACAGAAAGTGAGGAGATGGAAAAAGATATTCCATGCAAATGGAAATCAAAAGAAAGCTGGAGTAGCAATTCTCATATCAGACAAAATAGACTTTAAAATAAAGGCTATTACAAAAGACACAGAAGGACACTACATAATGATCAAGGGATCAATCCAAGAAGAAGATATAACAATTGTAAATATTTATGCATCCAACATAGGAACACCTCCATACATAAGGCAATTGCTAACAGCCATAAAAGGGGAAATCGACAATAACACAATAGAACTAGGGGATTTTAACACCCCACTTTCACGAATGGACAGATCACCAAAAATGAAAATAAATAAGGAACCACAAGCTTTAAATAACACATTAGACAAGATGGACTTAATTGATATTTATAGGACATTCCATCCAAAAACAACAGAATACACTTTCTTCTCAAGTGCTCATGGAACATTCCCCAGGATAGATCATATCTTGGGTCACAAATCAAGCCTTGGTAAATTTAAGAAAATAGAAATTGTATCAAGTATATTTTCAGACCACAATGCTATGAGACTAGATACCAATTACAGGAAAAAAACTATAAAAATTACAAACACATGGAGGCTAAACAATATGCTACTAAATAACCAAGAGATCACTGAAGAAATCAAGAGGAACTTTAAAAATGCCTAGAAACAAATGACAATGAAAACACGATTACCCAAAACCTATGGGATGCAGCAAAAGCAGTTCTAAGAGGGAAGTTTATAGCAATATAATCCTACCTCAAGAAAAAAGAAAAATCTCACATAAACAACCTAACCTTACACCTAAAGCAATCAGAGAAAGAAGAAGAACAACAACAACAAAAGTTAGCAGAAGGAAAGAAATCATAAAGATCAGATCAGAAATAAATGAAAAAGAAATGAAGGAAACAATAGCAAAGATCAATAAAACTAAAAGCTGGTTTTTTGAGAAGATAAACAAAATTGATAAACCATTAGCCAGACTCATCAAGAAAAAGGGGGAGAAGACTCAAATCAGTAGAATTAGAAATGAAAAAGGAGAAGTAACAACTGACACTGCAGAAATACAAAGGATCATGAGAGATTACTACAAGCAACTATATGCCAATAAAATGGACAATCTGGAAGAAATGGACAAATTCTTAGAAAGCACAACCTTCCGAGACTGAACTAGGAAGAAATAGAAAATATAAACAGACCAATCATAAGCACTTAAATTGAAACTGTGGTGGCTTCCCTGGTGGCACAGTGGTTAAGAATCTGCCAGCCAAGCAGTGGATATGGGTTCAAGCCCTGGTCGGGGAAGATCCCACATGCTGTGGAGCAACTAAGCCCGTGTGCCACAACTACTGAGCCTGTGCTCTAGAGCCCGTGAGGCACAACTACTGAACGCACGCCTAGAGGCCGTGCTCCACAGCAAGAGAAGCCACTGCAATGAGAAGCCCACGCACCGCCATGAAGAGTAGCCCCCACTCGCCGCAACTAGGGAAAACCTGCACACAACAACGAAGACCCAATGCAGCCAAAAATAAATAAAATAATTAATTCTAAGAAATTGAAACTGTGATTAAAAAAATCTTCCAACAAACAATAGCCCAGGATCAGATGGCTCCACAGGCGAATTCTATCAAACATTTAGAGAAGAGCTAACACCTATCCTTCTCAAACTCTTTCAAAATACACCAGAGGGAGGAACACTCCCAAACTCATTCTACGAGGCCACCATCACCCTGATACCAAAACCAGACAAAGGTGGCACACAAAAACAAAACTACAGGCCAATATCACTGATGAACATAGATGCAAAAATCCTCAACAAAATACTAGTAAACAGAATCCAACAGCACATTAAAAGGATCATACACCATGATCAAGTGGGGTTCATCCCAGGAATGCAAGGATACTTCAATATATACAAATCAATCAAGGTGATACACCATATTAACAAAACAAAGGATAAAAACCATATGATCATCTCAATAGATGTAGAAAAAGCTTTTGACAAAATTCAACACCCATTTATGACAAAAACTCTCCAGAAAGTAGGCGTAGAGGGAACTTGCCTCAACATAATAAAGGCCATATATGACAAACCCACAGCCAACATCATTCTCAATGGTGAAAAAATGAAACCATTTCCTCTAAGATCAGGAATAAGACAAGGTTTCCCACTCTCACCACTATTATTCAGCATAGTTTTGGAAGTTTTAGCCACAGCAATCAGAGAAGAAAAAGAAATAAAAGGAATCCAAATCAGAAAAGAAGATATAAAACCATCACTGTTTGCAGATGACATGATACTATACATAGAGAATCTTAAAGATGCTACCAGAAAACTAGTAGAGCTAATCAATGAATTTGGTAAAGTAACAGGAAACAAAATTAATGCAGAGAAATCTCTTGCATTCCTATACACTAATGAAGAAAAATCTGAAAGAGCAATTAAGGAAACACTCCCATTTACCATTGCAAGAAAAAGAATAAAATACCTAGGGATAAACCTACCTGAGGAGACAAAAGACCTGTATGCAGAAAACTATAAGACACTGATGAAAGAAATTAAAGAGGATACAAACAGATGGAGAGATATACCAAGTTCTTGGACTGGAAGAATCAACATTGTGAAAATGACTATACTACCTAAAGCAATCTACAGATTCAATGCAATCCTTACCAAACTACCTTTGGCATTTTTCACAGAACTAGAACAAAAAAATTCACAGTTTGTATGGAAACACAAAAGGCTCCGAATAGCCAGAGCGATATTGAGAAAGAAAAATGGAGCTGGAGGAATCAGGCTCCCTGACTTCAGACCATACTACAAAGCTACAGTAACAAGACAGTATAGTACTGGCACAAAAACAGAAATATAGATCAATGGAACAGGACAGAAATCCCAGAGATAAACCCATGCACATATGGTCACCTTATCTTTGATAAAGGAGGCAAGAATATACAATGGAGAAAAGACAACCTCTTCAATAAGTGGTGCTGGGAAAACTGGACAGCTACAAGAAAAAGAATGGAACTAGAACACTTCCTAACACCCTACACAAAAATAAACTCCAAATGGATTAAAGACCTAAATGTAAGGCCAGACACTATAAAACTCTTAGAGGAAAACATCGGCAGAGCACTCTATGAGAAATGGAAATAGAAACAAAAATAAACAGTTGGGACCTAATGAAACTCAAAGCTTTTGCACAGCAAAGGAAACCATAAACAAGACGAAAAGACAACCCTCAGAATGAGAGAAAATATTTGCAAATGAAGCAACTGATGAAGGATTAATCTTCAAAATATATAAGCAGCTGATGCAGCTCAATATCAAAGAAACAAACAACCCAACCCAAAAATGGGCAGAAGACCTAAATAGACATTTCTCCAAAGAAGATATACAGATTGCCAACCAACACATGAAAGGATGCTCAACATCACTAATCATTAGAGAAATGCAAATCCAAAGTACAGTGAGAGGGCTTCCCTGGTGGCACAGTGGTTGAGAGTCCGCCCGCCGATGCAGGGGACACGAGTTCATGCCCCGGTCCTGGAAGATCCCACAGGCCGCGGAGTGGCTAGGCCCATGAGCCATGGCCGCTGAGCCTGCGCGTCCGGAGCCTGTCTCCGCAAAGGCGGGGGGGCACAACAGTGAGAGGCCCGTGTACCACAAAAAAAAAAAAAAAAAAAAAGTACAGTGAGGTATCACCTCACACCGGTCAGAATGGCCATCATCAAAAAATCTACAAACAATAAATGCTGGAGAGGGTTTGGAGAAAACGGAACCCTCCTGCCCTGTCGGTGGGAATGTAAATTGATACAACCACTATGGAGAACAGTATGGAGGTTCCTTAAAAACTAAAAGTAGAACTACCATAAGACCCAGCAATCCCAATACTGGGCATATATCCTGAGAAAACCATAACTCAAAAAGAGTCATATATACGATGTTCATTGCAGCACTATTTTCAATAGTCAGGATGTGGAAGCAACCTAAGTGTCCATCGACAGTTGAATGGGTAAAGAAGATGTGGTACATATATACAGTGGAATATTACTCAGCCATTAAAAAGAAACGAAATTGAGTTATTTGTAGTGAGGTGGATGGACCTAGAGTCTGTCATACAGAGTGAAGTAAGTCAGAAAGAGAAAAACAAATACCGTATGCTAACACATATATATGGAAGTAAAAAAAAAAATGGTTCTGATGAACTGAGTGAGGGGCAGGACGGAAATAAACACCCAGACATAGAGAATGGGCTTGAAGACACGGGGAGGGGGAAGGGTAAGCTGAGAGAAAGTGAGAGAGTAGCACTGACATATAGCCACTACCAAATGTAAAATAAACAGCTATTGGGAAGCAGCCACATAGCACAGGGAGATCAGCTGGGTGCTTTGTGACCACATAGAGGTGTGGGATAGGGAGGATGGGAGGGAAACCTAAGGGGAGGAGATATGGGGATACATGTATCCATATAGATGATTCACTTTGTTATACAGCAGAAACTAACACAACATTGTAAAGCAATTATACTCCTATAAAGATGTTTAAAAAAAAAAGTTTCAACATACAAATCTGGGGAGACACAAACATTCAGTCTATGCTATATCCCCTGGAGCTTCAGCAGTGAACCCAACAGACAAGGTCCCTTTTCACAGAGTAATTCCATCCTGAAAGTGGAAACAGACAAAGCCCTATCTCAGAGGGAACAGGAGTGAAGGTATGTACATGCACATGCATATATAGGATATACGACATTCACATTATACATATATATATATTTAGTTCATTTCTCAGTGAATCAATCACCATGAAATTGTTTGCAGTCTTCATAAAATTTGGAGTTAACAGGAGAGGGGCAGGTAGGCACATTAGCGCTGTTCTCCAGCTGGATGGACCGTCCTTCCAGAACAGGTGGGCCCTCCTCACACCAACCAACTCACAACCATTTTGCGTCGGGCAAGTGCCTGGTCCTCCCAGAGATGCCCAGCCACACAGCCACCTGCTGAGTGTGGCTTAGGAAGACTTTGGTCTTCTAGCCTTGGAGGAAAAGTCACGGGTGATAATCCACCCTGCCACGTTACATGAAGCTGCTTCAGCTACATTTCCAGAATGTACCCACGTGTCAGATTCATTTGCCTCGTGATTCCTGGAACCCGTCACCTTCCTGGCAACGCCGAATATTGCCTTCATAAGGCTTAGATGTCTATGGGGCCAAAGGAATCACACATTAATGCTGTTTTAATAGGCACAGAAATGCAGTTGCTAAATCTCATCATGTCTTTCCCTATTATGCTTTTTCTTATATATACTATCATTCGTTTGCCAATGTCAACTGTTAAAGGGACTAACACTGCAGTTACTATGAAAAAGGAATAATGAGGCTGGAACACTCACTTCCCGCTCCCTGCACAGAAGCCTATCTGACAATAATAAGGTCTCACCTGAATGCAGTATCTTGTCTTTTCAAAGCTTCTCTACATTTTCTTGTTTGATTGTAGCACCTCTGTGACGTGGGCAGGCTAGACTATATTTTGACATTTCAATAAGGAACGTTCTTTCTTCACATCCCTTGGCTGGTCAGAGGCAGACCTGACTTCAATGCCAAGTCCTGGCTCTGCCCCCACCCCTCTCCCGGAGCAGATAACCTGGTGCAGCCTCTCCTTTCTGTTATCACCAAACCCCATCAACTACGGCTGATATTAATGCAGGACCTACAAGACCCACTTTGTCCACAAATGCAGTCACCTTCCTTTTTATACTTATGGTGCTTGCTGAAGATTCCCCATTTTGTCAGCCCATCCTTAACATGGATGGTGTGAGCGCTCTTAGGGGAACAGACCAAAGAAGGCTGTACTTGCTGGTGTCCCCTCTCCAACCGGCCCAGGGCAGAGTGCGTGGGGGGCCGTGATTTTCCCTGCAATGGAGGTGGCGACTGAACTTGTGACAGGACAGAGGGCTGGCTGGACACATCAATAGTCTCTGCTTCTCAGGGGACGGTGGAGGTTTACGGAAGGCCAGGCAAGGGACATCCAGTCAGGGAGCCCTGCCAAGACCCCGGGTGTGTTCCTAACTGATTGTGCCTGCAGCCCTGGAGTCACCATGAGAGCCTCGCTGAACTAATGTATATTGATGCTATTTTCTGTTAATTAAATTAAATCTCTTTCTGAAGCGGGGCTGCCTGGGGTGGGTGGGTGGAGTGACTCTATTTTCCCAGGTGCTGGGTGGGGCTCAAGCCAAGGGAAGTGAAAGAAGATTCTCCCAAGTGTGAAACTCCCCCAAAGTAACCCTGCCCTTAATGCCAGAGGCCCCCGTCACCAGGGCTGCGCTTGGATTCCAGCACATCTTGCTTCATTCGATTCAGTGCTTTTTGCATAAAATTCCAAGCAGAAAAATAAAACTGAGACATAATGATTTTGATTGGTAATTACTGCTAACATAAAACATATTAAATGTTACTAAATTTTATGGATTATGATTCCCCAGTAGACAGCATACTAGCCCTGTGTTCAGAAAATAAGAAGTTTAGTGAATTTAGACCCACACGATTTATTGAGAAGATCTGAAATGGAATCAAAGTGACTTTGCTTACACATACTACAGATACAATGGAAACTTGATGTGTTTGTTTTTAATGACTGTGGTCCTCTTTATGTGCTGATTCCATATCTGCAAATTCACCTTCTCCCTAAAATTTATTGTAACTCCCAAATCAGTACACACAGCACCTGGTCATTTGTGCACGGATGAGGAACAGCCAAAAAACAGGAGTGTCCAGAGCGTGTGCTCCCAGCTGAGGTCCTACAAGGTGATGCTCTGGTTTTTGTTTCAATTCATAGTGTAAACAAGTGGCCTTTTTGCAGTCTGTTCAGTGCCATGTTTTTGCATTTTTGTGCTGATTGAGGGTGATTTCGCTGTTTGCGATGGCCTCCAAGTGTAGTGCTCATGAGCTGTCTAGTGTTCCAAGCACAAGAAGGCTGTGATGTGCCCTTATGGAGAGAATACATGTGTTAGATGAGCTTGGTTCGGGCCTGAGTAACAGCACTGTTGGCTGGGAGTTCAACGTTAATGAGTGAACAGGGCAGCACACCGAGAGGTAGGAAGAGGAAGTTCACCAATCTGTACGTGAGGCCACTCTGGAAAATGCCAAAGGAACATCTATGACACACGATGAAGCAATGGAAAAGATGGGAAAGCAGCTAAATTTGTGCATTCATGAGATGAAGACTGATTTTTTTAAAATCTAGAGGTAAAGGCATTGTTGTGAGGCTAAAAGCCAAAGAAATTTATGACCACATTTCCCAGGGTCATGAAAATGTTAAACCCTTCTCACCTAGTGTTTTATTATAAAGAAATAGTGCATGTAATTAGTTATGTATAAGAAATATAAATTAAGGTGTCTTTAAACAGAAACACACTTATAACAGAGTTACGTATTGATAGGTTGATGAAATGCTATGACCAGAGGCTCACAGGAACCTAACCCTGTGTGTCCTTTGGGAGCAATGGCTCAATATTTGCTGATTCAGTGTCTGTGATGACTTGACAGAAAATAACTACTGTGGAGAATGAGAATGAACTGTGATTTTATTAATTATAAAGGTTGTACATAAAGAAAACTTAAAATATAAAATCACTAAGGAAAACTTTACCTGCCACCTCATCTCCTAGAGACAAGGACAGTTAAATTTTGGTTTACATCCTTTCTGCCTTTCTTCAAGGTGTCAGTGTTCGAACTTTACACCATTTGTGGTCTGCTGCTCTCTTTTTCCAGGTTTCCTTGAGAACATTGCTTTTTTCAATAAACATTCACCTACAACCTGATTATTCATAGCTATATAATATTTCATCCTATAAAATTACTCTGTTACTTGTATCTAATCCCCTTTTGTTGGGTAGGGTTTCCAAGTATGGTTGTACAGGTTGTTCACTGCACAGCAGCACCCAACGGAAGGGCACCTGAGAGACGAATCCAGCTCACACGGAACCTGCCAAGGTTCCATGCATCCTGGCCAGGTCTGTGTCTCCTTGGAGGAGGTGTGCTTGTCGGCCATGAGCTAAGGGCTGGCCACACAGAAGACACACTTTTCCCATTCCCTCCATGACACCATACAAGCCAGAGGAGGCCCTGGTTGGACATCCAGGTTGTTTCCAGTTTAGGGCTTGTAGAAACAGTGAGGCTGTGAACGGCTTCACTCACAACACCTCCTGATTCAAATCACTGCTGGTTAATCATTGATCGATTCCGAGAAGTGGGATAATTAGGTTAAAAAAACTATTAATTTAGAAGAGATCATTTCAGGAGATAGAATAATTCAGATAAGCATAGACTAACATAAATTCTAATTTTAGGAAAAGTTTTTACCAGAAAATTGAGTCCAGCCAGATTTTGATGAGTGGAAGATGTTGAAGCACTTTAAAGGGCAAATCTTTCTTGGCAACTCTAACCCACCATCTAAGAAAGCAGTGCTTTTTATGCAGATAAGCTCATTGCAAATCATTCTCATTTATTCATGAATGCTGAGAAGTGGCGGGGTCCTCCTTCCTCAACCCTGAACGGGAATAGCATTTTAAATAAGGGAAGAGGAGCTGGCGTTTGTTTAGATCCCTTTTTATGCCAGAAGCTCTATCTTTACTTACATTTTCTCAGAGAACTTTCCTGCATGGCAGCTTCTTCTAAAAAATTAGATGATTAAATTAGCCATCCTCCGAGGTCTTTTTCTGCTTTAGAAAAATAACTCTTATACTGTGTTTGCTGTACTATGACTTTTATTTGGTATCAGCATTTTAACCAGGCGAATTTCTTTATCAAAATTCTATAACCCAGCCTTATCCAGACCTTGCGGCTCTTTCCTTAATTAATCACCACTGTGAGTTTTCATCTGCTGAGCTCCCGTGCCCAGGACTGGAGAGACCTTGGCCTGTGGCCTTAATGGTCCTGCTATTCATCTGCTTCCCGTCTCAAGAATTAAGCCACAGTCATTTCAAACCAATAAACCAAACAGACGGCGAAATACTAACAACGCATTATTATTATTTTTTAAAATAATCTGTCTCTAAACGGCTAAAATATATTTTCCCTGTCTGTTTTTTCGGGCAGGAGTTTTGTTTCCCACCAGCACCTCTATCCTGGTACCCACCCTGACTCTCCGCAGCCCTGTCTTCAGAGCAGGTGCCATCAGGCCAGCAAGGCCCGTCCACTGCAGCAGGCGCTAAAATGTAACCCCCACTGGCAGCGCAGTCATGCAGGGGTTAACGCTCCTCTTCTCCCTGAAACCCACGGAAACATCGAAATGAATGAGAATCTAAGAGGAGAACTTCATTTCCAGGGAAGGTGTTATACAGGGTAGAACCCCAACTAAGCAGTTAACCGTGGGAACTCAAGTTCACGGGCAAAGGATGGGGGCAGCAGCACCCTTCCCCAAAGTGGCTCACGGCTGCTTTGTCTCCCTGGACTGGGGCTCCCCTGGCCCTCCGTAGTGAAGTCAAAAGAGCCTAAATCCCCCGACAGCGGCATCTGGGAGGGCGGGCTGTCCCAATATGGGAAGGTAGGGCATGGTGTTGGGGATGAGGCTCTAGGGAAGAGGGAAGTGCTGCCCCAGAGGCAGCGGCACCCAGTCTAGGGGGAGGGTGATCGCTGCCCCAGGGGGGGCATCCCCTCACTCAGGGGCAGTGTGACCAGCTGCGGGAGCTTGAGATGTGGTATCTCTCATGCTAAGTGCAGAATGGGGGACATGGGGACCTCTCTCTACAGCGCCTGCAGCCATCACACAGCTGAGGACCACACTCCTCAAGATGTGTGGCATCCTGGAGCTGGGGACCGAGTCAATGCTGAGGACAGAGCAGACCCCCGGTGCTGCTCTGGGCCATATTGGTGTCTGGTCTTCAGCTGTCCTTGAACTCCAGTTTCTACATCCAAGCTCCCAGTGTCTCCTCGACCCCCAGGTATTGCTGACCTGACTATCCATCGTATCCTTTATCTTATGGTTACTGGGGGGAAACGGGTGGCGAGATAAATGGGAGATTGCGATCGACATACACGCCCTACTATAAAATAGATAACTAATAAGGACCTACTGTGTAGCACAGGGAACTCTACTCAATACTCTGTAATGACCTGTATGGGAAAAGGATCTAAAAAAGAGTGGATATATGTGTATGTAAAACTGACCCACTTTGCTGTACACCTGAAACTAACACAACATTGTAAATCAACTAGATTCCAAGAAAAAAGAAAAAAGGAAAAGAAAAGAAAAGAAAAAAAAAGCTCTTCCCATACCCTGGGAAGGTGTTCCACGGTCTAAGCCTGAGTACTGAATCCAATTGCATAGGAGGTGACATCTGCTTATCTCTTCAGCTATTTTGCCTCAAAATTCACATTTATGATTCTTTGCTTCTTCCCTTGCAATCTGAAGAGTCTTGCTTTGGGGACAGAAATTAGGAGTCTGGAATTCTCACCCCAACTTTGCTGTTAATTAGCTGGGAAATCTCAGGTACTGCATTTAAGTTTTCTTGGCCTCAGTTTCCTGAGTCATAGGACTTCCCAGACACCAGTCCGTAAATCTGGTGCCAGTCAACAAAAAAGATTTTATGAAGCCATAGCTAAATGAAAACACTGGGAACAAGGATATTTATATGTGTGTGTAATTATAACTGCTGGTTTGGGAAATTTCTATCCTTTATTCTGATATCATAACTTTCTAGTGGGATTTTTTATGGGGGTGGAGTAATAAATTGTTTTTATTAATGAAATTATTATTATAATAAATTATTACTGTTTAATTATTATCTTATTACTATCTTTACATGAGAAAATTAGAAGTTAGTGATTTTTTTGTTGCCAATACACTTTTCACTGTTTACTGTATTTAAGTGGTCTCTAAAAATCAAATTCTAGGAAGCAATAAACTAAATGCTTTTTGTAATTGTTTTCATGTATAGAACTATAAAATTATTTGACTATAACTACCAGGGGTCTAATATTCTTGTCTGAAGATATTTTCAGCAATGATTTCCGAAACCTTTCTACAAATTCTCATGATACGCTCCTTTAAATATTAACAAAATAATTGATTTTGTCTTTTTTGAAGAGATGGTATGCTCTCTTTTCCATGGGAAAGATTCAGAGTTTTTTCCTTTCCTCTTTGTCCTTTGGGAAGTTCAGACTGAAATAGATAGGTCCAGTATAGTAACCATATATGCTATATCTGTTTGCTTACTTTGTACGTCTCTTTCTTTTTGTTACTGTGGTCTATTTTTATTTTTTTAATCTTTAAAAACAAGCTGTGTCAAAAACTTTTTGAGGGAGAGTGTGGATAATAAATACAGAATAAAAGAAAAGTTTAAAAAGAAAATATAAACACATTGAAAAATTTTGAAAATATCTTGAATAGGAAATTCATATAAAATAAGTATAAATGGTAATGATTATATGAAAACAATTTAAACTTACTGGTAAGCAAGAAACTTCAGATCTACACAATAGGACATTACTCTCCCTTTCCCCCATCCAATCACTGTTGACAAACATACAAATTGGTGCAACTTTTCTGGCAGACAATCTAGCAATTAATATCAAAGGCTTTAAAATGGTCATGTCTTTTGACCCTAGGCTTTTGCTCCTTGGCCTTCTTTCCAAAGAACATGATTAAGGATGTGTTCAATTTATTAGTTATCAAGATCATTTCAACCAAGATGGTGATAACATAGAAAAACTGTACCAACCAGCTCATGCAGCAGCTCTGCGTTTGCTGGGAGGTTGAGGTCCATCCCCACAATGGGATACTCTGCAACCATTACCAATGATTTTCTCCCAGCTGTTACTGTCCAGTGAATAAACAAACACTGTTGTCCCTAGAAATCTGAAGGTAAAGAAATATATGCATGCCTAGAAAATAATCTGGAATCGCATTCACAGCCTGGTAGCAAAGGATACCCTGAAGGATAGAACTTTAAAGAGATGTTTTACTCTCTTTGTCTTTGCTTGCCTTTTTCTGATTTTTCCCCTTGCAATGAACCTATGTGATTTGTACCATGAGTTAGAATAGTCATTTTCAAAAATAAACAATAATGAAAAGAAACAAAACAAAAAACCACATGCAGCCTGATTCTAAGTATATTTGTTGATCATAAGAAAACTGCTTTTCCCATTTGCTCTTTGGCATGTATTTAAACAGTAACAAATACATCATACACTGTTGATAACAAATATTCTAACCGTCTCTGACATGATGGTTAAGTAGAGTGTCTCAGGTAAATTTCCAAATTTTTACTGTTTTTTTGGAGGGTTACCCGAACATGAGGCACCACCCTTTGTTGGGGGAGGAAAAGCATGGGAAGGTCAGAGCCTGGAGCAGGTCTCACAGAATCCTTGAAAGCTACTCCAGCCACCAAAACAGCAGTGCATGCATCCTTGCCCTCTTCTCCCACTCAGCCCTGAGCGCCACCCCCAAAGCCTGAGCTTTTCGCCAAGTGTCACATATGTTATGCATTGTTCCCATTCTGGAAAATGTATCAACTCGGCAACATACTGAATGGAAATGCAAGTGTAACCAACTGTTATCTCCTGGTCCCAGGAGATCATGCAAGAATCAGCTCAAACCTTCCAACGCCATGTCCTCTGCAAGTTCTAAGTCCTCCTCGGACTTTACAACTGAAATCAGCTCTTCCTTTATACACACATGCATACGTACCTGAATAAGGCAATACAAACCAAAACAAAAAAATATTTACCCAAGATATTTGTATGCGTGGTGTAGTTTTTCCTGATGTGAGTTGGGTGGAAAAATGAGAAACGAAAGAAGGAATTTCACAGTTTCAACACATCAATGTCTAGGTGAACTGATCACATTGCTCTTCTAAAATGTTACTCAGTCACCCCAAACTGGCCCCAGGTCCACTTTCCCTGCGGGCTGGCCCTTCTCCCCCTCCTCGTACTGATCTCTGTTCCTCTTCCGGCCACACAGGGCAGTTCCCCGTCTTACAAGGCTTCCCACACTGCACCGCCCACCCCAAGATCCCTCCAAGGGACAGCCGGCATTGAGTGTAACCTGGCCAAACCAGCCATGTCCTAAGTTCTTTACGTATCCAATTCTCACCATAACCCTTCAAGCAAGGTAGTTCCTTAGGAGGAATCCAGTGCCAGCTGGGCTTTTTGTTTGTTTGCTTTTACTTCATTGCATAGATAACTCTATTGGCTATTTGGAAACCTGAAATTCAATTTTTAGAGCTGGAAGAAACAGATGAACCACGGTGGGTTTATTCTCTGTGTAGCTGTTTAAAGGTAGGACCGATTCACATAATCAATCTCTTTTCTCCAATGCTCTTTTCATTTAAGAAGATGAGTCCAAATACATCTGGCTCCATCCCGAGAAAACAATGCCACGATTCTGCCTCAGTGTATTTCAGAACAACCCGCTTTTAGACCACACGGAGGGAGAGGGGATGATGACTTGAGGGAAGAGACAGACGTGGAATTGATTAACTGCAACTTACAAAAGTGGTGTAAAAGGGCTGGGTTGTCACATCTGACAGACACACACCTGAGAGGCCCGTCATCCTGGCCAGCCCTCAGATTCCCTCTCACTTAGCCCACACCTTTGTGAAGGGGCTCTTCACTAAAAGCCCTCAGGCAACAACCCTCATCTGTTTCCTGCTGTTTCCACTCTCAGCCCGAAGGGATGGGAGGAGGGTACAGTGACGGGAACCCAGGAGTTGGTCCATTGAGGACAGTTGAGAGGAGATGGGACCCAAGTGAAGGAAGTAGACATCTCCCCCGCCCTGCCCAGGAAGAAGGCCCAGACCTGCTCCCCTCCCTGCCTCTGACCTCTGCCGGGGATCCCCACTGGCTGAACTCAACCGGAGCCAGGGGGCACCAGGGCCCAGCGAGGATCAAGCAGGTGGATGGCAGCCGGGTGCGTGCGTGCAGGGACAAAGGGAGGAGGCCCCTCCCCACGGCGCTCAGAGCATAGGAGACAACAGGAGCAGACGCACGCGCGCACACACACACACACACACACACACACACACACACACACACACACACACACACACACACACACACACACACCCCTGTTGTCTTCTCTGGGAGGCTATCCTTCGCCTGCCTCACAAACTTAGGCATCTTTCCACACGCCTTTCCTGGAAAGCCGTCTGCAGCTTCCCTCAGCTTAGAGTGCCTTATACATTCATCCAGTAAAGTTCTTATCTCACCACCTGCTTTCTGGACTCTTTTCTCCCTCTAGACTTGAAGTTCCTTGAAGTCAGGAATTGTGTCTTATTTATCATTGTATCCTGGGAGCCTATGCGGGAGCCTTTCATCCAGTGCTCAGTGGAAAAAAATTACAAAATAAAACACATCATGGCAACATTTTGGGAGTTTTTCACACAAAAGTATCTTTACTATTGTGTTTTATTCCTTTATTATTCATCCCGGCACAGATGGAATAGACAGAGTAAAATATGAAATGTGGTTCATCATTACGTAGAGCAAAGATTTGGACTAAGTTGGAGAAGAGGTGTTTCCATGTGCCTCCCCCACCTCCCAGCCCCCTGGGATTCAGTGGACATGGGACCAGTTCTGGCCAGTGGGTTAGGGCCGGAAGGGGCAGGTATCACTTCTGGGGACATGTGTGTGTGCTGTTTCCCTATCCTCGGCCACACGGTGCCTCACATTCCAGAAGGTGCAGACGCGAGCTTCAAAGAGACTCCCTCCTCCTGGGCCTTGAGTGACTTGGATCAGAGCCTTCCATCAACCCTCACTGGCCAGGTCCACGTGACCGAGAAATAAACCTCACTGTTTAAATCCCTGAGACCTTTTGATTTGTTACCACAGGCTTGCCCAGCCTGCCTATCACTCAGAATGCAGCTTCTTCTATAAAAGGGACCACACTTGACTAGCTTGTCTCTAAGCTCCTTTGTAAGTTATGGGCTGACTTGTGAATTCATATGTTGAAGCCCTAACTCGTGGTACCCCAGAATGTGACTGTATTTGGAGATGGGGCCTTTAAAGAGGTAGTTGAGGTTAAATGAGATCGTAAGGATGGGGCCCTGATCTAATAGGACTGGTGCCCTTATAACAAGAGGAAGAGACACCAGGGGTATGAACCAACAAGAAATGACCACATGAGGACACAGAGAGAACATGGCTATCTCCAAGCCCAGGAAAGAGGCCTCAGAAAAAATCAGCCCTGCCGGCACCTTGACCTCAGACCTCCAGCCTCCAGAACCGTGAGAAATAAATTTCTGTTCTTTAAGCCACCCAGTCTGTGGTACTTTGTTATGGTAGCCCAAGCAGACTAACACTGTGACCTGATAGTCTATAACTTTCATCTTATATTTGAAGGATTAGAGGGGAAAAAAATCTGTGAATAAGATTCACAGAATAGGAAAGTAAGTGGCATAATATTTTCTGTTTTTTTTTTAGGATTTCTTATTAACCACAGATAAGACTTTTTCATAAGGTAGCATATAAGAGCAAAAGAAACACAATTCTCTTTTCCCTTCCAGGCACATTTAACTTTCTTAGCATTCTAATCAAGGATTTATGATGTCATTTCGGAAAGCATACATCTTTTTTGGAAAAATGCATTTCTTTTATCGTTATATCCCTGTATCCCCATGGTGGGTGACCAGAATTTGGCCCTATGAATCCCAAGGGCACTGACTAAGCAAATTATAATTTGTACAACATCACAGATCCTTGCTGGGAGCTGGAATAAAATCAGATTTAAGTGAAGAGCTAAGTTTTGGATGTGGGAATTGATGTGCTTGTTTTCCTCATGAGCACAGGCATATAACAACGGTGAATGAATATTCTAATCAGCCAGACACCAGTCGCTCAGTGACTCTGAACTTGGCTCAGAACCCTCCTTAAAAGCAGAGCAGCCACTGTCAGGGAGGGCATGTGCACTAAATCCCGGAGCCCTGTCTCCAGAGTCTGGTCCAGAGATTTTGTTCACTTCTGCTTGCTTGTTCTTTGACTTCTTATCCTCCATGTAACCATCTTTTTGTTGTGGGTGGAATTGTGTCCCCCCAGAAAGATATGTTTGAGTCCTAACCCCCTGTATCTCTGAATGAGATCTCATTTGGAAATAGAGGCTTTGTGATATGCTGTGTGTGTGCTGTGTGTGTGTGGTTGTGTGTGTACGTCTTTTCTACCCACACCTATCACCACTACTGACCCTGCATTCTTCCACTCTGCAGGAAGGAATTGGCAGAAAGTATATCAGTTTCCTGTGGCTGCTATAACAATGACCACAAAGTGCATGGCATAAAATAAATTTATTCTCTCACCGTTCTGGAGCCTGGAAGTTAGAAATCGAGTGTTGCAAGGCCACGCCCCCTCAGAACTCTCTAGGGAAGCATCCCTTCTCATCTCTTCCAGCTCCTTGTGCTTACTGGCTGTCCTTGTGGTTACTGGCTGTCCTTGGCTCGAAGGGACAGTCTCTGCCCCCATCATCCTGCGGCCTTCTTCCCTGTGAGCATGTCTCCTCCATGTCTCTGTGTCCAAGTCAACCCTCTTTATAACGACATCATTCACTGGTCAGGACCCATCCAACACCAATGTGACCTCATCTTAACTTGTAACACACCACATAACACCACACCACACACACACATACACCACACACGACACACCACATACACCACACACGTACATATACACCCCACACACACCACACACACACACACACCACACAGACATACCACATACATCACACACACACACCACATACACCACACACAGACGTACCACAGACTTATTCAATAATAAATGAAGACCATGAGTGCAGGGTTGTGTAACACAACATGCTAGAAATACTTTTTTCCTGACTTCAGGAGAATAACCCTATATAGTTAACCTTAAATGAAACTATTCTGACACAAATGGCTGTCCTTTGGTATACTATGTTCTGTTAGAAAAAGAATTGTACTTTGCTTGCCTTTGGCCAAAATTAACCGCGGAAAATGTTCCACTTATTCTAGCTTCCTCTCTAAGGCCTCTAAAACCTGTGGCAACATTTAAATGGAGCCTCCAGGAATAAGTCCCACTTTAAGCCTCACAGATACCATAGTGTTTGTTAAAATTATACAACAATAAAACAATAAGCTGAAGTGATGAGCGGTTTCCTTGTATTCGGCCTCTATGACTTTGAGTGAGATTGAGACTCAAAGACAAGATTTGTGGGAAAAGTCATAGTATCCAGACCCTGAAAGGAAATAAAATGTGATAATTTGTCAGCAAGCAAAACAGAACTGCTTTTTTTCTTAATGTGTGGCAGTTAAGGAACTAGGAGAAGCAGATTATGTACATTTTCCTTCTTACCTTATAGGTGTTAAGTTTTTCATAAACTGTAAGTTTCATCATGGGCCTTGAGTCAATGGCCGAAACAGTCAAAACAGTTCTGGAAGGAGAGGTCATTCGGCACAGCAGGAGATGCATTTTGGAAAATCACTGTGGAAAATCAGCATCCTTCTAACCATAAAATCCTTTGATGGCTTTGGTGAGATCATTTTAATCTTCTGCAATGCTTCATGCTGTAATAATTAACTTGTGCAAATTAATGCTATTTTTAATTATCTTTTTCTATAGAGATTTTAACACCAGAGCATTCTTTAACAAGAGTCATAAATCTTAAGCAATTTCAGCCTAAGCGGGCAAAAGCTGAAACAGAGATGCGGGGCCGTGTTAAAATATTTAGAAGGTTGCTCTAAATCATTCTAAACCCATTATTTTTAGAGGGAAGTTTTGAAAATACCACTCCATAATCATTCACAATCAGAAAAGCGCTCCATAATTATGGGAGCTAAAGACCATCCTCTGAGCTGAAAATTATGGAATTGATGCAGATCCCATGGAACACAGTTCTGGAGACTAATCACTCTGTGGTGGTGGTCAGCCTGGCCTGGACCCATCAAAACTGCATGTTCCTGGCAGGCCTTGTTTCTCCAAATGGTCAACCTCTCAATGGGACAGCACCTACCTGGTGCCTCCGATGACACTGAGATGCCACTGTCATCTCCCGGCTGCAAGGTCACGGCTTTCAGGAAATGACACTCTACCTTGAGGAACCCTTGGGGCTTATCATCTCCCCCAGAACTCTACATCCTCGGACACAAGAGGTCTGCAGCGCTCCACCAAAAATTGCCTGGAAACGTCCATCACAAGGAAGCTCAAGCCAGAATGCAGGTGGGCAGGCAGGTGGAGCCATGAGATCCCCGACTCGGGTCTGCTTCCACACGTGGGCATCTTACTTCCTGGAAGGCGATCCTCCATCTGCAAACCTCTGCATTTCATCAACCAAAATGGCAGTGAACGCAGCAGGCTTTCATCCGAGCTCAGAGGAGGTGGTCGCTGCCCCAGAGATGCACCACTCAGGTGAAACTCTAGAAAGAACTCCCTGCCCAGTTGGAGGGGTACGTGCATCTGGCACGTCCAGCCATGGGCTCCTTCAGGGCTCATCTCAGCTTGGAGCCACGGTCATGCCCTTCTTCAGGTGGCCCCTAGCTAATGACTTAGCAAGACCATCAAGGCCCTGGCCATCCCCACCCATCACAGGGCTCCTCAAGGCACTTTTCTGGGTCTGCACCGGAGCCAGATGGCGCCCCCCGCCCACCCTGCTCCTTCCCCTTGACTTCCACAACAATTACCCCAACAGACCTCTTCATTCCTAACCCATCTCAGCACCAGTCCCCAGACAACCCAGCCAGCTCGGGAGCTATTATCAAGTCCCTACACGCAGACTGACTGGATCCTAAAGAATCTTCAGCTACAGAGAACAAGGGCAGTCGAATGGGGCTGACCCTGTAAGCAAATGGAATTGCAGGAGGGAAAATGGGAATTGGGACGGTGAATTGGCAAATGTTTAGAAGAGAGAAAATAGACTTTCATAAGACTGAAGAGCTGGGAATATGACAGGAGCATTCACAGATTGGGTAAATCCTTTTCCGAGCTTCCTAATAATTTAAGCAGCAGTCGTTTCCCCATTACAGACGCTATGTGCCATGTCTTGACTTGTGTTTTAATGGCTCAGTAATAAAATGTGTCAGTCTGCAGCTCAAGCTCTGTGGCACTGAGTGCTTGTACTGGGCATTCTTTTTCAGACCTCTGAGGGCTCAGGACACTTACATTGTGGAGGCCTCTCAACAGGGCATCCTCAGAGAAATTAAATATATCCCCAGATCTCTTATGAGTTGAGTTGATTCGTTATTACCGTATAGTTTTGTGGACTTTTAAACGTTTCTGAATTTTGATTTTGCAGTTTTTCTTTTATGTCTCAGAGCCCATATAGCTTTTATCCAGACTGTAACCATTTTTTCTGGCAGTGTGGTCGGGAGCTGCTTAGAAAGTAGGTAGGCCCTGGTGTTTCCCACACCGTACACGATGGGTAAAGAACCTGGTCTTGAGTGGCCCCTGCGCATGTCTGGCAGAGAATTCTCTGGCTTGTTTGAAGGCCACACTTCAGTGAGTGAAGGCAGAGAGGCTTCCCACACACAGCAAGGCCACAGTCAGCTCCTGTGGACAAAAGGCCAGAAACTTTCTCCCGTGAGCCTAGCGTCTTCGGTTCTTCGGCAAAGCTGCAGGGGGATTCCGCAGGCAGCACCTCTTTAGCTTCTGAGTCAGACCTCTCAGGTCCCTGATCTGACCTCACAGCTGGGTAGGGTCCCCGGGAGCGGTTTGCACTTGCCCCGGAGAAGATGAAAATTGAGGTCGCCGAGGGATGCGACAAGAAGATGCAGACAGGGCAAACAGGTTCTTGAAGCAGGAGCAGAGCCCAGGCAGCCCAGGGCAGGGTGCTGGGTTCTCCTGTCTTTTTTTTTTTTTTTTTCTTAATATTTTTGAAGGTTTAAAAACATTTATTTTATTGCAGTACAGTTGATTTACAACGTTGTCTTACTTTCTGCTGTACAGCCCAGCGATTCAGTTACACGTATATATACGCTCTCTTTCGTATTCTTTTCCCTATAGTTTATCACGGGATATTGGCTATAGTTCCCTGTGCTGTACAGTAGGACCACAGAAGGTTTTCACAGAGGGAAGCAGCAGCTCCCCTGGGGCTGCGCGTTTCCAGCTTCAGGACCCTGTCCGCGCTGTTGCACCTCCACGCTTCCCACAGCGCTCTCTGCCTTGGGAGACGGCGCCAACTGGGTTCCCCCCGCGGTAGCTCTGGTTGCGTCTGGCCAGCGAAGAGCCCAGCAGGAGGTCAGAGAGAGGCAGGGGGCAGGCAGGTCAGGCGCGTTGTCCCCTTGGCCCCTCCCCAGTGAGGTCCCCCGCCCCAAGGGAGAGCCATCTCTGTCCCTCAACCAAAGATCGCCGCCCTCTCAAGGCGGCTGAGCCTTCACCCTGGCCGCTCAAAGCGTGTCCACCCTGAGGGGTCCTAGTGAGACGTGGAATTTGGGCTCCCACCCTGCCCACTGAGTGTCGGAATGGGCATCTCAACCAGCTTCCGGGGGCCTCCGGCCCAGATGCGACCAGTCTGCGTACCCTCGGTTCCCTGGGGTTTCTCAGGCTCCCGCACCTTTGTAAATAGACCTTTTTGGCAAGTAAGCCGTCCTCGACTCGCCCCCCTGAGAGCCTGTGTTCTGGGGGCCTCTGAACCCGCTCACCTCCCCCACCTCCGCCTCTGTCTCCACTTTCTAACCACTCAGCTTCCGACCAGGGCACGGGGTTTGTTCAATTACTACATCAGCCGGCTGGGGACGTGCTAACTTTGAGGTGACAGAGGTGATGCCTTTGAGGGATCAGAGGCTGACAGACCCGGAAAGGAAGGAAACCTCAGATCCAGGGCGCCCAGGGGATGGGCTTGAGCCTGCGGAGGAAGAGAGGCCCCCCGGAGAGACCAGTGTCACGAGAAAAGGCCCGAGGATGAGAGATCACAGTGAGAAGAGACAGAAATGCACGATCGAGAGGGTGGACGGGGGATAGAAAATTAGTAAAGACCGTTTAAAGCTCAGTGTGGTGGGCTGCTGGAAGTCCGCTACGAGGAGACTGAAAAGACACCCCACACCGTTAGATGGGGACAGAGCAAAGGCTCCTGCCTCCCATGCTCTGCTTCCTCCGTCTTCGCCCTCGGTTCCCACGTTTGACAATCTCACAAGCATCCTCATCCCCAGCCAGCAGTTTTCAACCCGTTTGACCCAGACCCCTGCTCGGCGCCCGGACCCTGGCACCCCGACCCTGGCACCCCCAGCATCTGCCAGCCCCCTCGGTGTCTTGCTCCAGGCACCCCAGGTCACAGGGAGAAGGAGCTAGATCTCTTCCCAGTTGAAAAATGAAGCACCAGACGGCTTCTTCTCTATTTAAGCCTAAACCAAATTAATCTGGGGAATCGAATCCCTAATGGCTGTACGTGAATGGATTTGTCCCGTTTTCTGATGAAATATTCTACTGTCTCTCACACAAAAATAGCAAAATGAATGAGTGTGGAAATGATGGATGCAGAGACGCTGACAGTAACCCAAGGTAAGTGCTTTTCCCTGGTCCAAACCTGCTTTTAATTGGAAGAGCTCTGGTGAATATTTCTGTGCTGTCTCATTTGTAACATGAAGTAGTTCAAATAGATGGTCTCACCCCCCGCGACTTCATGAGTTCCTCTGATTTTATAAAATGAGAATGGGACGAAACAGCTCCTGACAGAA
This sequence comes from Physeter macrocephalus, assembly GCF_002837175.3. Taxonomy (NCBI): domain Eukaryota; kingdom Metazoa; phylum Chordata; class Mammalia; order Artiodactyla; family Physeteridae; genus Physeter; species Physeter macrocephalus. Next base: position 134,921,066 of record NC_041215.1, on the reverse strand, counting down.
GGAAGGTTCTTTGTGTTTGACTACTTATTCCTGGCATCCGTGTGAAAGGGAAGGTGTCACAGGCAGGACTCAGAAGGTGGACGCTTTGAAACATACACACTCTCTCCTGGGGCTGGAGTCCCTCCTGGGTTATTCCCAGGAGACCCGACAGCAATGCCATACTGTCCGCCAGCCTCCAGGGGACACTGAATCTGCTTTAAATCTACTCATCTGCCCAGCGAGGTCCAGGGCCTGGCCTCCTAGGGTTGTTCATGATCTGTTATTTTGTTTTGATATTAACTTATTTTTCATTATAAAAGCAGAACAAAATCACCTGTGGAAATTTTCAAAATACCAAAAAAGTGGGGCAAATAAAGAAAGATAAAGAAAGGAAATTATCTAAAAGGTCCAGCACCTAGAGCCAACTCTTGGCATCCTTCTGTGTTTCCTACCGGTTCATGCCACATGCAAAATTTTTTAGATGCAGTTGTGATCACATTGTGTATACAATTCCACATGCCAGTATATAACGTGAGCATTTAGAACAGATGATGGAGCAGACATCAGTGCCCAGGAACCGGTCCTGAGGGTCACTCAACACCAGTGTCAGGCTGCCAAGATGAAGCTGGACTGTGGTTTCCCTGGTGGCGCAGTGGTTAGGAATCTGCCTTCCAATGCAGGGCACACGGGTTCGATCCCTGGTCCGGGAAGATCCCACATGCCACGGAGCAACAAAGACCGGGCACCAAGACTACTGAGCCTGCGCTCTAGAGCCCGCGAGCCACAACTACTGAGCCCACGTGCCACAACTACTGAAGCCCGTCCTCCTAGAGCCCGTGGTCCGCAACAAGAGAAACCACCACAATGAGAAGTCTGCACACCACAACGAAGAGTAGCCCCCTCTCGCCGCAACTAGAGAAAGCCCGCACTCAGCAGCAGAGACCCAATGCAGACAAAAATAAAATAAAAATTTTTTTAAACGAAAAAATAAGAGATTTGGTAGACTAGGAAATAAGAATGAGAGAAAGTTATATTTTTTGTAGCAAAGCACTTGACAATCTCTCAGTGTGTCCTTTTCTACAAAAGCACAGAAACGAGGGCTGGGTTTAGATCCAGAGACTGGCCGTGGTTTCAGGGAGGATGGTGGGCCCTGCTTCTTGCCTGTAACTGGGCTTTTCCCTGGGGCTGTGTCCACCTCTGGCCCCAGGACCTGTCCCAGCCCAGACGACAGGTATAGGCAATTTGGGACAACCGAGCTTACGCCCGGGTGCCCGGCTTAAGCCCCACACACGCCTGGTGTACTTCACAGCACCTTTGACTCACATGCTGGGATGACCTCTGGGCCCATCTCTGCACAGACACCTCATTCCCATTATGTTTCATTATATTCGTGAGATGCAGCAGGGTTTGCTGTAACCTGAGGGCTGATTTATACCACAGAGAAAGGAAAGAAGGGAATAGCTCTTCTCAGAGGAGGCACCTCAAAATGCGCTTGACAAGTTGGGTTATGTTGCCCCATTGCCAAATCAGACATCTCCAGAGCCACCAATTTCACTGTAAGTTTCCAGCACCTCCTTGTCTGTTCCTGAGAAAGCAGACGATTTCGTCAGAAAGAGCTGACTCATTTTGTGGTTTGGGCACCATTCCCCAGACTCCGCCTACTTCAGCCATCCTGAGGAACAAAGCACCTGTGGCCAAGTTGCACCTGGCTCGGGATGCTCTGAGCACGTCTCTGACAGGCGCCAACAAGACCAGCCTGTGATCTGCAACGTCACCCCATATCTTGGGACGGGTGGGTATTTTGGAGAGGTGATCATCTCCCCCATCAAAGCGAGCTTTCTGAGGACCCCAGCCACGGGGTTCCAGGGTGAGGACCAGGAGGGCTTTGGCTGATGGAGACAAAGCAGATGGAGAGTGAAGCCTCCTCCGGCTCCAGGGAGATGGCGGGAGCTTGTCCAAGCAAAAGGGGTGGATGGTTCTTTGGGGGAGATGGTTCCAGGGGAGCTTCACAAGCCTGGGAGGGTGGAATCTAAGGAAAAGAGAAAAAGCGGGGAAGCTCAGAGCTGCTCCTCTTCCCTTGCCTGCTCAGTTATCCACAAACAAGGAGATGAGAAGGGAGTTAGCAAGCGGAGGGGTCAGGATTAAGCAACTGGAATTCTTTCTCGAGTCTAGGCCCAGCCCGCGTGTGTGTGGTTTGGAAGAAGTGAAGGAAACACCACTCCGAGGACATGAGGTCAGGGCGGGTCAGCCTGCCCATCTGGAGCCCAGCCCCTGGCACCGTGACCCTTTCCTGACTCTCCCCTCTGCACCTGTGGCTTGTCCGGCCTTTGCGCGTGTGCTGGCAGTGGAGGGGTGATCCAGAAGACTTTCCCTGAGGCTTTACAAGGGCGTCCGAGAGCTTCAGAAAAGAGCAGCCTGGCCTCCAGGGACTTGGAACTCTGTTTCTTAGCACGAGTATCAACGTCCCCTCGCCCTGTATTTCCCAGAGGACGTCCATATCTCTAAAATTCACCCTTCTGCAAACGTTAATTACCGCAAAGCATGCCAAACTGATTATGCCTCAGACATAAAAAAAAACAAAGCAAAAGAATCCCCTAAATGTATTTGTCTTCTCGTGTCTCAGCTTAGACCATTAAAAGGCAGTCACTCCAGCTTCTTGGCGACTGTGCTCTGGTTTAACAATTTTGACTGAATTACGATTCTTTGACTCATCGGCTCATTTGAAAAATTCATCAAAAATCTGCTTTGCCTAAATGTTCGTTGTAACTGGAATCAGTTGTTTCATAAATTTAATCTCTTTGGCGGGGGTTGTAGGGATACACGGTCATTTGATGATTAATTGCTTGAAATGGTTTGTTTCCTTTCTCCTCCATTTTTCTTCCTCATTTGAAGATCAGATCCACGCTAGCATTTCAGAGGAAGTGGGTCTGTGCCTCTGTTTACGGAGATGCTTTCACGGGCCTGGGCTGGCCGGGTCTGCAGGGAGAAGTACTACACAGGGCTTTACATCTTAGGCAGGCGGCCAAGCATCTCTCAGGACAGAGCTCAGAGGTGGGCAGAGGGAAGGGCTCTGTCCTCCCTGCCAGGACCTCAGAAGAGAAGCGGCAGGTGAAAACGGGGAGCCGGGCAGCTCGCAAGCCGCCCCATCTCTACTTTCTCCCATGGCTTCTCCAGCAAATGCTCTCAGCTAATTCCAAGCGATTCAGCGTCCTCAGGCCTCTCTCGCCAGATGCACTGGCTTTTATAGCCCCGTGCTCCTCTCCTACCAGCCGGTTCTGCTCCACATCTGATAAAAGACAATCCCACGTGCTGGTTTTCTGGAAAATATCAGATAAGCAAGCCCAGGCAGGGATGCTTTTCCTGTCTGGCTAAGCAGAGAGGGCAAAAGTCCTCCAGCCCCATTAGGGCAGAAGTGCAGGCGGGGAGGGCAGGGCGCAGAAGAGTGAGAGCAGATGTTAGCAGAGCCGCCTCGGGGCGCAGGGCATGGAGATGGCACCACGAGTTGGCATCGCCCGCCCCAGCTCTAGCTGTTCCTCTGGGAAGAGCGCTCCTGGCTTTCCTGTAAATCCCTGTGGGCGAGGGGACACAGCCCCTTACCTACTTACGCACACGTCTCTCCTTTCACTCTGCCAGTGCTTTGGATTCTAGGTGTTGTAGGGAGAATCTCCAATCCCGAGTGAGGCAGGCAGAGGATCCCAAACTGTAGGCCTCCTTTCCCTCACCTCCCCACCCCCGCCCATGTGTGCTGCCGTCCGACTAGGCTTTTCTTCCCTCTACGAATCGCCTTACGCCTTGACCTCCACCTTGGGCCTCCCCACAGTTCTGGATCCCGTCTGCAAAGCGCATTCCCAGATGAACAGCCAAACTCACTGCTAGGGACCAGAGCTGGTCTTTGAGCCAGCTGGGGGGCCCAGCTGAATTTCTCTGGAATAGCGACTCCATCCCAAGTTCTGCCCGGAGACCCCAGGTCAGGTACATCCCCATGGCCACGGCCACCAGACCAGAACTGTCCTGAGAAACAGACACCTCGTGAGAGGGCACCAGGTACCCAGCCCCCTCTCACCTCGGATGCCCCCAAGTCTGAACTCCCTCCTGCCAGGCCAGCTTGACACCCTCACATCACCTTAGGGCTGTTTGCCCAAGCCACCAGCAAGGTGTCACCTGATACACCCAGGCTAAAAATGGTATGAATTCTGCCCACTCCCGAAGCTGGTACTTTGGTACAGCCAGCCCATACTGTGCGTATTCACAAAAGGGAAGAAAAATCACCTGTCAAAGTTACATCTTATGACCCATATGGTCATTAGCAAAATTAACTGGTCTTGATCTTTAGCCGACTGCACCAGGATCCAGGAAACACCCCATCCTAGTGCAAAGGGTTTGGAATCACAGCTCTTACAGGAAACGAGAAAATGTGACTCTAGCCCTGCACATGGGGTTCCCTTCAGAAGTTACGTGTGCAGAGATCCTAGTCTCTATCATCTTATGTTTTACGTTTTAAAGTTTCTTCCTGTACCTACTAATAACGTGGGGTTTAATACTTCTTTTAGAAGTTTTGTTTTTCACAAGTAGACCTCTGCTGTGATGTCTGTGCCAGTAAATCTCGCCCGCTCCTCATATACGTTGCCAAATGCTTCCAGCCCCAAATAATCCAAACCAAAAAGCTGCATCAGAAATTAATAACCAAGATCGTAAATCAAAGTGAAGGTTTTATCCTTTCATTCTGCATTCGACATCCTGACTAAACGAGTACCCCTCTGCACACAGGACTTATCAAAAAGGGAAAAAAAACCTTCCTTAATCAAAGGCATATTTCATCGCTGAAAAATTCATCAGAATGTGTTACAGAGTGACGGTAGGTCTTGAAAATCTCTCGCTAGCACATCTGGAAACTCACATTTTTTTTCCACCATGATGTTCAGGAATACAAGCAGTTTTGATTTGCATGCACAAAGCAGTTTCTTCATCTCTTATCTTGTGTGCCATGTGAATGAATTTCTGTGATCTATGGTTACAATTACTCAAGTACAGATTAAGAGTGCCTACATTATGCAGATGGTTGTCTTGATCAAGAAGCTGCCGGAAATATAATACAGTGAGGGACCATGTGTTTCTACAACGCTGCTCTCTTCCTTGGGAGCCCTGCCTGCTGCCCGGAATCAGAGATTTCAGGAGTACCTGAACCCAGACTTTTCCAGGCTTCAATCAGGAGTGATGCTGGCAAGTCACCCTGCTCTTGCAATCTTGTACTCAAAGCCAGTTATTGAGGGGCCACCTTCTGAGTCCTGTAGCCCATCAGGCTGACTTATTCCTTCTTCTCTGCTAAGCGACTCTTCCTCTCATCTCTAAATGGCACAGCTGCCGGCTCGTGCCACGTCCTCTCAGGTAGATGTTAAGTGCGTCCGTTTCTTATCTTTTGGCTGAAATCAGGGACCAACATCTCTAGGAAGGGCTTTCATCATTTATAATCGTGCCCATTCTACCTGTTCGTAGCAGCCGAGTTCGTGCACAGAGTAAATGGTGAAATATGCAGAAAAGCAGTCTGTGTGCCAGGCATGTGGAAGCTTCTGTTTATCACCACCACCTTCCAAAAGCAGGGTTGCTGTTACCTATAATGGCTATCATCCGTACGAAACATCCCTGTCCTCGGGGTGGGAGGTACCAAGGAACTCTAAAGATAAAGATACTTGAGTTTATCCCACAACGCTTGCTAAAAGAGCTTGGAGAAATTCCTCAGACTCAGTTTCCTCAACTATAAACTGGAAACTATAATATCCCCTAGTGTAGTCGTTTCCTAGGGCTACTGTTACAAAGTTCCACAAACCGGGAGGCTTAGAACCACAGAAAGTTATGATCTCACAGTTCTGGAGGCTGAAGTCCAAAATCAAGATGCTTGTGGGGCTGTGCTCCCTCTGAAACTTAAGGGAAGGACCCTTCTGGCCTTTTCCAGCTTCTGGGACCCACAGATGATCTTGTGGCAGCATCTCTCTGGTCTTCACACGTGTCCTCCCTGTGACTCTTCACGTAGTCCTGCCTCTGGGCGAGCCTGTCTCTATATCCAGATATCACCTTTTTATAAGGACTCCAGTCATGTAAGTCACACGGGAGCAGAGCCCACCCTATGACCTCGTTTGAATTAGGCAACCTCTATAAAGACTCTATTTCAAAAAAGGGTCACATTTGGAGGTGCAGGGGGTTAGGATTCCAACATCTCTTTTGGAGGGGACAGAATTCAGCCCATAACCTAGTACACAAGGCCATTGTGAGATCTCAAGGTGATGCAGGCAGAGCTAGCTCTGTGACCCACTCATGAATGGCTGTCAGTGCCATGCCCTCCAACGCCTCCCAACCCCCTGGGGACAGGCATGCTCCAAGTAGCACACGGTGCAGCCTAAGTTAACTGAGGGGACTTGGTGAGGACTCAAACTCTATAGTGAGCAGGAACATTACGAAAATGAGCCGCAGGCATCACGGTGGGTCCCAGGCTAGATATGCAAATTCAGCTTCCAGAAAATTCTTGCAGCTCCTGCAGCTGCCCCCAAACAAGGCATGATAGGAGTCACGTGAGCTTCTAAACTTACCACAAAACCTGTTTTCTTCCAAAATCACGGGCAATTATTCTCTCTGAAAAGACCAAGATTCCTTGTTTTTCAAGGAGATATGAAAGGGAGAAGAAGAATGAATAAAACATAACTATTAAAAATGCTATCGGGGTAAATGTCACACAAGGTAATGAATGCTTTGAGCAAAGACTGGCTACAAGCATGTTTGTCATAAAGACAACAAGGTGAATCATCCAGAGCGAGGGTCACGATTGCAGGGTTTCAGAATGGCTCTCGCTGTCCTAACTCAGCCTGGCTGCACTCGGGAACCCCTTTTAAAGAATTCTTAATAAACAATACGACGTTCACCGCTCTCAGGGACCTGTCCCCAGGCTTTGACTGAGGACCCGACCAGGCTACGGGGTAAGCAGTGTGCATGCCCTATGGATTCCAGGATTCATGCGTGCCTGGGCTCTGCATTAAACACAGCTGCAGGAACCTGGGCAAATCAAACTATAATTTCAAGTGGCATAAAACAGGACCTTATAATTAAAATGGCTTTGAGCGGCGCTGGCTGCCCATCCTCCAACCTCAGAGAGCTCCAGACAAACTTCTCTTATGTGGGCGCACACAGTTTTACTGTCAAGAGTTGGGAATCAGTGGGGAAACCAGTCCTGCTGGTTAACTATTGCCAGAGATTATAACGTGATAACCATTTGTCTTAAACTCCAATCCCCATTCCAGCAGACGTTCTCCAAAAAATGTCATGGCAGAGGGCTATGGAAGGGTACATTTGACAGTGATTTCTTCTTGCTGGTTTCTCTGAGAAATCATATGGCGCCCAAACTGATGTTCTGTGGGAATATCACTGAGGGTTCTTTCCCCCTCTTTGGTCATGAGGAGGACCCTGCCACCAAAACAAAAAAAAAAAAAAAAAAAAAAAAAAAAAATTCCCAGTTAAAATAACTTTTCCAATATTCTCTACGGAATAGAATTTTGGGAAACCCACTCATTCTTAATGTTTCTAATTTCCCCCCTCTCCCCACCTGCCCCAGTTTCCTTCTAGTGGAGAGTTTGGGTTTGGATTCTCAGTTCCCAAAATACATGCAACGTGACCATCTAATAAACTCTCTGAGTTACCTGGGTCTGACCTCAACCAATAACACAAAAGTCCCAGGTTCGGTGCACTTTTCAAAAGCAATTATCCACGTCCAGAGCAACTCTTACCCACACTCCCGTTGAGAAAAGGCACGGAGTCCATCTAGTTCTCCATGGGTTCCAGAATTTTCCTCATGAAACGTAGCCTTTATTATCTTGTTCCCTTCCCTGCCACAGAATTGTACTTTAACATCAGACTCTCCACGTGCATGCAGTGGTGACAGAAGAAAAACCCTTGAGCTCTTGAGGAGACAGTGCATCAAATCACTTAAGAAGCCCAATGTAAGAAATGGCATTACACGCACACACACGTACACACACGCACCAGGAGACATTTTGCCTCCCTGAGGAAATCATTTGTTTTCTTTTCATGAACGCTGAAATCTGAGAGCCCAATTCATATTTGTTTTTGCTTTGGCTACTGGAACCATCAGAACCAAATTTGCATCTCAGCTTCTTTGGTAGGGGTAATACCATAGGGTTTTTCTGCCTTGCCTAAACTTCTGCCATCTTGATTCTCCCCCAACTGTGATGCCCCCAGTCCTAATGCATTATTTTTTTATTCCTTTTTTCCTGACTCACATATCTGTTTTCTGAACATCACCTAAAATCATTTGTGGAAAGAGGTGGGTCTGTAAATAAATCAATTCCCTTGGTGAATAATGAGCTCATAGAGTGAAATATCTTCAACCCAAGTTGTAGCTCCATTGACGAAACATATGTTTCTGTGTGTGAACCTGGGAAATCAGGTGCTGGTCCCAATGGTTGGTGTTGTTTTTCTGAACCCAAAATTGGAACAAAATAAGGAAGCCTGATATCCTTTGGACAAGAATCCCTGTCCCTTGGGGTTCTGCTCTCTCTCTTATCCCAGTTGCTCCTGCATCTTCACCCTCCCTCTCTTTGGACTCCTCACCCATGGCATCTAAACATGCTCAACCTTGCAGCAGAGTCAAAAAATAAAAATAAGCAATGTCCTTCTCCCCTCTCTATTCCTCTGCTTGAAGAGTGGGCAATATTCCACAGATGGGAATCCAAGACTTTCAAGGTCACTCAGAGCTGGACTGAGCCCTCCTGATTCTACGGGATCCAAACCTTGTGTGGGTCCCTGGATGCTGATGTTTAGATTGTCACACAATGAATAAAGTTTCAGACATTAGAGACTCATCACCAATAGAGGGCTGAATTCTATTTGTGCTGCTTGACTCTAGAGGTCAATGAATGGATTTTGCACGGCATCTCATGCGTTAGGGATGGTAGAGACATCATCTAGGCCAACCCTGCCACCCGGGGTCCTCTCCATCCCACACCTGCCTGGAGCCAGTCCCAGCGTCTGCCAGCCTCCCCAGCCACTGGGACGAGCGCCTTCACTGCACCTTCCTCTGCCAGGGGCTGTGCCCGCCCACCAGCTCTCCCAGGCCCATCAGCAGGACCGACGGATTGTGAATAGGATGGAGCTTCAGTTTCAGGGCCCTGGGAGGAGCCTAGCAGTGTGTCCCAGGGGGCACTTGTTGTGTGAAGTTTGCAGAGGGATGTATCTGGACCCGTACTGGTTAAGCCCACCATCTATTTCGCCTCCAACTTCTCTCCATCCTTCTGCTGTGGGTGGAGGAGGGGCCGGGGCATTTAGGGATCCATTTCAGGGGAAGTTGAGTTGGGAAACTGATTAGTTCTGGGTCGTGGGATATCTTTCTGTGGTTTGTGTCCACTTCTGTGTACAGTTATGTTGTTGGTCAACACCCAGGTTTAGAAATAACTTCTGTGAATCCTCCTCCCATCCCTCGGCTGCCCATGAAGCATGCTAACACCTGGATTTTGACAAACTGGTTACCAGGGTCACTGACACAGAGTATCCTGAGGTACAATCCCTGGGCTAGAAACCCAGAAATGCCCTGAAACTGAACA
>NC_041215.1:134910616-134910985 GCF_002837175.3 Physeter macrocephalus | reverse complement strand
TTGGAGTATAATTGCTTTACAGTGGTGTGTTAGTTTCTGCTTTATAACAAAGCGAATCAGTTATACATATACATATGTTCCCATATCTCTTCCCACTTGGGTCTCCCTCCCTCCCACCCTCCCTATCCCACTGCTCTAGGTGGTCACAAACCACCTAGCTGATCTCCCTGTGCTATGTGGCTGCTTCCCACTCGCTATCTATTTTACGTTTGGTAGTGTATATATGTCCATGCCACTCTCTCACTTTGTCCCAGCTTCCCCTTCCCCCTCCCCATACCCTCAAGTCCATGCTATAGTAGGTCTGTGTCTTTATTCCCGTCTTACCCCTAGGTTCTTCATGACATTTTTTTTTTCTTAGATTCCATATAT
>NC_041215.1:134909033-134909768 GCF_002837175.3 Physeter macrocephalus | reverse complement strand
TAATCCTTTGTCAGTTGCTTCATTTGCAAATATTTTCTCCCATTCTGAGGGTTGTCTTTTCGTCTTGTTTATGATTTCCTTTGCTGTGCAAAAGCTGTTAAGTTTCATTAGGTCCCAACTGTTTATTTTTGTTTTTATTTCCATTTCTCTAGGAGGTGGGTCAAAAAGGATCTTGCTGTGATTTATATCACAGAGTGTTCTGCCTATGTTTTCCTCTAAGAGTTTGATAGTGTCTGGCCTTACATTTAGGTCTTTAATCCATTTTGAGTTTATTTTTGTGTATGGTGTTAGGGAGTGTTCTAATTTCATTCTTTTACATGTAGCTGTCCAGTTTTCCCAGCACCACTTATTGAAGAGGCTGTCTTTTCTCCATTGTATATTCTTGCCTCCTTTATCAAAAATAAGGTGACCATATGTGTGTGGGTTTATCTCTGGGCTTTTTTGTGCCAGTACCATACTGTCTTGATTACTGTAGCTTTGTAGTATAGTCTGAAGTCAGGGAGCCTGATTCCTCCAGCTCCATTTTTCATTCTCCAGAATGCTTTGGCTATTCGGGTTCTTTTGTGTTTCCATACAAATTGTGAAATTTTAGGTTCTAGTTCTGTGAAAAATGCCAGTGGTAGTTTGATAGGGATTGCATTGAATCTGTAGATTGCTTTGGGTAGTAGAGTCATTTTCACAATGTTGATTTTTCCAATCCAAGAACATGGTATATCTGTCCATCTATTTGTATCA
>NC_041215.1:134908927-134909016 GCF_002837175.3 Physeter macrocephalus | reverse complement strand
GATTTCTGTGCATTAATTTTGTATCCTGCTACTTTACCAAATTCATTACTAGCTCTAGTAGTTTTCTGGTTGCATCTTTAGGATTCTCT
>NC_041215.1:134908448-134908917 GCF_002837175.3 Physeter macrocephalus | reverse complement strand
CTTCTCAAAGAACCAGCTTTTAGTTTTTATTGATCTTTGCTATTGTTTCCTTCATTTTTTTTTTCATTTATTCCCTATCTGATCTTTATGATTTCTTTCCTTCTGCTAACTTTGGGGTTTTTTTGCTATTCTTTCTCTAATTGCTTTAGGTGCAAGGTTAGGTTGTTTATTTGAGATGTTTCCTGTTTCTTAAGGTAGGATTGTATTGCTATACTTTCCTCTTAGAACTGCTTTTGCTGCATCCCATAGGTTTTGGGTCATCGTGTCTCCATTGTCATTTATCTCTAGGTATTTTTTGATTTCCTCTTTGATTTATTCAGTGATCACTTCATTATTAAGTAGTTTATTGTTTAGCCTCCATATATTTGTATTTTTTACAGATATTTTCCTGTAATTGATATCTAGTCTCATAGCGTTGTGGTCAGAAAAGATGCTTGATATGATTTCAATTTTCTTAAATTTACCAAGG
>NC_041215.1:134907171-134908194 GCF_002837175.3 Physeter macrocephalus | reverse complement strand
TGTGTTTGGGGTCTCCTTTTTGCAGGCTGCAGGTTCGTAGTTCCCGTTGTTTTTGGTGTCTGTCCCCAGTGGCTAAGGTTGGTTCAGTGGGTTGTGTAGGTTTCCTGGTGGAGGGGACTAGTGCCTGTGTTGTGGTGGATAAGGCTGGATCTTGTCTTTCTGGTGGGCAGGTCCACGTCTGGTGGTGTGTTTTGGGGTGTCTGTGGCCTTATTATGATTTTAGGGAACCTCTCTGCTAATGGATGGGGCTGTGTTCCTGTCTTGCTAGTTGTTTGGCATAGGGTGTCCAGCACTGTAGCTTGCTGGTCGTTCAGTGAAGCTGGGTTTTGGTGTTGAGATGGAGATCTCTGGGAGATTTTCACTGTTTGATATTACGTGGAGCTGGGATGTCTCTTGTGGACCAGTATCCTGAACTTGGCTCTCCCACCTCAGTGGCACAGCCCTGACACCTGGCTGGAGCACCAAGACACTGTCCTCCACACGGCTCAGAATAAAAGGGAGAAAAAATGGAAAGAAAGAAAGAAGAAAGAAAGAAAGAAAGGAAGGAAGAAAGAAAGGGGGTAAATTTTTAAGTAAAACAAAGAAAAAAGGAAGGACAGAACCCTAGGACAAATGGTGAAAGCAAAGCTATACAGACAAAATCTCACACAGAAGCATACACATACACACTCACAAAAAGAGGAAAAGGGGAAAAAATAATCTGTCTTGCTCCCAAAGTCCACCTCCTCAGTTTGGGATGATTCGTGGTCTATTCAGGTTTTCCACAGATGCGCGTACATCAAGTTGATTGTGGAGATTTAATCCGCTGCTCCTGAGGCTGCTGGGAGAGATTTCCCTTCTCGTCTTTGTTCGCACAGCTCTCGGGGCTCAGCTTCGGATTTGGCCCTGCCTCTGCATGTAGGTCGCCGGAGGGCGTCTGTTCTTCGCTCAGACAGGACAGGGTTAAAGGAGCAGCTGATTCGGGGGCTCCGGCTCACTCAGGCCGGGGGGAGGGAGGGGTACGGAATGCGGGGCGAGCCTGCG
>NC_041215.1:134809716-134906700 GCF_002837175.3 Physeter macrocephalus | reverse complement strand
CTCGGGCAGGTGAGTGCCGGGCGGCACCGATCCTCTGTGCGGGAATCTCTCCGCTTTGCCCTCCGCACCCCTGTGGCTGCGCTCTCCTCCAAGCTCCGGAGCTTCCCCCTCCACCACCCGCAGTCTCCGCCCGCGAAGGGGCTCCCGGTGTGTGGACACCTTTCCTCCTTCACGGCTCCCTCCCCGAGGTGCAGGTCCCGTCCCTGTTCTTTGTCTCTGTTTTTCCGTTTTTCTTTTGCCCTACCCAGGTACGTGGGGAGTTTCTTGCCTTTTGGGAGCTCTGAGGTCTTCTGCCAGCGTTCAGTAGGTGTTCTATAGGAGTCGTTCCACATGTAGATGTAGTTCTGATGTATCTGTGGGGAGGAAGGTGATCTCCGCGTCCTACTCTTCCGCCATCTTCTCCTGTCTCTGAATTCCCATCTTGGGGTTGATTGTCCCCTAAAACGCTGTGTGCACGTGCGAGGAGAAACACCTGGGCGTGAGGAGTAGGAGTCCTAGTGAGCTCATTCGGTGACCTGGGCAGAGCACTGAGCTCCTGGGGGCAGGTAGGGGGAGGTTGCTTGTCCTGGATGGTCACCCCGGCCCAGTGGACTCAGTGCTTTGACTGGCAAACCTCTGAGTCACTTGGGGCACATTGAAACAATGAAAACCAAAACCATGCAGACAAAACCATGGCTGCTCTCACTCCTGGGGGCTCTCCTCTGGCAGGTCTGGGTGGGGCCTGAACACACACGTCCTGTTTAGAAAGTTCGCAGAGTCTTCTGACATGTGTGTCTGTTGGAGGATCACTGGACCAGAACGACATCCAGCAGAGCTCTTTCCAGAGGCGGGGCAGTTAAGTGGCTTCCAAAACATCCCTGAGGTTCAGAAAAACAGTGCTGCAGAAACGGGCTCAGTTCTTGGGCCAGGCCCATTCTTCCCGCACGAGGCTGAGTCACACCAGAGCTTCTGTTCTCCTCCACTCACATCTGGTCCTCCCAGATGTGGCCACCGCCTCCCCCCTGGGGAAAGAATGTTTTCATGTTCGCTGGCTGGCCCCGTGCCTTCCAAAGGGTCAGCTGAACCAGAGTGGAGCAGTGCAGGAAAAATAGCCGGTGAGTTGACAAGTGGGTTTGATTTCAGAGAAATCGGTTTTCAGATGAGGAAGGGCGGGCTGAGTTGTGACAGCCCCGGCCACTCGGATTTCACAATCAGCCTCTGGGTTTTCATGAATCACACCCTTTCCAAGAAAAAGCCTAACCCTGACCTAGCAACGTGGTTTTCGCATCAAACACAAAGCTGATTCTGTTCAGAATATGGGCATGAACGGCCTTGGAAGTGTCACAGGCTGGATTCCCTAAGAATTCCTCAGATGTTAGACCTCAGTTCTTCTATGGCTCCATCAGTTTAAAATTCTGTAGCCCAAAGAGTTAAGGGCCTCAGAATACATTAATTAAGTACCTAGTTGGCCCCTCCCCAGCTTCTCAAGCAAAAACTTAGCACCTTCTCTCTGGGCTCTTCTTTGAGGAGCCCAGGTCAAGGTCAACAGGAAGGGACTCGACACTTGCCTGGGGTCCTGTGTCCTGATGCTCCCACTCCCCTCTGGCCATCACTGGCTCCCAGGGCCCCTAGAGGGCATATTTCTGGCTACTTGGTCTCCTGAATGACACCACCCAGCCCACCTGGGCCTTCCAGGCACCATCTTTCCACCTCACTCACCCCGAAGACTCAGTCCTCCCAGATCAACCCACAGCCTCCATTCACCGCCCTGAGAGAGTAGAGAAAAAGTCTCCATTAAAACACTGACAAAGCGGGTGTAGTGTGGTGAACGTGGGGTCTCAGAAAGGTATGCCCGCACCAGAATCCCTGGGACCTGTGAATGTTAATTTAATTAAAATAAATAGCAATTTAAAAGTTCATAACAGGTCTTTGTAGCGCCATTAATAAGGGACTCTGAGGTGAGGAAATCATCCAAGATTACCCTGTGGGCCCTGAAGCCAATGACAAGTTTCCTTGTAAGAGACACGGAAGAAGAGGCAGAGATTGGAGTGATTCGGCCACAAGCCAAGGAACGCCAGGAGCCTCCCGAGGCTGGAGGAGGCATGGAAGGATCTGTCTCTGGAGCCTTTGTATGGGCCCTTGAACTCCTTGATTTCAGGGATCTGGCCTCCAGAACGGTGAGTTTCTGTAGTTAAAAGCCACCCAGTTTGTGGTAATTTTTAATGGCAGGCACAGGAAACTAAGCACACGCGCACACACACACACACACACACACACACACACACCCCAGTGAGGGCGCTATAAACATAGAGGCAGGGCTCAGCAGAGGGGCCAGAGGGCAGCTGAAGAGACCTGAGACTTCCGGCCGCAGCACAGAGGCCAGGACCATCTCCTCCTCGCACCCCGCACCTCACTTCCATCCAGGCACTCCGTGTCTGCCCCTCAGGTGCCCACCATCCAGCCTCGGCCTCCAGGTCATTGACCTGGAATGTCCTGCTCTCAGTTCTGTGGCCCCACAGACCCCCTTGGCGGGAGGGCTGCTCAGCTGACCTGCCCAGATTCCATCACCCGGCAGGCAGGCTAGCTCTGTCCTCCCAGCCGTCAGCCACCCCTTCATCGGGCCCCTCCCGTTGCTCCAGGACATGTCTGCTCTGGAGCCAGTTCTGCGGGTCTGTTCTGTCCGCCCCTTCGCATCCGGGCCGCCCTGAGTGCCTGGACGCCGGCTCAGCGTCACTGATCATCCTGTCTCATTGCACGTCCCCGTCACGCAGCCACGGACTGAGACTTTCTATTTCTTCTCCTTGAAATATATTCTGTGAATCCTTTCTTTACCATTTGGATTAAAAATGTTTTTTAAAAAATTGAAGTATAGTTGAGTTACAAAATTGTGTTAGTTTCGGGTGTACAGCACAGTGATTCAGTTATACATATATAAATACATATATTCTCTTTTTACATTTTCTTCCATTACATTAGATTATTACAAGATATTGAATATAGTTCCCTGTGCTATACGGTAGGACCTTGTTGTTTTTCTATTTTATATATAGTAGTGTGTACCTGTTAATTCCAAACTCCTAATTTATTCCTCCCCCATTTGGATTTTAAAGATGATTTGAGCCATTTTGGATTTTAATGAGGAAAATCCTGATGGTTTTTTTCTCATCCCCCTTTTGTGTGAGTGTGTTAATTTCGAGACATTGGTTATCTTACAGTGTAGGCTGGTGCCGGTTCTTCCTTTCTCACATAAAGGCTTTCAGCACATTAATACTGCTAATAATACAGTATTAACCTTGTTCTGAGAGCAAAAAGTCTAAACTTATTCTGTGTCACTTTTCACCGTGACTGTTAATGTGATCTAGAATACAGATCTAACGTCTAGTTCATGCATTTTTGTCACCATTTTATTTCTTAACCTATAGAATTTGATATTTCCTGAAATGGTATTTTCTTTCAGTTTGACTTTTTAAAAAAAGATTAATTAATTAATTTGTTTTGTTTTTTGGCCGTGTTGGGTCTTTGTTGCTGTGCGCAGGTTTTCTCTAGTTGCGGCAAGCGGGGGCTACTCTTCTTTACTGTGTGCAGACTTATTGTCGTGGCTTCTCGTTGCAGCACGTGGGCTCAGTAGTTGTGGCTCGTGAGCTCTAGAGCGCAGGCTCAGTAGCTGTGGTGCACGGGCTTAGTTGCTCCGCAGCATGTGGGATCTTCCCGGACCAGGGCTCAAACCAGTGTCCCCTGCACTGGCAGGCGGATTCTTAACCACTGCACCACCAGGGAAGCCCCAGTTTGACTTTTGATAAGACAGTTCAGAGAAAACAAATCTTGATAAAGAAATAGAAAGAAGTAGGTAACTCACGACTTCACGAGGGCCCAGGTAACCCATAACTACCTCTTTTCTGCTTTCACATCAACTCCTGCCATGACGGTTAATTGAGAAGAGCATCCTAGAGTTTTCACTTTTGCTGCTTCTTTGTAGCAGTGTATGAAGTCTAGTTTTCCGCAGGATAAATCAGTGTTGGCCTCTTGATGCCCCTACTGTCTGTGGAGCAGTGGGGATGCCTTTCATTCCAGCCATAAGAGCATCTTCTGATTTTCTGTGTACATTACATGCATGCCCTTCCTCTCCTTCCCATCCATCACGGTGGAATGCTCCAGTCGCAGACTCTGATGAGAAGGGTCAGATGGGACACCTGTTGGACACACTGCTTTTGTCAAACCATAACCAGAAAGAAAATAATTGAAAGAAGACAGACAACAATTCATTACTAATTATACAGCAGGGCCATCTTGGCCTCAGAGGTACAGTTCCAACTAAGTATATTTGGAAACTAAGTAGTAGTAAAAAAAAGTTTATGTTTACACATTGGACATAGCTCATGTGTTCTGCGAGACTTCAGAATTATACGCCACCAAGGAGGCACTACAGGAGACCCGAAATAATTTCACTTTCCATCATGGGTAGCTTCGCTTTCAAAATAAAATCTCCCTAGTCATGATGTCACTTAATTACTAATTAAAGCAATCGTAGTCCCATCTTGTGATGCTCTAAAATCGTTATTATTAGAACCCTAAATCTGACAGAATTCACTGCCTGCCTTTGGGCTGATGGCAGAGTCCTGAAATCAACCACCAAATCTGTCCTCGGAGGCAAACAGAGGTCCACTAACGACAGATCCCCTTTTTGGGGTGGCCGCTGGGGACAGGCTGATAGGTACAACACCCCAAAACAAACACTTCCTCTCCTCCAGACCCTCCCCCATCCTCTGACCCATCCCTTCCCATGGTTAGGGCATTTTGCTGATACAAGTAGTTTGTGGCTTGTTTACGTATGTTTTCACTGCAGCTTTTCGGAAACTCAGAGCTAAGTGTAGCGTTCGCGGGTAATAATTACTTCACAACAGCTTCCTCTGCTCCTTGAAGATGGTCTCTCTTCTGCCTTGATATTTAATTCTGTGTTACATTCCGCAAGCGCTGGGGGGCTGCCAGGGCCTGGTTAGGAATTGGCCTTCGTGCTTGGAAAGAAGAGAAGGGAAGCAGGACAAGCTGGTGGGGGAAGGTCTAGAGGGGCGAGGGAGCTGTGCAATGAACGCTATTTCCAAGTCTCCCCAGGACTATCTCCAGTTCTTCCAATATGCCCTCCCCGTTCCCACGGCACCCCTTCAACTCCCCTACACAACTGCCCGCGCTCCTGCCCTCCGGGATTACATGTGGAGACAGCTATCACCCTCCCTGCCGAGGGGCTGTCTTTTGTCCCTGAGGAATCCTGGCTGGGCTGGACTGGGGCTGAAACTTAAAATAATGTGTGGTTTCATTATCGAGTTCTTCAACAGTTTTATGTGTATTCAGAATGCGAGATAAGGTGAGTAAAATAACCCCTTGGCCATAATTCTTCTGAAACAACTGTTTTCAAAATATTGTTTTACCCAGAGGGTGCCACCTTCAAATAGTTGAAGCAACTTCTAAAAGGGCCAGGCTGTCAACCTCGAATTTAATGCATGAATTGTACTTTAACCCTGCAAACAAGATTCCCTCAATCGCAATTTTTTGCTTCATGTCTGGGTCTCTTAGCTTTTCCCAAGTGTGGTCCAGAACTACTCGCTTTAGAATCATCTAGAAATCTGTGGACTTGCTCCAGAACTACTCACTTAGAAATTCTCCTGGTAGAACCTGAGTTTAACAGGCTCCCAAAAGATACTTAGGCAACATAAAGTTTGAGACCCGCTACATTAGGAGTTGGCAAACACTTTCTAAGAAGGGCTAGACAGTAACTATTTTAGGATTTGTGGGCCATACGTCTCTGTGACAACTACCCAACTCTGCTACAGGCAATGCATAAATGGGATGGCCATTGGCTGCGTTCCAATAAAATTTTATTTAAATAAATAAGTGGTGGGGTGTGTTTGGCCCTCAGGCTGTAGTTTGCCAACCCTGGCACTAGATAGTGAGTTTAGACAGGGGAGACTGTATTTACCTTGTTTGCCACTGCAAGAAATCAGCTCGGTCTGTATCATAAAATAGTCACTTGGTAAACACTGATTGAGTACATAAATGAATGGATGCTTACAAAGGACATTGACTTTTAAGGTTATTTTAAAATTTACATAGAGTAAAATTTATTCTTTGTTATTGAACTCAGGTTTGGCTGCTCCGTTGCTCAAGAATCCAATACTAAGAGAAGAGTGTTCCCTAAAAGGAAAGAAAGCTTTATTGAGGAAGCTGGCACTGCTGGAGAGAAGGTAAACTCATGTCCCAAAGAACCATTTCCCCACTGCCCATCAGGGGACAAGAGCTTTTAAAGGGGAGTTTCAGGGGTGTATAGGTGGAGGGAGGGGGCTACATGCAGAGCAGCTCTGACAGTCATCTTGAAATTGATCATGCATTGTCTGATCAGTATCATCTTGATTGTTTTAAGTACAATTAATCTTCAGCTCTGGGGCTGGTTTGTTCCCATTTCCTTGAGGCCGGTTCTCGGAATTGTGCAAGATGGAGCAGTTTATGTCATGCCTACTGTCTGGTCATCATGCAGTTGACTTCTTCCACATGGTGGGGGCTTCAGTCTCTGCAAAACAGCTCAAAGGATGTGGCTCAGAATATTATCTATAGTATAGCCCTTGAGAAGGAACTAAAAGTCCTTGACTTTGTTTAATGGCTGAACTTATTATTTTGTCTTGTTTGATTGCTTTCCTTTGTCTCTGTATTTTCTCATTTCTCTGATTAAATTCTTTGGCTCTTTTCTTATAGACAAGAGGCAGACGGAGGACATGGGGAGTGGTCTGTCATGGGAAGGTCCCACAGGGTCCCGTTCCATTACATTTTTGGTGTCCAGTTCTATGGGTTTCGGCAAATGCGTAGAGTCACGTGACCACAATTGAAATCAAGGTACAGAGCAGTTCCACCCCACCCCAAAGTCCCTCTAACTGCCCTTTGTAGTCAAATTGATCTGTTCTCTGTCCCTATATCTGGCCTTTGTCAGAAGGTGAAATTAATAGCATAGTATAGAAGGTAGCTTTCTGAGTCTGGCTTCTTTCACTTTGCACAGAGCTTTTGAGATTACTTGTGTGGCTTCTTGAATCAGTGGTCTGTCCCTTTTAGCTCTGAACAGTATCCATTGAACATTTGTGCCACAGTTTATCCATTCCCCAGCTGAGGGAAATTTTGGTTGTTTCCAGTTTTTGGCAATCCGGAATAAAGCTGTTATACACTCCTGTGGACATAACATTATCATTTCTCCTGGTAAGAACCTAGGAGACAATTGCTGAGTTACAAGGAAGTGTATGTTTAACTTTATTAGAAACTGTCAAACTGCTCTTTGAAAGCTGTCTTATTTGCATTTCTACAAGCGACGTATTCCAGTTATTCCATATTTGTGCAAACACTTGGTATTGTTGGGTTTTTGTAAAAAATTGAAATCATTCCAGTAAGCATTTAATAGTATCTCATTGTGGTTTTAATTTGCAGTTTCTTAGTGAGTAATGATGTTGAGCATTTTTTCACGTGCTTATTTGACACCTGTGTGTCTTTTGTCCATTTTTTAAAAAATTAGGTTTTTGTTTTTTTGTTGAATTTTGAGTTGTTTATATACTCTTAATACAAGTTCATTGTCAGTTATATGATTTGCAAATATTTTCTGTCAGTTGGTGGTTTGTCTTCTCATTCTCTGTCGCAGAACAGATGTTTTGAAGTTTTGATGGTGTCCAATTGATCTATTTTTTCTTTTATGAATTGTGCTTTCATTATCCTATCTTCATCTAACATAAGGTCACAGATATTTTTCCTATGCTTTCTCTAAAAACTTTATAGGTTTACATGCTACAGTCAGGTCTATGATTCACTGAGTTAAATTTCATACAAGGGGGGAGGTATAAGTCAAGGTTTATTTTTTGCATATAGGTGTCTAATTTTTCCAGTACCATTTGTTGAAAAGACCATCCTTCCTTCATTGAATTGCCTTTGCACTTTTGTTGAAAATCAATTGACCATATTTGTAGGGGTCTATTTCCAGACTCTCTGTTCTGTTCCATTGATCCATGTGTCTGTATTTACGCCTCTTCCATTCCTGATATTAATAATCGGTGTCTTCCCTCTTTTTTCCTCGATTAGTCTCACTAGAAGTCTATTAACTTTATTGGTATTCCCAAAGAACCAGCTTTTAGTTTCTTCATTTCCTCTATTATTTTCCTATTTTAAATTTCATTGATTTACGTTCTAATTTGAATTCTTTCCTCTGCTTGCATTTAGGTTTAATTTGCTCTTCTTATTTTCCTAGGTGAAAGTTTAGATTACTGATTTTAAATATTTCTCTAAATGTGCATTTAATGCTGTAAATTTACCTCTAAGCACTGATTTCACTGCATCCAACATTTTTGTTTTATTTTCATTTTCACTTCGTTAAAAATTATTATTTTAACTTCCTTGAGAGTTCTTCTTTAACTCATGGGTTACTCAGAAATGTATTGTACAATTTCTAAATATTTGGGGATTTTCCAGCTATCTTTCTTATTAATTTCCAGCTTAATTTTGTTATGGTCTGAGAATATACTTTGTATAATTTCTATGAAAAAAAAATTGTTAAGATGTGTTTTATGCCCCAGAATGTAGTCTACCTTAGTGAATGTTCCATGTGCCCTTGAAAAGAATGTATATTCTGCTATTGTTGGGTGTCAATTAGGGTATAAATTCATTGATACTGCTCTTCAGGTCATCTATTCCCTTACTCATTTTCTTTCTGCTTTGTCAATTACTTACGGAGGAATGTTGAAGTCTCCAACTATACTTGTGGATTTATCTATTTCTCCTTTCGGTTCTACAAGTTTTTGCTCTTGTATTTTGGCACCCTGTTGTCAGGTGCCTGCATGTTTAGGATTGCTGTCCTCTATAAGAATTGACCACTTAATGATTATGTAATGACCCTCTTTATTTTTTTACACTTTTTATTTTATATTGGAATATAGCCAATTAATAATGTTGTGATAGTTTCAGGGGCACAACAAAGGGACGCAGCCATACATATACATGTATCCATTCTCCCCCAGACTGCCCTCCCATCCAGGCTGCCACATAACCTTGAGCAGAGTTCCCTGTGCTATACAGTAGGTCCTTGTTGGTTACCCTTATTAAATTTAGCAGTGTGTATATGTCAGTCCCAAACCCCCTAACTATCCCTTCCCCCATGCTTCCCCCAAGTAACCATAAGGTCATTCTCTAAGTCTGTGAATCTGTTTCTGTTTTGTAAATAAGTTCATTTGTATCATTTCTTTTTAGATTCTGCATATAAAGGATATCATACGATACTTCTCTTTCTCTGTCTGACTTACTTCACTCAGTATGACAATCTCTAGGTCCATCCATGTTGCTGCAAATGGCGTTGTTTCATTCTTTTTAATGTCTGAGTAATATTCCATTGTATATATGTACCACATCTTCTTTATCCATTCATCTGTTGATGGACATTTAGGTTGCTTCCATGTCTTGGCTATTGTAAACAATGCTGCAATACAAACTGGGGTGCATATATCCTTTTGGACCATGTTTTTCTCCAGATATATGCCCAGGAGTGGGATTGCAGGGTCAGTAAATGATCTTCTTTATCCCTGATAATCTTCCTTGTTCTGAATTCTGCTTTGTACGGGGTTAATATGGCTCCTCCAGCTTCCTTTAGATGAGTATTTGTATAATATCTTCCTTCATCCCTTAACTCAACATATCTGAGTCTTTATATTTAAAACGAGTTTCTTGTGAATAGTATACAGTTGAGTGTTTTCCTTTTAATCCAATTTGACAATCTCCGTCTTTTAGCTGTTGTGCTTAGACCATTTGTGTTGAAAGTGATTGTTCATATACAGGCAGACCTTGCTTTGTACAGTAGTGTAGACTGTGGAAGTGAATATGGAAGATGAAACCACACAAAGTGATCTTAATAACCAATGGGAAAAATTATGATGGTTTCATAACTTTTAACCTTTCATAACAGTTTCCTGCTGTTGGTTACAGCAGTATAGGAAAATGAAAAAATTATAAAACGATTATTTATTTAGAAGACTATAATTTAAAACATTAGCAACACTGAGAATTAAAATGTTTCATTCTTGGTGAAAACTACCAAGAGTGTGTGAACAGTGCTTACCTTCTGCTCATTTATATCACTTATAATATGTAGTGAACATCTTTTCTATGCTTCTGCAAATTGTCCTACTCCTTCCTAAATTTGATCAGCCTCCAACATTTTATCCTTTGCTCTCATAATGTCATGAAATATCTCTGAGAGTTCCTTTAATGGGAAGTTTCATCTCGCATCACTAGCACTGGAAAACTTCATCTTTTGTCGGAACCACTTTCCTCATTTACGTTGATAAATTTGCCTTCTGTATGTTCCTCTGACTGCTTATGTAGTGTCTTTTGAAAGGTGATCGTGGCATTCTCAGGGTCATCTATTTCTTCTATAAATCCATTTCTGTCCAACTGGAATTTTCCTTGAACGTTATCACTTTTCATTTACTTGATGCACTTTCAGGTATCTTGGCCAGTTTCCTCTTCAGTTATCCATTCTTTGTAAACATCACATGGTTTTATCACTGGGAGGCAAGGAGGCAACAAAACTACATGCTTTGCTGTCTGTGAGGGGACTGAATATCAGTCCATAACAGATGTACAGTGACCAACCACTGGCAGACTTTGAAAGGAGTGATGGAATTGGTGACTGGTCTGATACACATGTATCAGATGTGGACCAAAGAGCCAGCAGTGGAATCTGGGCTTTCTGCAATTCCTCACAGTCAATGTTCCATGGTACCTGAATGTGGAATGGTGTCGTTGGGGGCATCATTTAACTGGATTGTTCTTGTCTCCCTTCTTGGCTTTGCCCTTCTCAGTCTGCTCTGACAGCAACCCAGCTGTAACCGGGGGCCTCATCAACTGGAAAGGAGTGGGGAAGGATCGCATCACACAGCGGTTCTCTTTCACTAGCAGGATGGGATATCTCTGTGCTCTCTGGAAACGTCCTTCCCAGGAGGAAGGCTTTCGTTCTGTAAGCAGGAAGTTCCTGGTTGGGTTATACAATGGTTACCGCTTTCTTCCTCCTGTAGGGACAGTGGGACGAGGAGGTGTCCCCTCTGCATCCACCCCACTTTTCTCTGTGGGATTCTGTTAGGGCTCCCAGAGGAAAAGCCTGCAGAGGTGGGGGGGGGTCCCTCCAGGTCTGTGGCCCCCAGGACCTTCTCGCGCGACATCCCACACTCAGATTTCAGCAATTCGTCAGAATTCCTACCTTGATGTCCCTGCTGGCTTGTGGCGTCTGGTGGTTTCTACTCCAAGTTAGCAAATTTCAGGTTCTGAATCTCCCCTGTGAACACACACTTCTTCAGATTTTGGGATGATGGGTTGCCCTGAGAACTCAGTTCTCTGATGGATCCAAGAAAAGTTGTTAATATTCAGTTCATCCAGCTTCTCTTACTATATACAAGGATGACAGTGCTGACTTCCGAGCTCTTCATGCGTCTGAGCTAAAACTAGAAGTCCAGCAAAGCCGTGTTGGAGTTTCCTTCTCGACTTTCTGGCTGTGAGGCCCCCAGAGAGGGGAAGGCCACCAGGGGAAAGACATTTACTGCAGGTCAGAGCAGCCTGGCTCCCATCAGACCCAGACGGTTTAGGAGTCATTCCATGGGCATGGTCTTGGCATCTTTCACCAAGAGGGCTGGTAGCATCCATAGGACACTCAAGCCAGAGGACAAAAGCTTCGGGAACAGAGCAGACCCATCCTCCAAGTTACTGGGCTTTTTCTGAGCGCCAGACACTGCTCTGTCCTCCGCACGGACGAGGCATGTATAATGATCCCAAATCCAAGTTCATCTGCCCTGTTAAACCCCTACAATGACCCAGCCTCTTTGCCCCTCACCACATCCACTTTTCCCAAAGTGTACTCTGAAGTGCTGGCTCTGGGAGATGTTAATCAGAGTCATGGGGGGTTGGGGCAGAGGCGGGTGCCATAGGGAAACCAGTTTGGGAAACTGGGCTGTAACTTGAGGAGGATTCTGATTCCAAGGTGCTAATCCTTGTACAGAGGGACTGGATTCTGGGACTGAAAGAGGAAGGTGGTAAAGTTCATGGGGGCCGGTCTCCTCCGAGCCGTTCACAGGGACCGAAGGGAACAAATTGATCAGAAATAGACCCCCTGGGAGGTGATTCAAAGGGGTTCTGAAGACAGGATCCGTGCAGCCCAGCTAAACACCTGTTTAAAAATCTTGCTGGAGAAAGAATCTAAATGTACACTAGACTAACTGGAACAGATGAAATAACTGATGCCCTTAGAGATCACACAAGAAGCCTCCACCTCGGGAAAGCTTCCCCGCAGTCAGAAGGAGGAGGCCACGGCCCCCTGGGAAACGACATGTCCTCCCGGCCTGCATCAGGGAAAAGAAAGCACGTTCACCAAATATCTGACTTAGAGACAGTTTACCCTGTCATTGTTCAGGAGACTCTTCCAAAGCAAGACAAGATCAGTCGCACATGTGGAGGTGTCTCATCTGACACCTGTATCATACAAGCCAAAGTTCTTTCAGGAAAATTCCAAAGAGGCGCTGGCTATTGCCCAAGGCAGCTTATTCTCCAGGAAAGAAAAGCTCATGATAATGAGCTGAGTGTTCTCTTGGCTGAGAGACACCTGCACAAATGAGTGCTTATCTGAGACCAAAAATATCAAGGAAGACTTTTAAAGGTTTACAAAATATCCTTGTTTCTGATTTTGCACATGGAGCGTTTGGCAGACGTCCCCAAGGGTGACCACCCCGAGGAAGCAGGGCACCGGGCTGCGGTGGGTGGGTGTCCAGGGTGCAGGGCCCAGAGCCCCTGCAGGCTCAGCCCCTCACTGAGCATGAGAATCTGGGGCCAGCTTTTGATCCAACCCTCCCGCCTCCAGACGAAGTGTCTGGCCTGGGCTCCATCCTCCCCTGTCTGATGTCCCTGGGGCAGCTCCTGGGAAAAGGACTCTCGTCCCCCTCACCCCTCAGATTCCAGAACCCTGGGAAGAGACTGACTGCCCCCCGGGGAATCTTCCTCACCAGGGGCTCCCCCTCCAGGCACGGCCTCCACCGAGTGCAGGAAAAAGTGTCTGCACCAAGCCCTGTCCACACAGCAGAAAGTGAAAGCAGAAGTGAGTCGCCTTCCTTCCAATGAGGCTGGTTCTGAGGATCCAGAACCACAGCAAGTTGCTTTTCTCTCTACTCAAATGATTTTGTTTTTTCCCTCTTCCTTTTATTGCTGTTAGTTTTTATTGGCCCAGATGGAAACTTGATAGGGTTTTATTATTCTTAGATAATTTTTATAACTGTAGTTTATATAAATCTGACTCATATAAATTAACTGATTTGATTTTACTATATTTGTAAGGAGTGTATTATAGTGTCTTTATTGTTGTTCACAAATCATCCAAAAAGACAGCAAACATTTTATTTTGTCTTTTTCCTAGAATAATTTTGACATTTTTCTATTTTGGTTTTACCACTGTTATTTAAGTAAATATATACATTAACTCCAATGGAGACTTGCTAGGAAAATTTTTAGGGCAGCGTTTTATAAATCCACATTTGTCAATGTGAGTCTTATTCATTTGTTGTTTCCATCTTATTTGGTGCAATAGTATTTTTGTTATTACTTTTTTTTTTTAATAGAAATTTATTTTTATTTATTTTTGGCTTGCTGGGTCTTGGTTGCTGTGCACGGGCTTTCTCTAGTTACTGTGAGCGGGGGCTACTCTTTGTTGTGGTGCACGGGCTTGTCATTGTGGTGGCTTCTCTTGTTGTGGAGCACAGGCTCTAGGCACGGGCTTCAGCAGTTGTGGCACGCGGGCTCAGTAGTTTTGGCTCACAGGCTTCGTTTCTCTGCGGCATGTGGGATCTTCCCGGACCAGGGCTCGAACCTGTGTCCCCTGCATTGGCAGGCGGATTCTTGACCATTGCGCCACCAGGGAAGCCCTGGTATTACTATTTACCAGTATCTTCTACTGGTAAACAGTAGACCAAACAGTAAATTTTGGTCTCTCTTCTGAAGTCATATTGAATTTCCTCTCCTTTGATGTCACTGCTGGAGTTAAGTGATTCCACAGATGTTTGGATGGCAGCTCAATACAATTATAATTCTTAGGAGACTATTTTATAAATGCGGCTTATTTAAAAGTGCCTCTCCTGTGTGCATGGTTCCCTTTCCTCTGTCTCTGCTTGGAGGAAGGACAGCATTTCTCTCGTAGCTGTTCAATAAAGCCCACGCATGGGCATCAGGCAGAGGTTTACGTAAGCTGTCTCACAATCACAGGTATTTGGAACTCAAAGTTTATTTCTGTTTACCAAGGGGTGAATTTACTCTAGTTATGAGATTAACTAACTAAAGTTTGGTCTTAACAAATAGTTTTGGAAGCAATGAATATGGCCAAAGACCCTTACCTCAACGTTCGTCCTCAATGCTGACCTGTGTGAGGAGGGGGCTGGGAGGGCTTACGGAGGACCCGACAGAGGATTTCGGCTCTTCACCAATTTCACCACTAAAACTGAGGAAGAACCACCTGAAAGAGCCCCCAGTGGTCAAAGCTAGAACAATTTTGGCAACAGAAGAGA
This sequence comes from Physeter macrocephalus, assembly GCF_002837175.3. Taxonomy (NCBI): domain Eukaryota; kingdom Metazoa; phylum Chordata; class Mammalia; order Artiodactyla; family Physeteridae; genus Physeter; species Physeter macrocephalus. Next base: position 134,892,121 of record NC_041215.1, on the reverse strand, counting down.
TAACATAATAATGGATTATAATCCAAAGTACAAAATAAACACGCATGACTCCATACTGGTTTAAATAAATGATGGAATAAAGGAAGGGGAGAAAAGAATACCAAATTACATAGGTAGGACTCCCCTCTCCCCGAAGTGGAGCTTAAAATCCTCTGCCCTTACGTGTGAGTGGATTTAATGACTAGCTTCCAAGAAACAAAGTACGAAAACGGAAAAATCCTCACACCCCAGCGGAGAGGCCTCACAGATACCACTTTAACCAACTGATGGAGGTTAAGATCTACCAGGATAAGTCGCTCTGATATCTTGTCCCCCTGATATGAGAAGGTCACTGCATCTCTGTGGTTTCTTTCCCCAAATCCATAACCCCAGTCTAATCACAAATAAACATCAGACCAACCCAGATGAAGGGGCGCAGTGAGATCTCTGACCAGTACCTGCAAGTCTATGAGATCATGAAAATAAGGACACAGTGAGAAACTGTCACAAATCAGAGACGACTAAGGAGATGTCATGCCTGAATACAATGTTGGGTCCTGGAACAGGAAAAGGATATTAGTGGGAAAACCCGTGAAATCCTGTAGGATCTGGAGTTCGGTGGACAATAACACACCATGTTAATTTCTTAGTTTTGAGAAATGCACCCTAGTTATGTAAGATGTTAACATTGGGGGAAATTGGACAAAGGGGATACAGGAACCCTCAGCCCTGCCTTTGCAACTTTTCTGTAAATCTAAAATTTTTCCAAAATTAAAATTTTATTAAGCTTCCAAGTCATCCTCTCCCTACTTCTCCTGCTAAATTCAACAAAACCCTGGACATAAGACAACAGATAATCCTAGGACAGCTCTTAACAGGAAAAGGTCTGGCTGGGGACCTCAGGACTGAGGAACAACAGGGCAGTAAGTTCCTTGGCTCTTCTTTTTATGTTCCATATTTTCTAGACTAGATGCTGGAGGAGCCTGAAACCCAGAACTTCCAACAGAAGCAGACAAGAAAAGCCCCAAGAAAATCCCAGTTTTACTGGCCAAAAGACCGGGAAGGGGACATCCCCGTAGGACAGAAAGGTTTTGACAGCACCCGCGCCCCAACCCAACCCAATGCCACGACACCTCCTCCTCGCCCCACCCCGAGCTGTTGTCAGTGCAGCCTGAGCGGAGAGCGTGGACACCCACCCTGCTCCCCAGCCCTCGGTATATTGAGGACCCAGAGAAGTGCCCCCTTCCCTGCTGATTCAGTGTCAGGGAAGACAGAGAGGGGACTCTGAGCTTCCCCCCTCCCCCACTTAGAGAGCGAGGGAGACTGTCAGACGAGAGGGAGCTGAAGAAAGGGGTCCTCTCCACTTCCATGGAAAGTCCTAGGCAAACTCCAGACCACCTAAATCTGAAACTGACCTGAACGAACGTGCCAGGACTCAGAGCTGGACCGCAGTGTGGAAAACCAGCCGGGCTTTCAGAGTGACCTCTGAGCTGCACACAAAGTTGACAGAATGGCACGGCGAGGGCCCCAATCCAAATTGTTGTTGGAACTACAGCCCACAAAGATCAGCCAGACGCCGTGCATCAAACTTAGACTGGGTGACTGCTGCTAAAATAGGAGATTCATAAAGGATCTGATCACCTGATATACCAGCCAGATGTCCGGGGTGCAGGAGAAAAATCACTTGTCAGATCAAGGGCGTCTCTGGAATGATGCACCCGGGGTTGTGCACTGCACAGTCTTGCATGGTGACACAAGTGGCCCTGAGAAAGGGCATCTGTACCTCAGTGCTTCTAAAGTTTCCAGTATTTCTAAAGAACGTGTCTCTGGGCACTTGCTTTGGGTGGGTGTGGAGTAGAGACCCTCAGTGACTTCCTCCCGAAAAGCCTTGAGGGTTGCAGGGGGTAGAGGACTGGGAAGGGGGAGGAGAGTCAGCATGTGTAGGGACGGGGGGTTTGGACCCACTCTCCTGCTGTGTTTGGACCACCACTTTCCAACAGTATTGAAATAAGAATAGGGCCTTTCCCTGGATCCATCGCATAATTGACTATTTCCCATTGAAAATGCTCTTGACTTGTGTTCATGGCCAAGAGCAATAAACAGACACTTTATCATTACCTGGATGTCTCTTCTGAATTGGAGGAAGGATGAATGATTAGTTATTGATAAAGAACTAAATTTATAGAGCGCCATATTACGGTTTTAAATTTCACAACAGAATGAAGCCAGGACGCTTTCCCCTCTTGCGTAAAAGCTACAGCTCTTGCTTCTCTGGCTTGGAACACCCATTCTGTGCTGCTGGTTAGCCCCTGCCTAAGCTTTGCCCGAGAAAGGGGCTGTTTGAGAGTCAAAATCTTGTCTATCCTTTCTTTTCAAATGAGCAAACCAGCCAAACACTTGTAGGTCATTAGAAAGCAAAATACCTTGATCACAGGACCTCACATACGCACCCCCGCATCCCACCCCAAATGTTTCCAATCAGCTATGAGAACAGAGGGGGCAGTACAAACAGTGTGGAAATGGAACACACCTTTCGGTTTAGATCACCTAAGGTTGGTTAACACCCTCTACAGTTTACAAAGCCCTTCTTGCTTTAGCAGCATTTGTTTGAACCTTGCGTTAGTCATATGGTGCCCTTTGGATTTGCAGAGAGGTTCATTATCACACCACTCGTAGGAATTGGTTTTCCTTCCTTAGACAAGAGTTAAGTCCTTGGGTTTAATGTCAGGAACTCTTCCTAGATGTATTTGTGTGGCACCTTCTGTTTAAAAAGGCCAATCAGGCACCAAAGTATTTCACTTTTGACTGGCCTTTAGGAAACTCGTTGCTAAATTTAATATTAACTTGTAATAATAAGCTCGTATCGGGATGTTGTAGCATTCACTCCTTCTGCGTCTTTAAGATGGTCTCCAATTGTACTACGTTTCATTATGTTCTGTCATACAGTGTCTTTTAGGCAGGTTAGCGATTTTGGATTTTATCCGAAGGGCTGTAGGAAGCCATAAAGGGGTTTTGGCGGGGAGTTGACATGACCGAATAAGTTTAAACAGATCATTCTGGCTGTCATATGTGGAATGGAATTGAGTGGGGCAAGGAGGGGAGGCGAGAGACCAAACATGAGATTATTTCACAGGCCTGGAGCAGGGTGGTCACAGAGGAGAAGGAGAGGGGTGGACAGACTCAAGATCATTTTGGAAGTAGAACTGACAGGACTTAGTGGTGGTCTGGCAGTGGGGGTGAGTCCAGTGGCTGATGGGTGGCAGGTCAGTAGGGAGGGAGCAGGATGCAGGAGGAAGTTTGGGGAGAAAAGGGGAAAACAATCACGCATGTCCCACTTCACGCCGATACATTAACTTCTATTATCTGTGAAGCTGCAGGAAGATCAGGACAGTGACTCAGAATGGGACGGGAGCTTGCATTTCTCAAGGAGATGGGGACACATGCACAGACTGGTGGCCCTTGTCAAGCTGCTCTGGCTACCACTGTGCACCCTTCTGTGACGGACAGGGTTTCCTGTCTGCTGAGTCACGGCTGGGCATTCTCCTACTTGAGACCCAGAAAGAAAAGCCTTTCGTGGTGGTGGCAGAGGTGGGGGGCAGGGGTTGCCCTCTGAGGTCTATCTTGGTTGTCACTCACCACTCCCTTCCTTGACCCTCTTGGTGTGAGGAGATAAGGGGGCCTGTTGATCAGCCTCTTGAACCTCGCCTCCTCCGGCTTATCCCATTTCCCCAGCTTGTGGCCCCTCCCCAGTGACTGGGTCCCCCTCTAATTGTGTAGTAGGACATGGCTTTTTGCTGGAGTTAAAGAGTCACCATCGTGATGCTCTGATATCAGGAGGGCTGCTTCTCTCTGCTTCTCTTTTCTCCACGACCATGCTGCCTATGCCAGTGTCCCTCTGTGGAAGATCCCACCCCGCCTCTTGCCTGGTGTTTGAGTCCAAGGCTGTAAAAGAGGCATGAGGGACAGGGCACCAAGCAGGTGTGCCCTCTCATGCGACATCTGGCTGGTTCCCGGGGCAGTGCAGTTGGCTTCCATTAAACAGAGACTCAGAGTTACAATGAGGCGTAGAGTAAAAGGATGCTCCAGACTCGAGCATCTCCCAGACAAGGCCACGTGGCACTCACCCAGTAGCATTAGTTGGAAATGTCTGTTTCTATAAGATTCTGTCTTCAGTTTTGCGTAGAGAGCTTTTCTAACCTAATTATGTGTGTCAAGTCCATGGCTGTAATCAGTGCTCTTAGGTTAACCTTCACAAACAGGCACATTTCGATGGCTTTATGGGCTGTCTCAGGGAGTCCTTGGGTTACGCTAGACATGACTGATTGCTGCGTGATGGAACTGCACCGAGCAGCCCCGCTGACCTCTAACAGGCACGTTAATGGTGAGTGAGCCTTGGCACCACCTTGCCGTTTGGCTCTTGTGTTACCTGTGTCCGTTAAAGTATGGGTAATCGCGGACATGTCTAGCAAATTACAGAGTGACCTGAACTGGTTCCAAGTTATGAGTACTTGGTGAGTTTGCTTAAGAGGGAGCCCAGCAATTAGCGCCGAAGTCATTCTCATATTCCACCGCCCACCCCGCACCTCCCCACTCCCCAGCCCAGCCCTGGGTTAAGGGAAGGGATTACAAATTAACCCAGTTAGGCTGGCCATCAAGATAAAATCATGCAGGATGCCTCCTTGGAAATCCTGAAACATGAAAAGGCATTTGTTCCTCTCATTCACTGTTCTCGGCTGTTTCTCATCTGGGATGAACATAAAGGTGCAACACTGAGTGCGAAGGGAGTTTCAAGTTGATTTCATGTTTATATCAAGTTATTTGATGTGTTTAAATATTAAAGGTCTCTTCGGAGCCTGTCTAGGTCATTATGGCTTTTCTTTTATGTTTATGAAGCCCTTTCTCCTCCTGATGGGTCTCGGAGATGCCATTTGCTCAACCTCTCTCTCTCTTTGCCCTGGGGAATTCTAGTGGAGGATATACTTGCAAACCTGGGGTTATCTTTCATCAAAAGTGGTCGTTTATTTTTCAATGTTAAGGAAGCAGTGACCCGAATGTCTCAAGTCAAGCTATGAAGCTTCTTTATTGTTGTTCTTCCTGTTACTAAAGATAAATTATAAGCTCATTTCATGGAGGGAGGCAAAGTAGAACCGGTTGTTTTGGGGAGACATTATCAATATTCAACCACAATAAAACATTAATGGGTAAAAGCAATCCTGATAGACAGTAAAGATTAGCCTCATAGTATAAGGCAGGCTACTCTCTAGTTGAGGAGACTTGAAGAAAAATAAATCACCTTTCCCTCTTCTGGGAGATAAAAATCTGGTGGTGTTTGATGTTAGGTACAGTGTATATTCTTTAGAGTTCAGTGTTTAGAACATTAAGGTTTCCTGCGCTACTTTGCAGCTACATTGTCTCTTACAAAAAAAGCAAACTCAGAATTTACTCAGACTCCCCTTTGCCTTGCCCAGAGTCAGATTGTCTGGTTGTCTTGCCAAAAATGTTTTAACCCTTTGGCATTTATGGGACAAGAGTAAATAAGTTTCATCAGAGTCTAAGCTAGGTGGTGTCGCCCGGGAGAAGGAGGGGGGCGGGGACTGGTGGTATGCCCTAGGTGGCTTGAGCTTGCTTGCCAGAGCTGATTGTTACATTTTCAGATGCTGGGAGAGCTAGATGACTTCACAATGGTAACTTGAAATTGGTCATGGTGGGAGTATTTACACCATGGCAATTGGCAAGTGCCTGCAAATCAGGGTTGCCCCACCCCGATCACCTGGGAAGTTGTTAACATGTATCAGCTCGCCACTGCCGAGTCTAGAATACTGCAGATCACAGCCTGGTGCAGAGGCCACCGCCACCATCTGACTCACACAGGGAAATGGGTCATTCCTAAGGAAGTGCTTTGGAAAACACTGCGGCTCTGGGGCGTCAGGGACTGAAGGGAGCTGGGTTGTTTTATCAGCAGCCTTTGCATCTGGGATTCTGTCACTCACACCCTGGTTCTGTTAAGTTCTGGGACCAGAGAAGCTTCTCTGCTCTGGGTTGCTTTCCTGGGCTCAGAGCCACCCAGCGTTTCAAATAGAGATGGATGAACTCCTGAGACAGCAGGATGTCCCGAGGGGCAGCGGGTGGTGAAGCGGGTTTGTACTCCTCGGTCCTGACACCCAGGCTGGTGTGGCTCTCACAGAGAAGGTCCAGGTAGAAAAGTTTTAGGAATAAAAACAGTTCAGGAATTTGTTTAAAATCTCTCATTTTAATCTTAGCCACTGACTTTTCCATATAAAAGACAATCAAGCTAAAAAGATGTTTTTGAGAGGCCTCAGGCAGGCAGTGAGGAAATCATCTCCTTGGCTTTATATCCAATCTTCCGGGCTCCGAGAATGAAATTTTACAATGCGTTGGATGTGAATGGCATGTCTCTTCTTCCTGTGGGGTTCCGAGTTAATTGCAAACCAGAATCAGATGCTTTGAAATCTCAGGTCAGGCTTTCCCCTACGTTCTTAACCCAATCCACAATTCTGGCTGTACTACAGCCAGCAATGAGGCATCTGAAAGCTGGCTGTCAATTTTTTAAAAATGTTTTTTGTTTTCACCAGCCAGCCATTTATTTGAGGACGTTTGAGCACCCACTATCTTATTCCATTTAAACTCAACCTTGGCTCTTTTATTTCCCCTTTCTTCCCGCCAGCTGAAATGATAGGAAACCACGATTTGCAGGTGGAAAGAACATTTTGCGAAGTTCGGTTGCTAAGCTGTCTGCTATGAACGCTCTCAGCCAGAAAGGGCAATCCTCAAGGAATGAGGTTTCAGGAATCTTAACCCTCTGCTCCGTTCACCCAGTCCCGCTGCTCCTTTCCATGTCAAGGGGGACTGGACAGTTTTGCAATTTCGTCTTCACCATCATAACCCTTTGAGGGTTGATTTTATTACTCACTGAGAACTTTCAAAATACCAAGTTTTATTGTTGGCTTGTTTGTTAAATTAGTCTGAGGCTCTTAGTGGTTTCACAATCTGAATTAAGCAGCCTATTTGGGAAAAGGTAGGACATTCGTGGAATTATTAAGCTTTGAACCTTGCTATTGGAAGCACCCTAATCCAACATTCTACCCTAGTGGGCCTCCCCCAAGGTGCCTTTAACTCTCAAGGGACATTAGCAATGTCCTGGGACATTTTCAATCGTCACTACCAGGAACAGAGTGCTACTGGCGTCTGGTGGGCAGAGGCCAGGGATATGCTGCTAAATGTCCCACAATGCACAGGACGGCCCTAAGGGACAAGTTATCAACTGGCGCATAGTCTGAGACTGAGCTACCCAGGTCTACCAATGAATGCATCCCTTCCAGCCTTAGACGGGCAGCTCCAGGGATGGAGCAGTTCAAGAAACTATTCACAGGAGCATCTCCCACCTGAACCCTCACCACAGCTCACCTAGCAGGTGGCCAGCTGGGAGAGCAAGGAAGGCCTGGAGACCCTGGCCCTGGGGACAGACCTCCGGGGACCAGGAAGCCTCAGGTGGCTGGCGGCTGTCTTCTGTGCTTGGAAGGGCATATGTAGATTTACCGAAAGAGACTGGACTTGGTCTGTGTGACTTCAGAGGCAGGTTTAGAAACGTTAGGTCGTAGTTACGGTGAGGTCAGATTTGGCTCGGTGAGGATGGGCTTACTAAGTCTACTAAGTCCCAGCTCCCTACTGTTAGTTTCTGTGAGGCTCACAGTTAAGAAAATCTTGAGGTTTCCTTCATGTGCTGTGTTTGCTAATGTCTCCAGCCCCCTGCTTGTTCTTGTGTAGTTGATATATTGGCCCGAGTGAAGTCCTCATCAGGCTGGGGGGTGGGGGGGGGTGGGAGGACTCGGAGTGATGAAATTCCAGGAGCAGGCCTGCGAGACACTTCAAGTTCACAAGCACAGTCTCCCTGGCTTTCCTCCCGCTGGAACGGCTTCAGTGTCCCATCAGTGGGACAGGCTATTGGGGCCAGACCTGTGAATCTTGCCCGAAAGGGAAAGGGAAAAAGCCAGACACGAATTTAAAGTTTAGGACACGTGTGGGGAATGAGTGTGTGTGGACGGCTCATAGCATATCACTGGCTCTTCAGAAACTCTGGATCGCCCTGCAATAAAAACACCCAGCATCCTGCGCTGGGCTGAGAAGGGCTTTGAGCGTCTCCTGGGGGCGTCTTTGAAAGGCTGCCCAGACCGCAGGCCTGATGGCGGAGGCGCGTGGCTGACAGTTTAGCAGGACTGCTCTGAGTCCTGAGCTCACAGAATGGAAACCTGGGAATCATTTCCCTCTGGAGGACCGCACTTCCCTCCTTTCCACCTCCTGCCCCACCCCTGAGCAGATGCTGCCTCATCGGGCTAGAGGTTTGTTTGTACAGCAGCCGCGGAGGCTGAATGTCAAGGGCAGAGCTGAGTCTGCTTCTCGGAGGGGTGGGACCCCGGGAATGTTGGCACAGGGTTGTTGTTACTGCACTAATATCGTTCGAGATGCATACGGCTGCTTTCATGCAGATCGATTCTTAAGCACTCTACAAGCTTTATCGAGTCGTTCAAACAAGGTTTAACAGTTTAATTTGTCTATCGTTGAGCGTGGCTTCTGGGTGATTCATGGGGTTTTTTTGACCACACACAGTAACAGGATATTGACCGTGGACAGCATAGAGCCAGGGGTTTCAGCCGAGCTTAAAAGAAGCCAGGCCTTGGTCTGCATTGGAAAAGCGCTGAGACCGGCATCGTCCTGTTTTACGTGGCGTGAGCCTGTGATGAACAAGGTGAACTTGAAGATAAAGAGGCTGCTGGAGCATTTTACATGTCCACGGGTTATTCTTTAAAAAACTGTCTACACAGCCATGTGGGAAGCCAATTTAAAGACAGAAAAACCCTCACAGGAGCGACTGTGGGTCTGGAGAGCAGGGACCTAAGGGGTCCTACAGGCAAAGGGGCCTCCTGGACCATCTGAGGGGTTTCTGCTTGGGAGCTGAAAGGTCAGGGGAGGCTCTACCCCTGGCCCCTGCCACCTGCTTCTCACTGGTTTCACATACTGTAATTCTATACAGGGTTTCAGCTGGAGGAAAGGTTCCACTGCTAAAGGAAAGAAAAATAAAATTTGTATACCTGATGTATTCAGTGCCTGATATTATAGGTGATGAACAGAGAGGTTGTGTGAGTGGTTTGAAGTCACACAGCTAACAATTGGCCAAGCTGAAGCAGGACAGAGCTCTCTGTGCTGCCAGCCCAAGGGGCCACCAATGACAGCACCAATTTCAGAAGGAGGGGCAACCCTCTCAGGCTGCAGGACTGGCCTCGGGTGGGTTTCTAAGCAAGAGCCACTCTTGTTTTCCTTTGAGTTAAAGGATGGCAGATGGGTCGTGAGCCATGGGGTAGGGAGGGAGGGCTTGCTGCCTCTGCTGAGGAGCATGCAATGAAGGGGCCTTTGAATTGAATTGGTTGCATCCTCTTTGCCCTGGGACACTGACCTCAGCTGGCTGCACTGGTTGAACGTAGCCTGTGACTGCATTTGCTCAGAGGGGTCTTCACTCAGATGAAAGTTCCCGCAGTCAGGATTTCTGTGTCCTCTCATCCCTCCCTGAGAATATGCCTGTGGTGGTGGAATAATTGCCCCCCAAAGATGCCCCTGTCCTTGTCCCTGGAACCAGTGAATGTGTTAGGTTACATGGCAAAGGGCAATTGAGGTTGCTAATCAGTTGACCTCAAAATAGGGAGATTATCTGGATCGTACGGGTGGGCCTGGTGTCATCCCGGGCCTTGAAAGCGGGAGAGGAGGGCAGAAGAGTCAGCCAGCAGAAAAGCAGACGTGGGAACAGAAGCAGAGGCCAGAACTATACAGCTGTTGGCCACGAGCAAAGGAATGTGGGCGGCCTCTGGAAGCTGGCAACGGCAAGGGAACATGTGACAGGGAAGGCAGCCGTGCTGACACTTGCCTTCCGTCCGGTGGACCCCGTGTCAGACCTCCAGCCTCCAGAACTGTAAGGTGAGAAGTTGGCGCTGTTGTAAGCCACTGAGTGGTCACGTGTTACAGCAGCGCAAGGAAACTGACATGATGCCCGCAGCACCCTTAGGCTGCTGCCGGTTTTCCCTGTGCCTGCAGGCGGCTGAGGGAGTGTAGCTCCTACTGTCTTTGACGGCGTGAGTTTTGCCACGGTGCCCACCTGAACACAGGTGCCCTTGCCTTTGAGAGGCCCCAGGTGTGCGGACTAGACCAGTTCTGGTCACTGCCACAGCTGACCTCAAGGACGGGCTGGGATGGAGGGAAAACCCTATTCACCACACAACGGGAAGGACCCTGCTGTTGGTACGCTGGGCACGGTCACCTGTGGGTTTCAGCCATTCTCCCAACAGCTTTGAAGTTTTATAGGTGAATGGCCCAAACACCAGTAACTGAGGGCTGAGCTGAGGGGTTAGCTCAGGCGCCTGACTCAAAGACCTGGTATATTTCTCTATTCAATATTCGTTCATTCAGTTGTTTATTCAACAAGTATCGTGGCCCCCACCATGAGCCGGGTATGACACTAGGGGCCAGGGGCCAGGATGCAGAGCACGGTTGCATTCCTACACCTTATAACACACACCCTCTATCCAAGGGCCACACCTTAGCCAGGCAGGTAACAGGAAGGACTGAATGGCGTAGGAGGGGACTGAGATGTGGACAACGGTGATGTGGCCGCCTGTGCCGTGGCTCATCTGATGAGATCACCATGTAAGGATGCAGGTCCAGGGTTTTGTTTTTAATCACTTGGCTTTTCAGAGGAAGCCAGATATATGGATTCTTTTTTTAATGTGAAATATTTAACAAATATTTAAAATTAAAATGAATAAAAGATATTGAAAACCAATGCAATTTTCAAATAGTGGAAGTAATAAGAACCTGCTGTATAAAAAAATAAATAAATTCAAAAATTCAAAAAAAATTAATTTATTAAAAAAAAAATAGTGGAGACCAACAGAACACTTCTGGGGGCTGGATTCAAACAGTCAGCCTCTAGGTCCAAGCCGCTGGACGGGTCAGAGCTGGTTTTGCTCAAATTGGAGCAAATGACAAATGTAACGCGGGAAGGAAGGAGTGAGGGTCAGGAACAATTTGAGGCCACTCAGCACCGGCCCTGATGGAATCCACAGACTGCCCTCTGCAGCTCCTATTTGATGGTGGGAAGTAATTACATGCAGACAGTGCTGGGTGGCCGAGAAGAGCGCTTCCAGGAGGAATTTCTACGTTAACTGATAGAATTGTGTCGCTGTCCTCAGCGGAGAGAAAACAGTAACAGGTTAAGACGAAGGCACTCCTCCTCTGATTCTTCACTTCAGCGCTTCTCCTTAGGAAATCAAAGCTGAATCTTCAGCTAACCTTAGAGGGCAAGTTTTGCGTGACCTGTGGGTCGCGCCCCTGTTTTGGATAAATCTGCAGACTCCAGGACGTGGGCAGTGGGGCTGTGTTCTGGCCCCGCCAGCCACACAGGTCAGCATACCTAAATTCCCACGCTCTTGGCAGGACCGTAACCCTGCCCACCTGGGGAGACTGCCACTGTCGCTCAGATGGAGCCAGCAGCCGGAGGGGAGGCGTGGGGTTGGCTTCCCCTTCTCCATCTACGGGGACAGGGCGGGGGAAGCTGGGGCTCCTGGGCACAATGCCAAGGGCAGCTCCTCGCTGGGACTCAGGAAGGCTGTGGGGTCGATCACTGGTGTCCCCTGTCCCCTGCCAAGGTCTGATAGGATTGAACAAGGCATGTGCTTAGCCCTGACTTGTGAGCAGAAGTTCATCGTGTCCAAGTGGGGCATTTATTTGCCCCGGCTTTCTTCCTTGAGCCCAGTTTGAGGTGGTGGCCGCTCCATCAGCCAGATTCCCTGGGTAACTGAGAGCTTCCAGCTGCCTTTCAGTGGACGTGAGTATAAGTGAGAAATGACTTTGTTATTGAGGCACTGAGATGTGGGGGTTGTTTGTTACGTAGCATAACCTAGTTTCTCCTGACAGATACATGGGCCAGCTCTGTCATCCACTGCCCCTCCCTCTCACTGGTCAGTGGTCCATATGATGAAAGCCAAGGTCTCACCATTTCCTGGAGCTCCCAACCCTGAACCACTTGTTCAGGCCACCCAGGTGACCTCTTGATAACTAAATCTCAGGAACTCACTCTTTGTCTAGGCTCCTCGCTGCATTCCGGTGGTCCCTGGGGATACGTGTTCCAAGACCACCCTGGAAGTCATTTGCACGGCAGCTGTCAGTCACCCCGAATCAAGTTCAGTGCCTTTGCAGGTCACCTCTGCACATCTTAAGTCTGCTTCTCTCAGGCTTCCTGCCACCCGTGCACCTGGCTTCTCCCCGGCGTGGACACGGCCCCTTCCACAATTACCCAAAGGACAGCAAAGATGGAGCTGTCGCAGCTCATATAACTTGACTGAAGCCCAGGCCAGCAGGGAGATTATGACGTAGAAAAGTCAACTTAACGTGGACTTGCAGCCATTCCTTTCCCAGCGGGGTCCCCTCTGGCTCCACCTGCCCTTAGTTCACCCCCTGTTGCCATGTTTCAGGCACCTGCCTCCTACCTCCTGGCCTGGGGCTGCCAATGTCCGTGCCCTCTTTGTCCGGGGTCCACACCAACACCCCCCCAGGCACTTTGATGCGGGACCGGACTTCCTCCTCCCCAGGGTCCTGCTGGTCTCCCCATCACAACAATTTTCCAAATTACAAATCTGCCAGCAACCAAAACAGCTTTTGATACTCTTTACTGCACACAGCTGAGCTCTTTCTTGAATTTCTCCAACATTCCTATCCTGGAAGAGGATATTGGCTTTCCCTTGCAAAGTGATTATTAGAGTGTTTGATATTATTATTTTTTTCCAAAACAGAGTAGCAATCTGTCTTCTAGGACAAATCCAAATGGCCAGCTAGAGAGACAGGGACCCTGCCGCCACTTTACATGGCGTCCCCCAATTTTTCCAGCAAGTGAGGCTTCCGAAGCTTGGTACTCAGCCTGACTCAGAGCAGTGTGTTACCTGAGATCTCCATGTGCTCCTTGGCCTCACCACACATCTGAGCCTGGGACCCATGGTGGATCATCACACCAGGGTCCCCGTCCCCCAGTGGAGTCCCCTGACCACCAGGAAGGCCGCCCCGTCAGGGAGATGCTGATGGCTTCATAGCACTATTCACTCTCCCTTGCACCAGACTGGTGGCCCTTTGGAGGGCCTGGGTCTTCATGGCACGGGATTCTACCGGGCCGGAGGGGGTGTGCAGTGTCATTCCCTATTTCCTTCAGCTCATCCTATTCCATGGCCTGTGACAGGAATCTGTGCTGCTCTTCTGGAGCAGGGATGGAGACGCCAGACAGCATCACATTAGACCTCCCAGATCTCCTTTCGCAGGCACCTGCGTTGTAGAAAGGCCTGACACCTCTGCTGTCCCAGCACCTGTCTGGACCTGAGGTGGAACGTCTGACCATTGACAAGGCACCTGCTATACCAAGGCCGGGAGCTTTGCAGAGGGGGCGGTCCCACGGACTCTTGGTTGGATTTTGCTCGCACCCTGCTGCACTCACAGCTTCTCAAGAACCTAAAGAAATGTTTGTGTCAGCCCTGACCCTGGCCTCCCAATGCAGGGGAGAGGGCGGGGCTTATGGCTGCTAATACAAGGCAGCAATGTACATTATAAATGTGATGGAACCGCAGCAAACAACGCTCGGGAAACAGAAAAAGGACTAAGATTACTGATGAATCTTTGACCTGAGCACACCCATCGTTTTCACTTGTCTGTATTCTCTTCCCATCTATTTTCTTTCTATCATTATATCATTTCACCTCACAACCCAAGCACTTTCCATATTAACATAGAGTGTCCTTAACCACCTTTTTAATGGTTTATAACTTACCACTATTCAACTAATCATTGCAGGTTAAATTGTGTTTCCCCCAGATTCATATATTGGGGCCCTAACCCCCAGGATGTGACCTTATTTGGAGATAGAGTCTTTTTTTTTTTTTTCGGGCCACGCCGTGCAGCATGCGGGATCTTAGTTCCTTGACCAGGGATTGAACCCACGCCCCCTGCCTTGGGAGCGCAGCGTCTGAACCACTGGACCGCCAGGGAAGTCTAAGATAGGGTCTTTATAGAGGAAATCAAGTTAAAATAAGGTCATCAGGGTGACCCTAATCCAATTGTTACCATCCAGGGTTCTTGGCCTTCCGCAAACAATAGAAATTGACTAGAGGCTAGACAAGCAATTCAGGCAAGGCTTTATTGGGGCCCCTGCTGCAACAGGGGAATCGAGAACAAATGGCAGGTTCCCTTGCTTGCTAGCTCCCCGAGGTGGGGCGAGCTTATTTCTTATGTGGGGTGAGGGTAGGGGTGTGTCCAGGGGTCGGGCGGGAGGGGTGGCTTAGGTGTCTTGCCCACCCCTTTCGTGGTGTGGTGTGCAGGGGGCATGCACAGCACCCTGCTTTTGCTCCCAACACCCTGTTCTCGCTCCGGGCTCTTCAAAAGTGGGAGTTGGGTTTTTTGGTCTCTTTGAATTTTGGGCTCCAGAATTTGCCCCAGCTGCACATGCACACACTTATTTTTAGTCCCATACAGTTTTTCTGTATTTTGTTTCTCCAGGAGAGTTATGTCCAGGTGCAAGCACTGCAGCAAAGGGTCCCAGGTCCCAGTAAAAGGTCCCGGGTCCCAGCCTGTCTCACAATGACTGGTATCCTTATAAAAAGTGGGAAATCCGGACACAGAGACAGAAATGCACAAGGGGAAGATGACGTGAAGAGACACAGGGGGAAGACACAGGCCAAGGAGAGAGGCAGGAACAGAGGCCCTGCTGACACCATGATCTCGGACTTCCAGGCTCCAGGGCTGAGAGACAATGAATTTCTGTTGCTTCAAGCCACGTAGTCTATGGTCCTTTGTTACAGCAGCCCTAGCAAACTAACTTTTCATGTGTTTGGCTGTTATACATAATCTATGAGTTATACTCAATATCTTGTAATAACTATAGTGGAAAAGAATCTGAAAAAGAATCTATATATGTGTAACTGATTCACCTTGCGGTACACTTGAAACTAGTACACTGTAACTTAATTATACTGCAATTTCAAAAAGTAATCTATGAGAGAATCTTGTGTAAACAGGAGCGGTGCTTCCGCCCCCTGGCAGGACTCAGCTCACGTGTCACCCCCTGCCCCGCAGCCCCTCCACACCCTGTTTGAGGAGGAGCCCGTCTCCGTGTGGCCGGGCCTGCGTGCCCCATCACAGGGCTTCTCCGGGGTGCTGCGTTCACACCGCCCACTTCCTCACTCTCTGCATCCCTCGGTCCCAGCCCCGCTCAGGCGGATGCTCTCAGGTCTCCGCTGACCCAGGGTGTGGGTGGCTGTGATGAGAGCGCTTCCGGGCAGTGGCTGCACTTGGAGGCTGGTGGGGACAGCTTTGGGTTCCAGCTGGTCTTCCCTGTGGCACGTGAGCCCTCAAGTGTGTGACCGGATGGGAAGCCGGCGGTGCCGGCATCTACTCTGGCCGAAGCGGAGGGTCCAAGGGATAATGGCCGTGAGGTGGGACATGCAGCAGGGAATGGATCCAGGGCCCACCAGGGGTGGCCAGCAGGGGAGGGCAGAAGACACACGACAAACACCAAGCACGGCCTGAGTGTGACAGCCCGTCTGGGGCAAGTGCTGCTTTTCTGACAAGGAAGAATTTAACAGCCTGTTTGTGACAGCAAAGTGGAATTCATGAGCATTGGAGAAATGCTAAAAACCTGCTGCTTCAAATTTTTTGATGTCAGTTTTTGAAATCAAAATGGCCGTTTTCTACAAATAATAAAAGGAACAGATGCTTGCTGGGCTGTTAAGTTTCCTCCAAAAAAAAAAAAGAGGTTCATTGAGCAGCAGGGAATTCGAACCTCTTCCAAGTGGACTAGAGGTCGCGGTGGGCCCCAGGGTCTAGCTGGGCTCTGAAGGCCAAGGTCCAGGCCTGGCGGTTGAGCGAGCCTGGCCGAGAACCTCCCGTGTGAGGGTGTGTGTGTGTGTGTGTGTGTGTGTGTGTGTGTGTGTGTGTGGAGGGGCTCTGCCTGGTGGGGACTCAGGTCTCGGGTCGGGGAGGGCTCACTCAGGGGCAGATTTGGCAGCAGCGATGGTTCAAGGCCCCGTCTGCTGGTGGGAAGAGGTGCCCTGGCCTGCTCTGCGGCTGGGCCAGGCCCACCTCTCCTATCCCCGCACAACCTCACGGCCACAGGGAAAGGGGAGCAAAAGCAGGGAGAGTAGATGCTTCTTGCCTAATAACCTGAGTACTCTGGACCTGACGGCATCCCGTAAACAAGCCCCTGTGTGCCCCGAGGCCTCGGAGGGCTCAGCTAGTGACGCCCCTGCTGCCTTGGGGATTCGGGCGGTGACCCCGTCTGTCAGCGTGCCGTTTTCCAGGCTGTGTGTAGGGCGAGTTGGTGTGTGCACGTGCGTGTGTACGAGTGTGTGTGAGTGTAAGCATTTGAGCACGAGGGCGCCCTGTGTGCGTACAGACACATATGGGCGTGTACACACGTTTGATTAAGTGCACGAGCCTGTGAGCATTTGGGTGTGTGTGAACCTGTGTATGCGTCTGTGTAAGTGAACGCCTGAGCGTGAACATGCGAGTCCATGAGATTGTGCACACGAGCTGAGTGTGTGTGTGTGTGTGTGACCCACGTCCTCCCACCTCCCTTCCACGAGAAGAAGAAGCATCCCTGACTTGACTCGTACACATTCCTTAAAAGTCCAGACGAGGCTAGAGATCACTGCGCCTTGGCTTTGAAGGCAGAAAGCTCTGACCTTTCTGGACAAGGATGTGGAAAGAGGGTTGCCTGGGGTTCACGCTGAGCTTAGCCCAGGCCTGGTGGGAACAATGAGGTGGCCCTGGTACATTCCTCCGGTAGCCAGGAAACTGGGGATACAGGATGCTCTCCAGAGCGCTTAGTTCTCACAGGGAAATGAAACTAACCAACAACTTCCCCGGAGTAGTTCATCGGTATTTCTGCTGTTGCATCATTGCAGAGCTGATGAGGGATTCGGGTTGGTTATTGAACAGTAAGTGTGATGACACACTAGCTAACGTGCCGAAGAGCAGGACTTCCAAATTGTTCTGCGACCCCTGCCTGGAGTGTACTGGGCAAGTCCCACCAGATGTGATGATGCAGAATATACTCAGGAGGGCAGGACCACAGAGGGGGCGTGGCAATCGGCATCTCTAACGAGAGACATTCATCCACAGCCTCTTTAGGGCCGGGTGCCCCGTGCTTGGGGAGCCAAGTCTCCTTCCACCTTATGTCGGTCCCCATGGCAACCCCCTGCTTGAGGAGCTGCTGGGATGGTCTTGGACCAGTGCCCCAGGAAATCAGGAGAGCTGGGCGTGCTTCCACCCTGCACAGACCTCGGGCAGGTGCCGGGCACTGAGAGGCCCCTCTTCCTCATCCTGACCCCGGCTGGGACTCAGCCCTCTCCTCTCTCCTCTAGCAGGAGGCTGATGCATGCTGACACCAGTAGCTCCGCAGACCTTGGAATCCAGTGGCCTCGGTTCACCGCCTGGTGAGCCGGTAGCTTCACAAATATTCAAGCATCCAACGTTTGTTTTCTCTTGAAGGACAGTGGGGGTCTGCAGACTTCAGAGAGCAGACTGGCCCAAGCCTCGCAGCATGACCCTCGCTCAGACCCCGGTTAAAGCGCAGACTTGCTGTCACAGCCTCTGTCACTTGAGCCTGGAAGAAAAGGAGGTGGTGAAAAGTTGGGCGGATGCACCGCAGGTCTGGTTGCGTGCCCGGCAACCATTTTCCGTCCTAAGTTTAGTTAGAACATTCGTTACGTCTGCTCATTTGCCAAAAGCACATGTTCGAGACAAAAGCCCCAAGTGAACTGCTTTGTTGAAATCGTTTTTTGGACCTTTTAGGTTTCCCGCATTTACACATCCAGAAAATATGTGACCTATTTTCAATCCAGAGCTCGCTCTCAGGTGATCCCTGCCATCCATCACGGGGAATTTAATCTCCCGGTAAGCATATCTGGAAACACACCTCAAAGTATTTGTTAGGAGTCAAAAATTAAAGTAAGTGCTGAATTTAAACACAGGGACACACAAGGGCTGAGGTTTGCTGCTGAACATAGCCGATGGCATTTGAGAACATAAAGGCATTTTCTTTTTCCTGTAAGCAGGTGATGGGGAAAAAACTTCAGACATCGGGTTTGATTAAAAAATGTTGTTCCAAAAACATTTATTCTTGGGTAGGAGCGAGGGCTTAAGCATCAATTTGGGGCTATTTCCTTCCAGGAACGTATTCTTTTGGCCCCATCCTCACTTGGAATGCTTTGGAGAAGAGTTGCTATTTGAAGAGGTGTTCACTGGATCTGTCATTTCACAGATAAGGAAACTGATGTTCAGGGAGTGGGTTGACCCCCATGCAATTGCTAGTTCATGACAGAAATGAGACCAGACTCCAGAAATCCCACTGAAACATTGGTGGGGATTTTCTCTGCACTCTGCTATCTCCCCTGATTGATATCCAGAAATAGACACAATATTCGGCCTCTTAGTAATGGTAATTCTTCATGTTGTATCTTTATAAAAGCTCCAAATCATAATGCATGCTTCGAGGCCGTGCAAAAGTCTTGAATTTGCAATTCTAAACTTCCTTCTAACTCAAGGAAAATCAGGATTTTTTAATAAGAGGTTAGACTTTAAAATACGTCTAATTTGATTGAAGGCATAGCTTTCTCTGATCAACTCATAGAAAGTAGTTATTGTTACCATGCAAAGGCAGTTTAGTCCTGCTGTAATTTTTGCTGTGAGAACTTAGAAAAGGGAATCTTGGTTTTTATCCATCTTAGTCAATCGATGTGGGGTTGATTTTGTGGTCTTTAAACCAATTTACGTTCAGTTATATTCACTGCAGGAATATGCAAACAGGCTGATGGACCTTTATTTTTATTTTGTACTTTCGCTTTCCTCTATAATGCAGCAATTTAAAGAATAGAACAAATAAATGGAAGATATGGAAATTTAGCTAAAGAGTTGGCTCAAAAGAATAGAACCCTTTCATGTTGTCTTCGGAGTTCTCTATTCATGTATTATGATGCCAAGTTTTGGCATATAAGCCAAGTTTGGATTAAGTTACAGCCAAGTATGTTGCCTTTGCCCATTCAATTTATTCTTGGCAAACGTCAGAGAGTATTTATAATAAAGTCCCATTTTGAACATTCTATTGCCCCAATGGAATTCTAATAAAACTGGGTATTTATTTAATGTCTGACTCTAGGAGTTCAAAGCACTTTACAGACATTCCTTGACTGATCTTAATATCTCTGCAAGATGTTACAGATTGGAAAAGTCAGCTGAGGCAGGGAAACTTGCGTGAGATCACCCAGGAAGACTACGGGATACTCCAAGTTAATGTCACCTCCTGACATTTAGAAGTTTCTGTTCCTCAGATGGTGATGCATTCCTAACCTCTTATCTAAATGTTGTCGAATAGACAGTATTTGTTTGTTTCTCCATGGTGATCTTTAATTAAGGAAAGTAGAAACCCCACAGACACTTCTGTTTGTATGTCATAGCATCAATTGGGCAAAGTATCTTTCAAACACTTTGATTCTTTGGAAATGGAGTTGGCATTTGGTAGCAAGAGAATAGACAGTCGGGAGGTGTCCCAATTGGACAACGAAATGGTAGTGATTTTTCCCTGGTCTCCAGAGTAATTCACATTTGTGTGGGGTGTGTATGGGCAGGTGGGCGGATGGCTGGTGGAGAAGCCAGCAAAGAGAGGTGTTCAAATATCTCTGTGGCATCTTCACCTACCTGAAGGGCATCAACCTGAATGTTATTACCACCCAGTGCCCTGCTATCCTAGGGCACTGGCTATAAGATGGTTGCTTAGCATTTTCTCGGCACATTTTATGTTTGCCGAGTTAGACTTCTGTTAAACTTTGTATTTGCCCGAGATGGAGAACGTGCCAGGTGGAGCTTGGAAGTTGAAGATGATTAAAAGGAGGAGTCAATGGCCAAAAAGCACATGAAAAGCTGCTCAACATCACTAATCATTAGAGAAATGCAAATCAAAACCACAATGAGGTATCACCTCACACTGGTCAGAATGGCCATCATCAGAAAATCTACAAACAACAAATGCTGGGGAGGTTCCTTTAAAAACTACAAATAGAACTACCATACGACCCAGCAATCCCACTGTTGGACATATATCCAGAGAAAACCATAATTCAAAAAGACACATGCACCCCAGTGTTCATTGCAGCACTGTTTACAATAGCTAGGTCATGGAAGCAACCTAAATGCCCATCAACAGACGAATGGATAGAGAAGATTTGGTAAATATATTCAATGGAATATTACTCAGCCATAAAAAGGAATGAAATTGGGTCATTTGTAGAGATGTGGATGGATCTAGAGACTGTCATACAGAGTGAAGTAAGTCAGAAGGAGAAAAACAAATATCGCATATTAACGCATATATGTGGATTCTAGAAAAATGGTACAGAGGAACCAGTTTGCAAGGCAGAAATAGAGACACAGATGTAGAGAACAAATGTATGGACACCAAGGGGGGAAAGGGGCAGGGGGGTGGTGGTGTGGGATGGACTGGGAGATTGGGATTGACATGTATACACTAATATGTATAAAATAGATAACTAATAAGAACCTGCTGCATAAAAGAAATAAATAAATAAAATAAATTTTTTTTTAAAAAAAGGGGGAAAAAAACCCCTTATATGTAAACTGAAAAAAAAGAAAAAGAGAAGTCACGTTTGGAGTCCAAGCTCTGGAGAGCCCTGTGTGCAGGCAGAAGGTTTTCCTGTGTTTTTATGTGCAATGGAGCAGTTATTTTGCCAAATGCTTCTCTGAAGCACCATGTGGAAAGGCCACTTCAGGGACTTTTCCTGATCACCATGGAGGTGGCGTCTCTCCACCAGCCCTAGCACAGAGCTGGAGGGGGTGGGCTCTTACAGAAAAGGCTCTTGTCTCTACAATCTGCTTATCTTATAACCGACAAATGATCCATTCTAAGATTGTTCGTTTGGGCCAGAATTTAAGCTCATGGTACCATTTCCCATGTTCTTCCTACTCGGTCACATGGTGAATCCAATGCTGGAACATAGAGCAGCTGGGGCCACTTACGTACATTGGATTAAAGGCATAAAGGGTGTATTAAGATGCAGACTTGAGCTGGACTGAATTTGATCTGTTGGAGCCACTCAGCAGCTGTGTGACTGGGAACAAGTCACTTGGCATCCGTGTGCCTTAGCTTCCTCCTCTGTAAAAGGCGAATAGTCATAACAGTACCAGCCTCATGAAGATTAAATGGATTGATGTATATTAGACACTTAGATAGTTCTTGACACATAATTATTGCCTTATCAGTTTACTAGCTGTTATTATTTTTATTCCTATGAATGTCGTGGAGTAAGATTCACTGCCCAGCTTCTCTCTCTCTCTCCTTGAAACTGATGGCAAAGATCAACTGTAAGACAAAAACAGTTGGGGGTAAATGTCATCAGCACTGAGAGTAGAGGCTGGAGGCTCCATGGCCAAGAACGCTGAGGACTTCCTGCCAGATGAGGGGGTAGAGATGAGACAAGATGGCAGAGGTCACAGAAGGCCCCTCATCTTTCCCCAGAAAACAGTGAGGGTTGTGGGAATCAGTGGGGGCTATTTTGGGGAGACTCACTGAGCCTCGGGAGGTAGGAGTCAGGAGAGGGAGGGTCAAGGTGGAGACGCCGCTGGGCCTTCCTTTGCCCCTTCCCACAGTGACCTTCGGGGAGGCCAAACGGAAACCTGCTGATGAGGGACTTGTGTCTAAGTGGCCTCTCTGACCTCAGCAGGATCATCGGATTTCACCAAGCATGTTTGTGACCCACAGTCTCATTCGAGATGGCAGGACGCCCTCATCCCACTTGGCAGGAGAGGGCCAGCCAAAGCCACTCTGGGTGCTGGAGTGGTGGCCTGGTGGACACACAGCCGGACGTGAGCAACTGGGTATCGATGTGAGGGTTTTGCCAATGAGAGAAGATGTCAAGGGCTGACCAAGGTCACACTCACAGCTGTGCCCCTGAGACCCAGCACTGTCGGTGTAAATCTGCAGGGGCTCGCTCTCCAGCTGCAAGTCTGGCGGGAGAGGGAGGGGGTGACCGTGCCTGGACGGGGGAGCCCAGAGAGCTGTTTTCAGTCAGACAACATCCTGTGACGTGCCAGACCAGCACACTCACCGTGAGAAGATTCTTGGATACAGGAGAAGTAGGCAAACTCATGTTGCAATCAACGGGGAGAAAACAGATTTTAAAAAATTTACTACAGGAAATAAGAGGAACATTTAGACGTCGACTTCTTTCCCCTTTTACAGACTCTGCACAGTAAGATATGAACCAGGAGATGCTAAGACAGAAATGAAAAAGGAAATTCCCCCTTAAGGAGAAATGGTTAGAGAAAAATAAAGTGTCACAGAATTTAAAATGGGATTTGGTGAGCTGGAATTAAAAAAATTGAATCAGGCAATTTTTAGCATCTCTTTTAGGATGAAGTAAAAAAAAACACCGATTGAAGAGATGAAGAATATTAGAAAAAATATAATAGCTGTGGATGAGAGGCAGTAGTGTTTCGATCAACTATGGTTTTGTTACTAAGCCAAAGCTCATACTTCTCACCACACCACAGGCCAATAAATCAAGAGATGAGTTTTTGGGGCAAAGGAACAGTGACTTTAGTCAGAAAGGCAGCAGACTGAGATGGTGGACTGGTGTCCCAAAGAACTGTCTTCCCTGAATTAGAATTCAGGCTTCTTTTGTACTAAAAGGAGAGGAGGTGTGGTTGGTGTCAGCATCCTCTGTTCTTTCAGCTGTCCAAGTAGGTCAGGTCATGATACTCCTGTAAACCTCCAACAGGACCAATGTTACTCTCTGTTCTGCAACTTTTTTATCTCTATAGGAATGGAAAAGTGTTATACCTTTAAAGGTCAGAGCCTTGAGAATGGGCTATCCTGTATATTTCAGGCTCTAGGCAACATTCCTAACTGGAAGCCAAAGCAATAGAATACCAAGGTTAAAGTAAAAGAAACAGACCCAATATGGAGTCAGATTTATTCTTCCCTGTTACAATTTTGTTTCTGCAAGGAAAATATCTAACACATGAAGAATGCTCTTCAAGCAGATTGTAGAAGACATCTGCCCTGGACCTTCAGGCCAAACTAAACAACAGCAACAGCAAAACACTCTGACTTGGCGTTAGTGAAAGAGCTTGCCAGAAATAAATAGTAGGGGGATCATTCTTTGCTTTTTAAGAGATCACTTAAGGGAAAAAACATGAGAGTGAGGGTTTGAATACTATAATTAATAACTTAGGTTTGAGAGGTGAGAGTCCATTGGTATGCTCTCCAACGGGACGATCCAGCACCGTCTAACCACCCAACAGGACACCTACAAAAATGGACTATATATTTAACTATATTTTAAAAACTCAATAAATTTTAAAGAGCGGAAATAGCACTATCCACATTCTTTGACCACAATGCAGTAAAACAAGCAAAATGACAAAGATATGTAAATAGGAAACTGTAGCCATCAGAAAAGTAAAACAAACCACGACAAAACAAAACACTTTTACGTAATGATTGGGTCAAAGATGAAATCAAAACCCCAATTATAAACTACTAAAGTGTATCATATTGCACAAAAATTCAGCCTAAGGAGGAATGCTGCATATTATAGCCTTGATTACAACAGTGAAAAAATGGAACGTCAAAATATGCAACAACGAGGAGCCAGTGAAAAACACGATGGCGCGCCCTTGCTCTGACGGTGGAATACTGCGTGGGCACTAAAAGATCTTTATTGACATGGAAGTGTGCCCATGCTATGATGTAAGGAAGAAAGCTAGGTGTACAGAATCACCCCACTTTTAAAAACTGTGGTTATGTTTCATCTGTGGGTGGTGAGGTAACTCACATATTGTTTTTTTTTTGCTCATGGTTATTTTCTACTTTGTCTCCATGGGCATGTATCAACTAGATATCAAAATAGGCAAACATTTCTAGACAAAAGAGGGGACTAGGGTGAGGATATGACATGTGATCAGTGAGAGAAGCATCCCATGACTTCATGTGGGTACTTGTGGGTATGGAATTCACCGTGTGAAGCTTTGCCTGTATACAATCTCCAGAGAGTTTACACTTACCACATGCTCATTTTGATACATTCTCATTAGCAACTTTGTGAATTTCCTTGGGACAGGCCCAGTTGATGATTTCCACTATTGGCCTAATAACTGAAACCCACTTACTAACTGGTAATGGTTTAAAGATCCTGAAATGAGTTGGTAATGTTTAACTTTATTTCCAGAAATGCAGTGGCATGTGTCAACAAGATGAGTTTCTCTGAGCTGTGTTCTGAATGATGGCTGCAGGGTACGAACCCCAAAATACACCTCGGTCCAGAATCTAATTGCCAGAGATGGTGACTGGTAGACTAGATGATTCAGATACATGGAGTTGGAAGCTCTCCTCCAACCGTATTAGAATAATCCTTGTCTTGCCCTAGAGTATATCCAAGATGAGAGTGGTGAACACATCATTGAATTCACCCATAATACAGCATCCTCTCCCAGATAGCCCGCTTCCACTCTTCCTGGGACCCAGCACCTCGAGCCACGAATGCATGAATGACTGTGCCCGGGCTGGCCCCAACCCAGCTGGGCCAGTCAGAGGCTCTCCCCATCATTTGGACCGGGAACCCAGTGAATCTAATTAGTGTTTGGGGGAAGAAGTAACTAAATTTGGAGCTGGGAAAGCCATGAGGTCATTGGAACTGGACTGTGAAGGAGCTAATTCTACAGGAATGCAGAGGACCAGTGGTCAGAGATGGCGAGGGTGGACGGGGGCGGCAGGCACGGGAGGAAGTCAGTTGGGCTCCTGTCAAAGCCCCTGTGTACTTGCCGCTAAGTTCCATGAGGCAAACCCGGGCCTCCCAGCAAACCTCCATTTAGGGCAGTTGGGATTCTGTTACATGCAACCAGGCAGTTTACAACCAAGCCAAATATTCTGTGCTTGAAATGTAACAAGCTCAATTTCCACACTAGGAAACGCAAAGCAATGTGAAACAGCCTGAATGTGGAAGTGGCACTTTAACCATTCTCAAGTTTTCTCCTTAAAAATATAGCAGCATGCAAACCTGCTGGAAGATTGAAAAAAAAAATTTATAAAACAAACAAACAAAAACCAATAATGGCATAAGTCTGTGGGTTTATACCATTCAAAAATGATTTGGACTTGATCACAATTCCAGGTGTGGAAAAGTGATGTCATGAACTAGAAATATCGAACAACAACAAAACATCCAGGTAGGAAACCATACCACACATGAGGCAGCAGCTGGGAAATGATTCGTCAGTCCTGAAAAGGAGTAATAAAGTGACTGGGTCTAGCTCCTCCATCTAGCGTTGTCAGATTTAGCAAATAAACATACAGGAAGCTCAGTTAAATTTGATTTTCAGATAAACATTGACCGACATTTTTAGTGTAAGTATATCCTAAATATTGCATGAGATATACTAAAAAAAAAATCCATGGATGATCTGAAATTAAGATTGAACTGGGTGTCCTGTATTTTATCTGGTAACCCTACCCCAATCCCAAGAAGCTTAGTTAATCTTCAAAGGTAATATTCACTGAATTGCCTTTGACTTCCTCTCCACTGAAGACATTCTTGACCTTCATAACTCTGTTTCATGTAATCCCTTTCGTCAAAAAGGCATCCTCAGCAATGGGCTTCGTATGGAGAGAAACGCAACGCTATTTGTGTAGAGTGACTTGGCACTGCAAATGACTCTGGCCTGTTGAACGCAAAACACCTGCAATCCAGTTCCCAAATGTTTGGTGTCACCTGTAAATTTCCTTTGGAAGCAGCCTGTGAGGGCATCTTAGGTAGGTGGGTAAGCCAAGCGGAAATCTTGCTGAATACTCTGCCATCTCAACACCAAGTGTTTAAGAACTTCAAATCTAAAAGAGCCTACCCCCTCCAGGAAGGTTATTTATTGAATTTATGTATTAATAACGTGATCTAAGCCATTTTCAAATTCTCCATTGCTGTTTGGTCCCACGTGGTGGGAACCCATCACCTTAGTATCTGGCTCCTTCATGAGCCGTTTCAGGGATGGCGAGAAGACTTATCATGTATTTTCCTACTGGAGCCTTGGCCCCCAGGCCCACCATGTGCTGAAAAATCCTAGCAGTGTTAACATTTCTAAGTGGTTCTAGGATTATTTTATGCAAAGACCTTGTTTCACCTTATTTTCTTGACTGTACCCAAGCTGGCTGAAGGCATGGAGGCGCCAGCTAGGACAGTCAGCAGGGACTGAAAGAACTCTATTCCTGCTGCTTGGCTGAAGGGCAGCGATAAGATGCCCATCTCTAAGCGGGGGAGTCCAGTGAAGGAGGTGCTTGGTTTAGGGGATCAGGATACGTCGTGTCCCTTCTGTACCTGTACGTCTATCTAACGGTGGGAGGGGCATAACTTCCCCCGGACCTCGGGCTTGCTTACACCTGGGCTACAGCAAAGATGCCCATAACCCCACCCCCCTGCCAGCCCCTGATACAGCTCCTTCTCAGGCCTTCCTCCCATCTGAGGTCACCCTTCCATCCGTCAAAGCCAAGCAAAGTCGAACTTAGTCATAAAAAGAAAATGCAGGTTCCCTTTTACTGGGACTCAGCCCACCGCTGCCTCAGGCTGGCAGGAGGGTCTAGGAGGGGGACAGGATGGAGGGTGAAGCTGGCCAGGCAGTGCTGTCCATTTACAGGCGGCTCAAGCTGGATGCTCCTGCCCCAGCACCTTGTCTGTCCTGTACTTGCAATGCAGATGCCGGGCTGGGGGGTGGACTGCGTAGGGCACACCACGGACCTGCACCATCAGGATGGAAATCCATCTCCTGGCTTCTGGGCCGGGGTCACTTCCAGAGGGAGAAAACCGAGGCTCAGAGGTACAGGGAATACAGCTCCCCACGGGCAGCCCCACTTCTTTCTCTTCCTTTTTCAATCAGCTCGAAGAATCACATATTCCCAGCAATCCCAGGTGTAGGGAGCAGGCTGGGACTAAGAAAAAGTGGTCACTTCCACAGGGTGACACTGCTCAGAGGGTTCGGGTCCAAGGGCAGCCAGCTGTGTTCCCAGAACTCTCCTTTCCAGCTCCATGAGATTTGGGGATTTTCAGTCCAGGAATTTTATAACTACTGGGCTCATCATAGGATACCGATTAATTGGAAATTGAATTGTGTTTTTCCCATGCAGTTTGTAGCTAAGAAAATAGATATCTCTGAGCTGCAGGGCCCACGTTCTCTGATCCCCGAGAGCAGTGACAAGGAGGGCGCTCACTCGTGGGACACCCCGCTCTGGTCCTTCACCTGATGGTGGCGCCAACCCCACGGGCAGAAGTGTTACCTCATTTCACAGGTGAGGACCGGGGTGAGGTGAGCCAAGCAGCTTATCAAGGTTGTCTCTGTTGGTGAGAGGATTTGACTCCCGTCCCTGTGGCTCTCCACCCTGAGTCAGCTGTACTACGTGATGGAATTTCCAACACCATCCAGACCCCAGAAACCTGCAAATGGTGCAGTTTTGTTACCGAATGCAAGTTGTATGCCTGACGCACAGGGAGGCCAAACAAACTGAAATGTCGGAGTTTGGAGCAGACCAAGGGCCAAGCGTGGAGACGGCGTGGCTCATGCCCCCAAAACCCCGAGCTCCTCAAAGGGTCTCAGCAAAGCACTTTCAGAGGCAAGTTGAGGGTGAGGCGTGGTTGGTTGTTGCAGACTTCTTGGTGTCGGCATCCTTTGTTCTTGCAGCTGTCCAAGTAGGTCAGGTCATGGTATTCCTGTAAACCTCCAACAGGACAAAGGTTATTCTCTGTTCTGCAACTTTTTATCTCTCTATGAATGGATTCTTAAAGGTCAGAGCCCTGAGAATAGGCTACCCTGTATATTTCAGGCCATAGGCAACATTCTTTTACAAAAGGTGCAGAGCCAGCCTGACTAAGCACAGGAAAAGGAACAGATCTAATATGGAGTCAGATTTGTTCTTCCTTATTACAGTTTCTGCAAGAGGAAAGTTCTGAGAACAAGCAACTAGAAGACATCAGTGACAGAAATAACCGGGCAAAAGTGTGCTTTTGTGCTGTTCTACTTCTAAAGCTTGCAGACCCTGTTATTTTGGGTTCTCTGATTATCTGGTTTTGATTTACTACACTTGACTAAGAATAAAGAGGGTGTGGATCCGTTTTGGAAGGGGATCTTTTTCTTGTCTCTGTGAACTTGAGAAAGAAAGAAAAGTGAATGCAGAGACACCTTGATTTGCCAATTTCTGGGAAGCCAGCATCTATAAAGTAAGTTGGGCTTGCTTCAAAAAGAAAACAAAGTGACTTCATAAATCCTGGAGCTCCGGGCTGGTGCTTGTCATTGGAGGAACCGCTCCGTTCCCTATAAGCCACTTGACGAGCCAGGACGCTCTACTCAGGGAAGATTCTACCTCTCATCGCCCCGTGAGGTACGTGAGGTTTATCACCCACCTTGGTCTTGCACAAGAGCGAATTAAGACAGAGAAGACCAGCCGAAGGTCGGTCATGTGTGCCACGACTGGCGGCACTGGTATGTAACTATCAGAGTGTTTATCTTCAAAAAAAGTCGCTTTGCCTACAATTAGAGACAAAATGGAAAGCCATTGTACCGTGCACACTGTATCTGGTCTCCGGTTTCTAAATCTTTCGTCATAGTTGTGAAGCTTATCCGTTTCAAGCACCCAAGAGCCTGTCTCTCTTAGACCTTTTCTCCCCAGGAGAATAGAAGGAGGGTCCTCCCCTGCTGTCACTTCCCTCCTGCGGACCACGGTGGCCTGATGACTCATTCTTGTGCTTGTCGTGCTGGTGAAGGACCTGGAACTAGGTTTCTAGCATCCGAGGCAGACAGCCTTCTGGTCCCTCCATCTTATAAGAGGCACAAAAGTGTGGGCTGCCCTCAGGGAAACACCACGGGCTGTCCACGAGGCTGACTTGTGGGCTGGACCCAGGCTTCTTATCTGGCTGGAATGTACCAGGACTGCCTACCATCCAGCTTCTATTACGTCAGGGCTGTGCCAGGACTGGGCCAGGCAGCCTTTCAGCATCGCCACGGGGCCAGTCTTATTCATGGAGTGACAGTGGGGCTCCTCTGCCCACTAGTGCCTGCTGGTATCTGCAGGTCACATACAGAAGTTCTTTTAATCCCATACAGAAGTTTCTTTTCCCTTGGGAGAAAGGCTCAAAATGCAAATGTCTGGTTGAGGCAAAATAATGGCTGCAATACACAAACGTCATTAATCTAGTAGTGGTATTAATATCCATTAAAAATTGAATTCCTTCTACGTGTCAGACACCATGCCAAAAACCTACAGAATTTTCTCATTTAATCCTTACAGATATCCCAAGAGGCAGACACTGTGATTCT
This sequence comes from Physeter macrocephalus, assembly GCF_002837175.3. Lineage (NCBI taxonomy): Eukaryota > Metazoa > Chordata > Mammalia > Artiodactyla > Physeteridae > Physeter > Physeter macrocephalus. Next base: position 134,862,679 of record NC_041215.1, on the reverse strand, counting down.
ACTTGACGAAGGAGGAAGAGAAAGGTGCTCAGAGAGTTTAGACACCGTCCTATGAAGGGAAAGACCTGGGCTCCAAACACTGGCTCTGAGCTTATCCCAGACCAAGTCACCGGAGCTGGAATTCCCTGCGTGTGGATGGTCTCAGCGTCTTCCTCCTGCTTCCTGCTCTGAGCAAGCCCCGGGGCAGCGAGCATTTGCAGAGGCTTCCTGCCCATGTTCCCCAGGCCGCCGTCCACTCAGCTGCTCCAGCCAGAAACCTCAGACCCTACAACTTCCTCTACCCTCCCACCCCGTGCCCACTCCCAGACGGATCTGGCACCCGCCACCCTTCTGCCTTCTCCACGTGCCCAGGGTACCTGCAAGAGGCAGTGCTCCCTGCCCCACCCTGGCCCTCCACGTCCTGTCTCTACAAAATAGCTAGGGTGATGCTTTACAAAAATTCCTATTTTCCTCCTCCTTAAAACCCTCTAAAATGCCAACGTATATTTAGAATAAAATCCCAACTCCTCACCATGGCCAGTCCCTGCCCCGTCAGGCCCTGTCCCCCTTTCTGAGCGCCCCATCCTTTCTGTGTCTCTTTTAATCGTTAATCATGAAAGCTCTTTCCTGCCCCAGGACCTTTGCACATGTGACCGGTGCTCTGTCTGTATCATTTCCCCCCACTCTATTAGCAGGGCTCACTCCTTATCCTTCAGTTGTCCACATAAATGTCACCCCTCAGCTGGGCTCCCTGCCCCTCCAGGTTTCTACCATGTGGCTCCTGTCTTTCTTTTTTTGGCGGTACGCGGGCCTCTCACCGCCGTGGCCTCTCCCGTCGCGGAGCGCAGCCTCCGGACGCGCAGGCCCGGCGGCCGTGGCTCACGGGCCCAGCCGCCCCGCGGCACGTGGGATCCTCCAGGACCGGGGCACGAACCGGCGTCCCCCGCATCGGCGGGCGGGCCCCCAACCACTGCGCCACCAGGGGAGCCCACCTCCTGTCTTTCTAGCAGATTCGGTCAGAACCTCTCCAGTGAGAGTGGAAGGGCCATGAGGGCAGGGCAGCCTGTCCCTGTTCACCACCGTGTCCCAGCCTGCACAGAGCCTGGCACAGAGCAGCGCCTGGTCATTACCTGTAGAATGGTGGGTGTGGCTGAAGCTCACCTTTTCAGCAGGTGGGGTGAGGGCAGCGCTGTGTGCACACTCTGTGTTCGTGGCCCCTTTCCCACCACAGAGACAGTTCTCACCGCCTCACCTCCCAAATCCAGCACCGTTTCCCCTCTCAGCCCCACTTCCTCTTTTATAATTATCTCCAAAACGTCACGCAAAGTGGTCGCCAGGCAGAGGCTGAAACACATGGGTCCCGTGGAAGCAGTGTCCCCACTTTCACTCCACGTGTCTCCGCGTGTGTGTGTGTCTGTGTGTGCGCCTGCGCGCCTCTGTGTGTGTGCGTGCAGGTGCCTACCACTCTCAGCTGCTAGCTCAGAGTGAGTGTCCCCTGTTTGGATGATCAGACCCGAGCTTCTTGCGCTAACCCTTATATGAGGCCTGGGCTGGAATGCTGGGCCCCCAGAGGAGGCTGGCCTGAGTGTCGTGGGTGGACGTGAGCCTCGGGCTGTCTGATGACCTTCCTGGGCCCCGCGGCTGCCCTGCTCCATGCTGGCCTTCCTTAACCTGCTGTGCAAGCTCCTCCCCTCCCTCCAGACTCAGATGGGAAGCCGTTTCCAGACAGGAAGAGGGGAAAGGGGGGTCTCTGCGGTGACTCTGGCTTTTCTGGGTGTGTGGGGCTTGTCAGCGCTTGGACGGGGGTCCAGGCAACTGGGGTGAACTCACAGGAACTGAGAGTCTCGGGGGGGCGGCGGCCAGAACTGGAAATCAGGGCAGAGGAGGGCAGGGTCACACGGAAGCCGGGTCAGAGCCAGGGCGGGTCCCACAGGGATGCTTGTGGAGAAGGAGTGGAGGGTAAAGTCAGGTTTCCGATGCGGAGTGTCCGGGCTAAAAGGCAGAGAGCACAGAGGACTCAGGTGGAAGATTCTGGAACAGAGTGCAGGGAGTCAAGGGTCTGGGTCCCGGTATCCCTTGCCTGGGCAGCAGGTCTCGAGCAGGGACGGCCCTGGAGGTTCCAGGCCGCGCCTGGGCAGAGATGACATTCTGCCGGTCACTACACACCTGGGAAGTTTAGTGAAAGAAAAACACGGATCTTGCCCTGGAATATGACACCTCTCTCTGGGGCTTTGTGTCAGCAAAGCATCAGAGTCTGCACGTCGCGTGTGGATAAATATGCAAAGGGGACCGGCGATTTTTTTGCTTCTTTCTTGTTGCCGATCTCATGGCATCAGCGCTGTGGGTTTACCGGGGACCCCGGGCCCTCCCTCTCCTCTTAGCTCCCCCTCTGCAGGCTGATATCTGACCGGATATCTGACCGCTGCTGCCGGCTGCCTCCTGCCCCCTCCTTATCTGGCCTGTTGTCCAGAACACGAGGCCCAGGGGTTGCGGGTGTGTCCCCCATCCCTGTCGCCAGGGCCGGAAGGCTGAGCTTTGCCCTGTCACGAGCACCAGGGAAGCCATCCACGGAGATGAAGCCGCTGGTGGTTCCTTTTGCGAAACGATCAATAAACCTCTAATTTGTCCTGAGATTTGGATTTGTACTCTTCTCGGGTTTTTCAAGGAGTCAGAGCTGTAATTCGGTTTCTTACAGAGACGACCGCAGAAAATACATTCACGCTTTCTCTCCTCCTGTTCCTTCGTCTGTAAAAACAATCACAAGGTCTCCACCTATTTCCAGAGAGCTCCTGAACGTGGGAATAGGGTGATGTTTGGGGAAGTGTTCTGGTTTCCAGGGCGATGTCTGGGAGGGGAGAGGCTGTGAAATGTGCCTGGAGCGAGGGAGGGTGGGGGGCTGTAGGAAGGACTACACTGCAGGAGGAAGCAGCCACACCTGATAAGGGGCTGTGTTGCGTTTCTCCTGATGCCACAAGGTGCGTCTCTTGGGTCCGCACAGCTATCCGGCACTGCACTTCCCCTCCCCCTGCATGACGGGGCCCCAGGGGACTCAGGAGACCTGGGGGTGGACACCAGGCCGGGAGAAGCTCCCTGCCCTGCCCCAGGACCTCAGGTACTAGGGATGCTCCTCTAGGGGGTCCGTGGGGTCTACGGGATGAAGGCACGTCATGCTCCCGAGTGGAGAGGGCCCAGGAATGCTGATTTGGGGTCGAACCATTTTGAACTGGTTTGAATTCAAAGGAATGCATTTCCAAAAATGTGACGCGCATTCTTGTTCTAAAAATAAACACGAGGAAACCAAGTAGCTCGGGACCACCCAGTAGACAAGCTCAGCTGACAATAGACACTCGGTTCACTTCCTGATTGGTGCCTCCAATTCTCGGACCCGGGTGGGGGGACATTACTTAGAATATTCTACTAAGTAAACTTATTCATCACAAGCCAAAAACAATCGTGTGGCCCCTTTACCATCACACATGCCAGGTGTAATGCGACTAGCTGTGTGCTTGGCCACCTCTGCTGGTCACCTGCCTCTTGGAGGTGACATCCCTCAGGTTCCATTCCCCGCTCCCCAGCTGTCGGGGTCACTGTTCACCTGGATCTTGGGTGCTTCGTTTGGAATCTTGAGACCTTGGTGTAGCATCTCGCTGCTTTGGTCAAAACTTCTAATTTAATCTTTTTACACCTGAACCATAAGCAATGCCTAGGAGTTAAAGGAAGGTTTGGAAAGGTCCTTGAATCGGGGGATTTGGGGGCAAGTGCTGCTTCCACCCCTGAGAGTTTGAGCTGGTCCCATCCCATGTTTCCTCGTGTGTCAAATGTCAGGCTGGAGTAAGTCATTTCCGAGACGGGTTCAGCCGCACAATGATTTTAGCATCTGTGATCTTGCGCTAACAAGTAGGCTGGTAAGAAGTGGAGGACCTGCCCACGGGAGAGGAGCGCGTGGTATCATGGGAAGCGAACACCCTCCACCTCTCTGAAAGCACGGAGGTCTCCGGGGTTAGGGGAGGGTCTGACCATGCATTCACTCCTGGAGGGGAAGCCAAATGATACTTCGGGAGGTACTTACAAGGTGGTTAATTACCTGCGGTTTTGTTTTTTTTTTTTTTAGGCAAACATTTATTGAAGGCTGTTGCACGTGAAATGAGACTTCGGTTCAAGACCTTGAAACTCACAAATGCTGGGGCTGGCTATTGCGGGTGAGCTCGCGGTCCCTCGGAGCCCGGAGCCCTGGCCAGTGAGCCTCCTGCTGTGTGTCATGTCACGGGCTCAGGAGAGCCCAGCAACTCACACGTTCACCACCACCAGTGGGCGTTCATTGGACGGTGCTCTCCCCAGGCCACGTTCCTCACTTTCCCCAGTGGCTCTCTGTCCTGGGCTCCTGCGGCTACCACCTCAGGCCTGCTGTGCACTTTCTGTCTTCAGATGGGAAGACAGTGGACCTTATGGGTCGGGGAGCTGGGCTTCTCTCTAAATCGAGTTTTGCACGATGCTTAGGCCTGCCCCTTATGGGTAGATATTATCGTCGGCTCTTAGGGGACCATTTGTTTTCCTTTTTAAATTCCAAGTTTCAAGGGAATGTTCTGCCTCCTTAATTGGCTCTGTGCTTGGAAAAGAGGTTCCTTACACTTCCCTTCCCAGTTTGAATCCACTCATCTATGAACTGTTATAAGATATATTCTCTAGGATTTTCGTCTGAGTTGTAGAATAGAGTTGAAGATAAACACCACATTAAGATGTAGGGAATCTCTACTTTATATTTTGAGCTTTGGATGGCATACAGGCAACTTACGGATTTCATTTGGTCGGACTGCACGCTTGCCCCATCAACATTCCCTTCTTCAGCATCTCTTGAAGGAAAAGGAGCCGCAGGGCTGAAGCGTCGCGCTGTTGGACTCACTTAGCAGGGGAAGGCTTCTCCGCTGTTAAGGGCTGGGTTTCAGAACGCCTTGCATGTCTGCCTTCCACACGGGCAGAGTGATCCCTGCAGAACTTGTCAGTCAGGACAGTGATTGAAAAGAGGAATGTTTTCTCTTATCTTGGATTTGAGCCGAGACACAGGAATCCAGCCGTGCCAACTGCATTCACAGGCCATCTTCTGTGGGACGCGTCCCCTCCCCCGGACCATGTACTCCCCAATCTCTGCATTCACTTAGAATCCTGGAATGCCAGCTGAAAGAGACCGCAGAAACATCTAGTCCTATAGCCTGTGTTTCCAGATGAGGAAGATGAGGCCCAGGAAAGACAGAAGGGGCACGGCAGGCAGTGAAACCCTGCACTGGGGTGGGTTTCTGTTTTTGACATTGCCCTCGTTCCCACAACCTGTGGAATTATTATTTGCCATTTATAGATAAACCACAGCAACAAAAATGTCAGGGAGCTGGAGTGATTTGCCCACGTTGAAAGGTAGTTATTTTTGGCGTAGGATTCAAAGGAGGTCCGTCCGGTGCGTGCGTGCATTCAATCACTCATTCATTCATTCATTCATTCAGGTATTCCCTGAGCTCCTTCTCAGGGACAGTGAAATAGACTGAGGAAACCTGGGAAATCCCTTCTCTTGAGGACACAGACGGCTGGCCGCGCTCCTGTTCCGAACCCCCCTCAATGTCAAGGTTTCCTGCAGTTGTGAACTACACTTGTGTTTTTCTTTCTTGCTTTACAGAGTCATCTTCTCTGAGGGACCAGCTCTCAGCCCAGCACAGAACGATGCCCAAAGCCCCATCTTCTGGTACATTTACCGGATGCTGGAGGGGACCCCCAGCATGTTGAAACTGAGCTTGTTGGCGCCTCCCCTTTCACACACAGAAAGCATCTGGCCCAGAGTGGAGCATTTAGCAGCATTCTCCGTGCTCCCATCTCCCCATCTCCGGTCCTGTGCTCACCAGGGACAGTGGCATCGCCACGCGCCTGCCTCCCTCACCTGGGGTCGGGCTCTGCATCCATCTTCCTTGGTCTCTACTCTTGATCCCACTGATGTCAGCTCAGAAACGTCCCCTGCCCCAGCCTGTGGTCCCCACTTCCGGACCGCTGCCCAGTCCTTGCCTCAGGGCTTCCTGGTGGGGGGTGGACCCATCAGCCCCGTGTGGGGAGGATGATCCAGCCCACCTGGACACCTAAGGGATGTCACCAGCCAGGTGAGGCCTCAAAACAGAGAGGACCTTTCTTCCTGAGCTCATCCTGGCCTTGCTAAAAAGGAAGGGTTTCCTCTTTTATTGTATCTGTTCGCAGGGGGGGTCTGAAGACTTGAATCTTTCCCTCCTCCATCCCCGGAGCCTGCCCTTCTGAGCCTTGGCATGCCCCCGCTTGAACCAGGCGGACATGGGACTTCTGCAGCAGCCTCCTGAGCGAGCCGTGGGCCCGGGTGACCCACCGGGCTGGAGGGGGGGAGGCCTCACTGGAAGGTGAGCAGTGATGACTGTGGCCAGACCGTTGCTGGACGGCCTCTGCCGCGCACGCTGGACGGTCCCTCCAGCGGCCTGAATCCCACCGCTGGGCAGCTTCAAACACGGCAGGCGGAGGAGGGGTTGGAGGCATGGGAGATGCCGGAAAACAATCTCCTGAAGGTGTCAAGTTGCCAGGCAGGGAAGAGGTTGAGAGGGAAACGTGCTGGACAGGAAGGCAGGGCTGTGGGAGAGGTAGACGCTGTCACCTCGCATGGAGTGGCCGTCCCGTCGGCGCTCCGAGGGTGGCGTTCGGGTGGGCCTGCCGCACGGGGTGACCCGGGATGGGCAGTTACTTCTTGCCTATGGGAACCTTTGATTCCCCTCCCCGCCGCCATCTCTGCCAGGACACCTGACATTCCGGGTCTGGAGCAGCAGGTGGTTCAGTGCCCCCAGGGTGCACCCACCACCAGCCCGGTGCTGCTCCGGGGCCCCTCCGGTGAGGTTTTTAGGTCAAGGAAGGCAGTCAATTTTGAAGAGGGCTGAGAAAAGAAGATCTCATCCTCCTGATGTGAGATTCATGATCAAGGCAGGGAAAGAGAAAAGGGACGCTCCTAAAAGTGAAAAGCATCTTGGGGGAGCATCTCTTTGGGAGGCCCCTGAGGGATCCAGTTCCCCTGCACGGGAGCCCCGCAAAGTGCTTGGAGCCCACAGGGCTCTGAAGGCCCGGAACTGCAGGGGCCGCTGAGAGGCCTGGGGAGGAGGGCTCCGCTCCCTGGAGCTCCGCAGCATCTGACCGCAGCCTTCCTCTCCGAGTCTCCTCCACCCGGACGTCCGGGCACCATCCCGACGTCCCTCATGCAGAGCAGAGAGCCTACTGGTACCCAGGTCCTGGTACTGGTACCCAGGCCCCACACACCACTGCAGTCACATCTGGGCACTTGATTCTCTGCATCGTTCACCCGGGCAAACAGCATGGCCAGCGCGAGGAGGGCATGAGGTGGAGGTGCAGTTACAAGTTGCGGAGCTTGGGTACAGGTGGGTCGGTGTCCTCCCTCCCCCAGCCCCTCCCCCCGCCCCGCCCCTGTGCTGTGTGGCTCCAGCTTAATGGCCTTGACGCCTCTTCTCAAACTCTAAACCAGGGGTCCTCAAACCATGGCCCTCCGGCCAAGTCTTGCTCTGGCCTCTTTTGGTTAATAAAGTTTTACTGGGTCACAGCCATGTCCGTTGTGCATGCTTGTGCATTATCTCTACGTCTGCTTCCACGCCACACAGCAGAGTTGAGAAGTTGCGACAGAGACAGGTGGCCCACAAAGCCTAAAATATGTACTATATGGCCCTTCACAGAGGAAGTTTGCTGATCCCTGCGCTATACCCATAGCATCTGGGATGCCTCCAAATTTGCCATCTTGGCTTTTCTTTCTTCCTTTCTTTCTTCCTTCCTTCCTTCCTTTCTTTCTTTCTTTCATCCTTTCTTCCTTCCTCTCTTTCTTTCTTTCTTTCCTTCCTCCTTCCTTCCTTCCCTCCCACCTTCCTTCCTTCCTTCCTTCCTTCTTCTCTCTTGGTGGGTGATCTCTTGAACATTATGACACCTTTTTTTTTTTTTACCATGTTAATTGCCCCCAAATCTAAACTCTAGTCTTTCTCTCAAAGCCCAGACTTACCTTTACAAGAACTCATTGACTACATTCAACATGTCTAAACTCAAACCCTTTGTCATTTTCCCTGTATCTCCTCGTCTGGATTACCCTATTTTGGATAACAGCAGATCCCGTTCCCAGAGCTCAAACCCTGTAGTCAGTCGCCTTTGCTGAGTCCCTTATACTCTTCTGCTTTTTCTGTCTAATCTGATAAAGTCCTTGTCACTGTCTATTCCTGCAGGAGAGGAGATATGTCCTCCTCACAGGGTTGGGAAGTGGAGAGAGAATGGTTTAATGCTTGTAAAAAAGTCAGCACTAGGTGGGCACAGAGAAAGGACTCTGTTATCCATCTGGATGGATGGATGGATGGATGGGTGGGTGGGTGGGTGAGTGGATGGGTGGATGGATGGGTGGATGGGACATGTACACCAGCTACATGAGGTTTGCTATGGGTGGGGATGTCATGAGAACTCTGCTTTGGGAACTCATTGTGGCAGCAGAGTATACAATAGTGTAGAGAGAGACGGGGGTGGGGAAGAGGATTGGAAGAGTATTTCCATATCCCAGATTAATAACATCCTATCTACTAACCCAGGATGGCAAACGTGTGAATGGAAACAAGAAAAATGAGCCAGGAAGATATCTGGAGCCATGGGCAGTGACCAATGCTTTAACAGGCAGAGTAGAAAAGCAAAGCAGGGAGTGAGTGAACGACTCAGCAAAGGTGACTCCAGGGTTTCAGCTCTGGAACTGGAGCTGCCATTCACCGGAAGAGGGTAATCCAGAAGAGAAGTAGGTTTGGGGAAAATGATAGAGTTTGAGTTCAGACATGCTGAGTTTAGTAAACACATTCTTATAAAAGTATCACGTGTTCTACAAAGTGATTTAAGGCAGTTTACAAAACTACAGGCCATGCAAGTAAAGGAGGTTAGGAAACTGGGCTATTGGGAAACAAGATGAAACTTGTGAGGTTTCTGGAAGTCAGCCTAGGAGCCTCTCCTAGTTTTTCAATAGTCAGGACAAAGGGGAGACCCATCCACCCCACGGGGCTTGCAGGAGCGGGAAGGAATGGGTTCATGCTTGGAGCAGCCCTGGGAGGGCAGAGAAGGCCCATAAATGCTCACTCTTCCTTTACTATTAAATTCTCTTTCTTTATTTTTTTATACATGCATTATCCACCTGATAGAGGGTTAAGATTCTTGAGGGGAGGGGCTGTGTCTCATTGCAAGTGCTCTCTCTCTCTCTCTCTTTCTCTCTCTCTCTCTCTCTCTCTCTCTCTCTCTGTGTGTCTCCTCCTCCCATCCATCTCCCACCAGGTCTAGCACACACTGTCACACTTCACTGAATGGAGTAGTTGAGGCTGGAGGATAATTGAAGAAATGACCTGTAACCTCTTAGGTTGGATCCTTCCTGCACATCTGCTTCCGGCACGAAAGGGAAGTCTCCGATGTGATGAGAACCCAGCAACGGTTGGGCTCCGGGGCTAGTCCCCACCCGCATTCGTCTCCACCACGCCCCCTCCCCGGTGCAGATGTGCAAACCTCGGCACATTGCTGGAAAGAGAAATGAATGGGTGTTCTGGGGGCAGAGCGAAGATTTATAAAGTGTGTTGAAGGTTTCGTGTCGCGTGAAATAATGTCTCACTTTATTTACTTGAGCTTTTCCTTAGCAGTGATCACCCGAAGCCATGCTCAATTTAATAATGTATTTGCTTATCATATGCTGTGAATTCCAATCCTAACATCTCCTAGAATTGGTACTGGAAGTTGGCAGATGTAAACACATCCTGTGTCATCCCTTCAAAACCGGCAATTCTGGATGTCAGATAGTGGATGTGACATGAATTTTTAAAGTGTTACTCTTGCTATCCACGGGGGCATTTTATAATTGAAGAGTAGTAAATTTTTTATTTAAAAAGATTTTTAGGTCTTTATGCATGCATCTAGTTCTATTTTTAGGTTACTTGAAGATTGATTTTTGAATAGTAAGTCCCTGCAATAATTACTAATACTTTTGCAGAATTTTTTGAGAGGGTCACAGCTTTTGCTGGGGATTCAGCGGAACTGTATTTAACCAGGTTTCTGTTTGTAGATGGAGAGAGTCATCTGCCACCCCAGGAATGAGGCCTGGGTATTATTACTTGCTCTGCAATGTCCAATTTGGCCTTTGATCTTTTGGGCCACTGTTAATTTTATGGTTTACACAATTCAAAGCGTCAGACAAGTGTGGAGTGCTTGCTCAGGAAAGAAAACCAGAGCAGAACTGCCTCTGCTGCCCAGCTGCCCTCCTTAACAAGCCTCTCTAGGGATACAAATATTTGCACAGCAAATTGCACAGCAAATCCTAAGGCTATGTAATCAACTGAAATTCTCCTTCTGGGTGCCCGAGACACTCAGGCATCCTGGCTACCTGCCTGGAAAGGCAGAGGTGGACGATCCATCCTCTTTGACTGGCCTTGAGGTGCTCTGTACACACCAGAGCAAAAGCACAAAAATATTCTCCTCTCTGTGAGAAGCAGGTAGATCAGTGTCCTTCCTGGGATAATTGGTAGAAGATCTCCAGGGCGATTTGTTGCAGATATATTCCTCGTGTTGTGTGTGTGTGTGTGTGTGTGTGTGTGTGTTTGTGTGCGTGTGTAAAATGCACTGCTTCTGCTTTGACCCAAGTTTATTGTGTGTCTAATCTTAAGGGTGGGTCCCTAGAGTCTCAAGATCCAGGAGGGAACCCACAAGTCCACTAAGGGTCGTTGTTATTATGGTTCTCGTTGTTGTTATTAGAGTTAAAAGAATTTCTTTTTACATTCTCTTCCATTATAAGTTTTTCCAAAGTCCCTGTCTCTTGTGCAGTGTCGCGGTGTGGCTGTGACTTTCCCCAGCAACAGACAGTGGATTCCCCACACAGTCTAGGCTGCCCTGCCCTTCAGTTTGATAGCGATTCTCGCACAGAAGTGGACTGATTTGCTACTCCTCGTCTCTAGTGGTGGTGGGGTCCCACTGGCTTGTGTCCAGATCATTACGGCAAACTGGCTCCTCTGGGCGGGCCCAGTGATGGACTGGGGAGCCTGACAGGACTCCTAAAGACAAATAGAGGGCAGCCGCCATCTAGGCTGTACTTGGACATCTGTCCTCGGGGTAACTCCTGCTGGGGGACCGGTGTGTGATTTGGAGAGAAAAACATGTGAGTAGTCAGTAGCGTATAAATTTCCATGCCTTTGATGGGATCATGAATGATTTGGTTGCTGAAGTCTCATCATCTGTGCTGCAAGACAGGCACTGTGCAGCCAGCAGGCTGTGGACCACGGAATTTTAAAGTCCCGGGGGAAGGGCATCTTTTTAATTTAATTTTATCTTATTTTTAATTTTATTGAAATATAGTTGATTTACAATGTTGTGTTAGTTTCAGGTATACAGCAAAGTGATTCAGTTATATATATATATATAATATATATATTATATATATAATATATATATAATATATAGATAGATTCAGTTATATATATATGTGTGTATATATATATAGACACACACACACATATATTCTTTTTTAGATTCTTTTCCATTATAGGTTATTACAAGATAGTGAGGATAGTTCCCTGTGCTATGCAGTAGCTCCTTGTTGGTGATCTATTTTATTTTATTTTATTTTATTTATTTTGGTTTTTTTTTTGCGGTACGCGGGCCTCTCACCGTTGCGGCCTCTCCCGTTGCGGAGCACAGGCTCCGGACGCGCAGGCTCAGCGGCCACGGCTCGCGGGCCCGGCCGCTCCGCGGCACGTGGGATCCTCCCGGACCGGGGCACGAACCCGCGTTCCCCGCATCGGCAGGCGGACTCTCAACCGCTGCGCCACCAGGGAAGCCCGGTGATCTATTTTAGATATAGTGGTGTGTATCTGTTAATCCCATACTCCTAATTTATCCCTCCCCCTCCCCCTCCCCCCTTGGTAACTGTAAGTTTGTTTTCTATGTCTGTGCGTCTATTTCTGTTTTGTAAATAAGTTCGTCTGCATCATTTTATTTAGATTCCACATATAAGCAATATGGGAAGGGCACCTTTTAAAGCCACAGAGCTGGGTACCACACGCACTTTTCAGGCCGACAGGTGTTCCGGTTGCTGGAATGTAACTCGTGAGTGCTTGGGTTCAAGTTCCAGGCACAGAGGAACTTGGAAAGCTGTAGGGAGGGGCTTGGTTGACTGAGGTGAGAGGTAGGCTGGAGCCTGAGAGTGCAGAGGAGGGGAGGGCATGCGAGGACAGAGTAAAAGTGCAGGCATCAGGCCCGGGACCCTCCCCAGGGCGTTGTCACAGTGCTGGGCTCATGCAGGGATGGGTGGTCCGTGGCAGAGCATCTGTTGAGAGCTTCAAGGCGAGAAGAGATTCAGACACACACTCAGGCTCCAGGGACCCAGGCTCCAGGAAGACAGAACCGCTGGTAACTGAGACTGTGGCCCAGGCCAAAGACTTGAACTCTGAGGACTAGTTCTCTGTTCTCTTGCTTAATAGCAAGGGGTTTGGTTGTTCTTTGGATCTACTTTAATAATCTAGACTACAAGTCATCTTTCTTTGGAACTTCATGAATGATCCAAATCGTTCCATGCTGTTTCTGTTAGGATATCAATCTTTGGAGCATGGATAATAGAATACGGTTAGAGTTACCTGGGTTTTTTAAGCACTCATTGGCTTTTTGGCTAATATCAGATATGTATTTCTTACTTGAAGCTGAAAGGAGCCTGGCTTTATGTGGACATTTTTAACTGACATTTCACTGGACACCTTCAGGTGTCAAAATGAAACAGAATTAACCTTTCTGTCCTATTCACACATTATAATTGCTACCACATTCCAATATTTATGTACACTGCTGGGTTACCATTTCCAGAAGGTCTGAATCCGAAGAAAAAAATACATTTTGCCTCAGGTCTGTCAACTGGCCAGTATTTTCCTATTATGCATAGTAATGACATGTACCATTATTAAAGCAAACCTGACCTTTTAAAGGAAGGCCCAATCAAATGTCATATCCAGTATTCCAACATGGCCTTGTAAAAACGCATTCTCACAATGAAAGCAATCTTGGGAGAAGCCATTTCCCAAGAAAAGCCAACTCAGGATCCTGTGAAACCTTGATGGGTTTTAGTTTCCTCTATCAGATTACACCCTGGGTTTCCAAGGGGATTACAGATTACAAACCAAAGGGAAGGCCTTCTCTTAGTTGGAAGAAAAACAAATAAAATATGCAAGATGTTTATATTTCCAATAGCTCAAGTATGTATACACATACACACATCCCCACATACCCCCAAGAATGTAAATTTTTAATGAGTGCCTGCAGCCCTCTCTGTTTTCTGTGCACCAGTGTTCAGCATAAAAATCCAGTTGCATCTGGAGCAGCTCAGCAGTGCAGGAGCACAAAGGTCCCTGAAGTCTCTCTGCTTCCTTGAAGCCTGTCCCAGCTCCCCGGGAGTGAGCGTGACCTCTTTCCATGCCTGGCCACCCACCCTGCTTAAGGGTCCTCTTCCTCACTTACCTACCCCAGAAATGCATTTACCTCCCGGTGGGTATACCACGTGAATGCAGGTTTGTCTAGGAAAACAGAAGAAGGAGATGCTTTCCAAAGCTGTGGCCTCAACAGTCCTCAAAAGACAGTGACCCTAATGGACGTTTGCCTTACACGCTCAGCTTTACAGAGTGACCTCAGGTCCACTGTCGTCTTCCAGTCCTTACTGAAGTCTGAGCTCTTAAGGATACTGAGACGAGTTGTCCTCAGAGTTGGATACAAAGGGAAATGGGACCTCAACCTGTGGACCCCGGCCGATGAGAACCAAGGACCTGTTTCCTAAAACTTCTTCCCTATGGATTTGAGAGTTGCCGCCCATCTGCCCCCAGCCGGCCATCTTCCTCGGGGATTCTGGACCACGTGGCACTACTGCTCCCGTCCCCATCTTCTGTAGGGCTGACCCTCCTTCCTGCCCCGCACCTCTCTGGTTATTCTGTTCTGCGGATGCCCTGGCTAATGTGAACCTATTTCCTGATTCCCCAGTCAAAACTGATCTCACCCGGGTGAGGGCTGCCATCTACACCCTCCTCCCTCCCTGCCCATCCAGCCCCTCCCAGCAGAACTCCCCGGCTCTGCAGCACCCCACCCCGCGTACTCAATTTTGAGTCACGAGAACATCGATGACTGGAATGCGCTTAAATGTTAGGTACCCGTCTTCCCACACTAGACTGTGAACATCTTGAGGGCATATAATTTTTTAATATTTTGTGTCTTGCCTAGAGAGCGTGTGATTATACTATTTGCTCGATCTTTATTTGTTGAATAAATAAAGGAGGGTATCAGGCATGTGTGAACGTATGAGTCTTGTTCCCAACTCTTAAAAATGTGGGGCAATTTCCATCTCATTAGTTGTAGGTGTAACAACACTCAGACTGTAAGATTCTTCTGAGGATGAAATGAAACCACAGGGGCAAGATCTTGCATAGTAAGTGCTCAGAAAATATCAGTTCCTTCTCCCTGCTTTCTTCAGCATCACGGTGTCTTTATATACAGTGTTTCACTATCAACTGCAGGTGAGTCTGTGTCTTACCTGCAGGAGAGGCATTATGTCCTCTGTGTCTTGGTGTCTTCATCCTCCCCAGCAGGGACTTCCAGCATCATTTCAGGTGCATGCGGAAGCAGGTGGTTTTTCTGAGCCCGTTTCACCTCTTTCCTCGAGGGCAGTGGGGGCGGCAGGAAGGTGCCCACCTTGTCACTCCTGGGCCACATCTTCCAAGGTTCCACACCGGGACCTGGACCGTGACATGCCTCTGTCCAGCTGCCTAGGGTCCAGGTCTGACTCTCCCACTGGGCTGGGCTGTGGCCATGACCGTGGCCAGGGGCCGTGGAGGTGAGGTCCAGTAGATCACTGCCATCCCCCAGAGGCTGGCTGCTGAGGACTTGAACCTCCACAGGGGACGAAAGCACGCATAACACCCTGCCTGTTGACCTGCCAGGCACAGCATCGGTCTGCGGGAGCGAGAGCCATTGCATGCCTGGGAATGGGCTGGGATGCGATAGGGACCCGCCGGGTGCGGAACAGCAGGTCAGAGGGAGCAGGTATGTCTTCAGCTGTGGTTAAGAATAACGTTTATATCCCAACTCAGTACACACACACACACACACACACACACACACACACACACACACACACCTGAAACAAATATCTTATGAAAAAACATATAAGATGCATTCTGATATTTTCGATTCTTTTTTATTCCACTCCAGGCTAGTCAAGACTGTTTCAGTTTTTTAGATGTTGGCCCAGGGTCTCTCCATTGATTTCACATCAGTTTATATTAGTGGGTTGAGACCTTCATTTGCAGAACAATGTCTTGGGCAATTACCTCCAGGACCAGAGAGAGACTTCAGCCCAGCTTGATGGGCGTGAAGTGAGGGTACACAGGTGGTTGGGCTCATACCACAGTGGCCACAGCGGGGCTGGGACTAGGCTGAGGAAAGGTAGGTGCCCAGTGGAAAGGCACAGCATCTAAAGAGGCACCCGCTCTCCATGCCTGCAGGTAGCTCTTTAAATTCTGTGCCCCAGGCACCTGACTCAGCTCACCTAGCCCAGCCCTGGTCCCTACGTAGCATTTCACAGGTGAGAACTCTGTCACTAAGGGGACAGAAACTGTCGCGGAGGCCACCATGGCTGAGGCAGGTTCCAGCCCGGACCTGGCCGACCTGAGCCAGAGCCGCTTCCCAGGTGTGGTGGGTCCTCTTCCTAGCCCTGTGGGGAAGGTGCAGGCCCAGCCACATCAAAGGGACAGTCGGCCTGTGTGGAGACTCGACTTACGTGCAACCAAATGGGACGGCGTCTGAACAACGCAGTGGTGTGAAATCGAGAATCCTGGGGAACGTGTTAAGTTTCTGAGCACGGGATTGCATGTCTTGGGTTGGTGGTTTCTTAAACCGCACAGCCTACTCCACAGCCTTCGGCTGGGCTGGCTTAGCCCTTCCTGCTTATTACTGGGTCCTTTCCCAGCCACCAGGACCTGGGGCAGGTGTGCAGAGGAGGAGAGCATCTGTGGGAGGGGTGCAGCCAATGCCCACAGAGGAAGCTTGCCAGTGACACGGCACCTGCACCCCAGGCTCAGCTGTTTCCCAGTTTAGCATGTCTCAGAGGAGAAGCCACGGGTGGCATGGGAGGACCACTGAGCCTGCCCGCCCCCGAGGGTATTTCTCCGTCAGGTACCCCTCTCCCCCCAGATCTCCCCTCCTGTCTCAGTCGCTCCTCCTTCACTGGCTCCTTTCATCCTGCTGCAGACGGGCCAGATTCCATCTCAGTGAAGCTTCCCTTCCCACTTGTCAACGATTCCCCACCAGCTGGGATGATGTGGTCCTTCTTGAGTCAAAGTGGAGCCTGTCTGCCTAGGCTGGATTGGGGCCAGCTGTGGCTAAAAGAGCCTGAACTTGCATCTGACCCATGGGCTGCTGGACTTTGATGAGCTCCCATAGGAATCATGACATAATCATGAAGTCAAGACACAGTTCTCCTCCAGTCCATCATCCCCTCTGTGCAAGGACTGGGGGCTCTAAGACATATGGACACCTTCTACAATTCCCAGCCTAGCCTGGTGTTACAGGGAAAGCAGCCTTGCAACAAATATTTGTTGAATTGATAAAGAGCCCACATAAGGACCAGCCCATGAAGGAAGTCCAGGCAGTAATTGAGAACGTTGGTACAGAGGAGTCTGCAGACAAACTAACCCTGAGCTTCAGGTCAAGAGGAGAGGGTCTGTTTGCTTCTGCTTAGCGGTCGAGTTCTAGAGAGGACAGAACCTTGACTCAACTCCTGGTTAATGGCTGAAGCCTTAGTTTCCTCATCTGTGAGATGGGGACAATACAGCATTGGCCTCCGAGGTGAGTTTTTAATGAGGCTGTGAGTGCAAGAGCCATTCGTAACGGGGGATGTCGGCAGCTAGTCCTGAAACTTGAGCTTAGCCGTGCCCTTGGCAGAAGGCAGCCATCTCCGCCACAGCCCTTTACAGGACCCAGGAGCAGAGCAGTCCAGGGCTCCCTGTGGGTGACCCCCCCCCTTCCCTGGAGGGTGGCTCTTGGAGACCCCGCAGTGGGCTGTGGACCAGTTCCTTCTCTGCACTGGCGGCCTATTCTGAAGTCTGCCAGTGGCTGGCGCTGGACTTTAACAGCCTGAAGGTCTAGGCAGGGGTTCTAACACCAGAATTTTTAACGCTTTACAGTCCAAGGTCGTCTTCAAAGGCTGCGAAGATGTGCTTCTTCATATAATTTCTGTCCAGGGAGCCATAAGTGAAAATCAGACCAATTTTCTCTTTCTGTCTTTTTTTAAAATTTATTTTATTTAGGAGTCCGTGGTGTCCCGCGCGGGGCAGAGGGGCCGGTCGGAGCTGGTGCTTTCTCAGCACTAGACCTGGACTCCGACCCGGCGCTAGAATACAGTCGCTTTGAATCGAAGATACGTGACTTGCGAGAGCAAATGATTCACAGCAGCTCCCCAGGAGTTTAATACTGGGAGGCAGCTCTGGGTCTGGGTCCCTGTGAACGAGTGAGAAGAGGTCCTTGTATGTCAGGGCCTTGTTTGATTATGACGGGACTCGGGACAGCCGCCTGCCGAGCCAAGGCCTCAGCTTCTCCTATGGGGACAATCTACATGTCATTGACGCCCCTGAGGGTGAGTGGCGGCAGGCGAGACTGGTGACCCCCCGTGGAGCAAGTGAGCCAATTGGTGTGATGCCCAGTGAGAAGAGGGTGGAAAAGAAAGAAAGGGCTCGATTGAAAACCGTGAAGCTTCATGCCAGGACGGGGAGGACTGAGTCTAACACGTCGATCAAAACAAAACGTAAAAAGAGTTTCCGCCTCTCCCGAAAGTTTCCATTTTACAAGAGCAAAGAAAACATGGCCCAGGAGAGCAGCGTACAGGAACAGAGAGTGACATCCAGCACCAGTGACAGCGAAAGCAGTTCCAAAGGACAAGAGGATGCTATTTTGTCATATGAGCCGGTGACACGGCAAGAAATTCACTATGCAAGGCCTGTCATCCTCCTGGGCCCAGTGAAGGACAGAGTCAACGATGACCTGATTTCCGAGTTCCCGCATAAATTTGGATCCTGTGTACCACGTACTACCCGGCCTCGGCGTGATAATGAAGTGGATGGGCAAGACGACCACTCTGTGGTCTCCCGAGAACAGATGAAGAAGGATATTCAGGACAACAAGGTCATCGAGGCAGGCCAATTCAACGATAATCTCTATGGGGCCAGCATCCAGTCAGCGAGGGCAGTTGCAGAGAGGGGCAAGCACTGCATCTTAGATGTTTCTGGCAATGCTAGCAAGAGGCTGCAGCAGTCACAACTTTACCCCATTGCCACTTTCATCAAGCCCAAGTCCATTGGAGCGCTTATGGAAATAAACCGACAGCAGACATACGAACAAGTAAATAAGATCTATGACAAAGCCGCCATGAAACTGGAGCAGGAGTTTGGAGAATACTTCACAGCCATTGTACAGGATGACTCACTGGAAGAGGTTTATCACAAAATCAAACAAATCATTGAGGACCCGTCTGGGCACTTCATTTGGGTCCCGTCCCCTGGAGAACTCTGAAGAATCCCCTCCAACCGTTCTATTGTGAACAGAAGAAATCGAGCCCCTTTTCCCTCCTCCCTCTTCATTCCTGTCCCCATGGGGAGGACAGATGACTACTGTTCTTGTCCCCTTTTTTAGATAGGTCCAAAAAATGGAGTTTTCTAGTCCTGTTCTGTTTTTTTAAATTTTTGTTTCGTTTTAGTTTATTTTTGGGGATGATGCCATCTCCCTCATCATGTGACTGCGCCCATTCCTGCATGGACCTTTCCCAAGCGCTAGCACAGGTGCAAATCCATCAGAGTCATTGTTTTCATAAAACCAAGCAGAAGCAAAGAGAAGAGAGGAGGACTGATGGAAAGACAGACTAGACAGCTGCGCGGCTTGTGAAGCGAGCCCCGCGCACCCTGCGAGGAGAGGCTCCCAGGCTTTGCTACGATCTATATGCAGATCGTATATATATATATCTATCTATATATATATATAGATATATATATATACGATCTGCGTATATATAGATATATATGTAATTTATATATAGATATATATATGTAATTTATATATATATGTAATATATATAGATATATATGTAATTTATATAAAATCTATAGAAATTATTATATATATTATACACTCTCATATAATATATATATATATATTCACACGCATTTGGACTAGAAAATCTATGGAGACGTCATCAGTGGTACTGTGTTATTAGAGAAATGCTTTAATTTTCATATTCCAATCAGATGGCATCTTATATCCCAACTGGTTGGGGAGGGAGTGAAAGTGGTAGTAAGTGCTGTACCGAGGGCACCGGCATTGGTCATTCGCTTGAGAGCTGGGCTTTTCTTTAGGAGGGGTCAGCCAGAGAACGGTGAGAAAGGGCTTTGGCCCGGGGGCCAGAGGCTTGGAGCCGTGACCCTAGAGCCGATGCTGCCCTTGGGGCATAGTCAGGCCCGCGTGTGGGGAGCAAGAGAATGGCTAACGGTGCTCCCACCGTATTAAATTGCCGATTGTTTTATGCCACCTGATGTGTCTGCATGAGAGGTTTCCTTTTTGTTCATTTTTAAGCTGCTGTTAAACCAAAACCATGTTGTGCTAAAAAAAAAAAAATTATTTTATTTAGTATAGTTGATTCACAATGTTGTGTTAATTTCTACTGTACGGCGAAGTGATTCAGTTATACATATATATTCTTCTTCATATTCTTTTCCATTATGGTTTATCACAAGATATTGAATATAGCTCCCTGTGCTATACAGTAGGACCTTGTTTTTCCATTCTTTTTTTTTTAAAGAGAATTTATGTATTTAATTATTTATTTATTATTTATTTTTTGCTGTGTTGGGTCTTCATTGCTGCTCACAGTAGTTGTGGCTCACAGGCTCAGTAGTTGTGGCTCGCGGGCTCTAGAGCGCAGGCTCAGTAGTTGTGGCGCACGGGCTTAGTTGCTCCGCGGTATGTGGGGTCTTCCCTGACCAGGGCTCGAACCCGTGTCCCCTGCATTGGCAGGCAGATTCTTAACCACTACACCACCAGGGAAGCCCTGTTTTTCCATTCTATATCTAATATTTTTTGATGTATTCAAACTTTCTCTTTCTTGATCTCCCTTGATCACCAATGTCATACTTGCTTTGGGTAAAAAATTTGGAAAATACAGAAAAGCGAACACACACACATATTCACAGGCATATACACAACACACGTAGGTACACACACAGACATCAGCCATAATTCACTGACCAGAGGAAGACACTGTTCATATCTTGTTTTATTACAATTTGTCTTCTTGAATACATTTTTCCTGATGTAAATGAGATCCCGACATAGGTCATTTTAAA
The DNA here is from genome assembly GCF_002837175.3 of Physeter macrocephalus. Lineage (NCBI taxonomy): Eukaryota > Metazoa > Chordata > Mammalia > Artiodactyla > Physeteridae > Physeter > Physeter macrocephalus. The sequence goes on along the minus strand of NC_041215.1, from coordinate 134,842,244 downwards.
TATTTTTTGGTTGTTGAAAATTATAATATAAAGATTTTGTTTTTCTGATCTTAAAGATGTTTCATAAACAAACTATTTAAAGTCTGGATAACAGGCCACTGGCTGTTTGCATCATGATCTATTTACCCTGCCCCCTAACACTGGACATATAGATAGATTTCAAAATTTTAAATACTGATGTGGTTGACATTAGGAGTATATTTTACATCAAATTCTCCCAATATGTTCCTTGAGAAACATTTTAATTAGAGCTGATGCTGCTAATAAGAAGGGAGGAATAGGACATCTACAATCTTTCCAGAGAAAATACTTGTTCACACGTTGGCCTTTGTCATCTGACGATACATGGTGACTTCCTGGGCTCTTCCGCTGTTTGCTGTAGAGTTTCCACATCTAGGGGAAATGCCAATGTACTAAATCATGGGAAGTAGTGTACTTTTAATAGCAACCGTGGTCTGGCACCGTAGGTTGCTGTGTTAATCCTCACAACAGCCCTGTGAGATGAGTGTGGTTATCACTTTCACAGATGAGCAAAGAGAAGATCAGAGACACCTAACAACTCACCCCAAGTTGCAGAGCTGGTGAGTGGAAGTAAACTCAGAGAACAGTTCACACACTCCCCTTTGCCCTGGAAATCACCCCCAAAGAAAAGGACACAAAGCTGGTCACATTGATCCAGCTGCCTTGTGTGATGAGGGAGCTGGGAAGGAGAAAAATAAGAATGTGTTCATAGTTTTGTTGCTGGGGCTTGGTAAGATCAAGGGTGCAAGCTTTTCCTAGCTTTTATGCATTCACTCATTCTTCTCAGCAGTGACTCATCTAGTCGTTAATCCGATGGACGATTCAGCCTCCTCAAGGTATCAGGCTGGGAAAAGAATGCGGAGCAAAGCAGGCTGTCCCTGGGGACTCCTGGAGAGGCAGACATTGGATCATGTCACACACACACACACGGCCACACACAATCGGGATAACTGCTCTAAGACGCAGAATCTTTCCTGAGGACTCGGAAGATTTCCCTGGGAAATGAATATTTACTGAAACCTAAGGGAAGAGCATGAATGAGCCAGACAAGAAGAAAGAGGCCACACCAGCAGCAGGAGAGTGCACGGGGCCCAGAGCCGGGAGAGCGGGGTCTGCAAGCCCCAGCCGGTAGCCGGCCGTCTGTTTTTGTCAATAAAGTTTTATTGGAACACAGCCTCACTCATGTGCTTATGTATTATCTGCGGCTGCTTGTGTGCCACAACAGCAGAGTTGAACAGTTAGGAGAGAGACCCTGTGGGCCACTGAAACGAGAGTGTGTATTATCTGGCCCTTTATAGACTAGGCCTGGCAGCCCAGCTCTGGGCACGTGGCACAAGGCGCTGGGGGCCTGGTGAGTGAGGGGCCGCTAGTGCTAGTAGGACAGCAGAGGAAGGGTGAGCCTCAGAGCGCATACGAGGGAGTCTGGTCCTTACCTGAGCCCCAAGAGGGAGACAGTGAAGGTTCTGAGCAGGCCAGGGAGAGAATTAGCTTTATGATTTTAAAAGATTACACTTTCACGTAACAGTCACTCTAGGCTTGCTTTTCTTGGTTTATAATAGTTGTATAATGAATGTGTGTGTGTGTGTGTGTGTGTGTGTGTGTGTGTGTGTATACACACAGCATACAGGTTCTGTGTCGCTGGAGAATCCTGACTAATAACTGAGTATTTTCATCGATTGCCACTTTCCTCAGCTGACTCTGCATTATTATTTTCTTAATGATTTCCTTTAAATTGACTTATTTTTGTAATAACTTTCTGTTCTAAAGGGAACTTGGTATCACCGCTTGAAATTGAAAAGCACTATCACTTACCCCAGATGAGAGCCAAGAACATTGCCAGCCTTGGGCGTGATGCCTGGGCCTTGGCAGCCTGCTCGCTTCCTCTGGGAGATGAGTGAGCACAGGGTGTTCAGGACAGATGAGCAAAAAGAAAGACACAAAGGCAGTAAGCTTTCCACCGCCTGGTTATGATTTGCTGCCTTCTGCTTGCTTCCCGCTTGTAGAAGCAGTGCTGACCCCCGCCCTATGAGCTGGCCCTCGAGGATGGAGGCCGAGAGACCCTCGAGGATGGAGGCCGAGAGAAGGCCAGGCCGTGGTTCTTAAACTTTCTCTTAATAAAAATAACAGGGGAGTTTGCTAGAAAGGCAGTTCCTGGGACTCGCAGCCTCAGAGGTCCTGATCTGGGGAGAGGTTGGGAGCTGACAGAGTTCGCAGGCGTTCAGCGTGTTCTGGGCCGTGCGGCCGGTGGCTGCAGTCTGAAAAGCAAGGCTGAGGGTTGATCCATGGAGGTAGCGCTTTGACCGCAGTCCTGGATGAAGGGCCTCCAACCAAACGACAATAAATTGCCCTCCACCTACCTGAGACAACATCTGGCTTTGTTCATAAGGATGTGGTTTGGAAAAGTGATCTCTACACTGGAAATGTGCACACAATTCTGTCTACTTGTGACAGTGCTTTTGGTTTATTGCCAAATCCTGGGAATGAGACATGGTGAGATATTTACCTAGAAAAAAGAAGAGATCGGTAAAATATAAAATGCGTTTAAAGCTACTCGTAGGTAAGAGGAGTACATGCCACCTGACTTCTGGATACCCACTCAATTCAGGCAATAAGAGCTTAGCAGTTCCCTGCCCCTCGGGGGGCCTGACCCGTGGTTCATTTCTCCCCCTGTAGTGGGCTGGATGGTGGCCCCAGGAAGATAGCTCCATGTCCTGATTCCAGGAACCTGTGAATATTGCCATGGATGCAAAAGGTATGATGAAATTGAGGATTCTGAGGAGTTTGTCCTAGATTATCCAGCTGGGCCTTAAGTCCAGTGACACATGTCCTTGTGAGAGTGAAGCAGAGGGAGACTACACAGCAGAGAAAAAGAGGCCACGTGAAGACAGAGGCAGAGACTGGGAGATGCTACACAAGGCTTTGAAGGCCCAGGGCCGCCGGAAGCTGGAAGAGGCAAGGAAGGATTCTTGGAGGGAGCAGGGCCCCGCCCACACCTTCAGCACAGGCTTCTGGCCTCCAGAACCGTGAGAGAATACGTTTCTGCTGTGTAAGCCGTCAGAGTGGTGGTAATGTGTTACGGCAGAGCCTCAGACCGCTAATACAGTCCCCGGCGCAGAACTCAGGACTGAAGCTCAAAGGGCTGTCTCTCTGACTCTCTGTGAACAAGGCAGAGCTCTTGGTTTCCCACAGGGAGACTCAGACTGAATGTCTGTGTTACTCATGGAATATGGACACACACACACACACACACACACACACAACTTTGCCACAAAGATGTGATCGATCTGTACTCTCACCTAGGTGGGTTTGGCTGGGCTGGTAACCCCATCCTGTGGCTTCTTTGTGGCCAGCCCGCCATGGACCCCTCTCCTCTGCCCCCCTCCCCCCGGGGGAGCCCTCAAACATGGAGGCCCCATTCTAACGACTCTGAGAGGCTTTTGGGGCCAGGAGATGGGCACAGGAGAGGTCCAGAGTGGCGCTGCCCAACAGAAATGCCTCCTGAGCCACACCCATAACCTTGAGCTCAATAGAATCTATATTTAAAACCTTTTTCTAAAGGTGTAATTAATTTTAATATTGTATTTTATTTAACTCAGTATATCCAAAATATTATTATTTCAACATGGACTCAATCTAAAAATTACCAGTGAAATATTTTGCACTCTTTTTTTTTTTTTTTTAACATTAAGTCTTCGAAATTTGGTGTGGATTTTTTACGGAGAGCGTGTCTCAGTTTGCACCGGGCACATTTTAAGCGCTCAGTAACCACGTGACTAGTGGTTTCTGTACTGAACAGCGCACAGTTAGGGCTCAGGCAGCTGCAAAGGTGGACCAGAGGCTGCTCTGATCCCTCAACACTCTGCTGTTTCATCCGTGTAGCCCCTGACAGCAGTTCCTTGCAAGTATTTCCGCAGAGGCTCATCTGCTCATCTGTGCATTTTTGGGGGGTTGTGGGTTGTGGCTGGGCCCACGCAAAGGCAAAGGAAGGAAGACTTCTGAGAAGTCAGAGCCTGAACGAGAGAGCAAAGTAGACACTCAAGTTAAAATGATGACGATGGTCCAGAGATCTGAAAGTCTTCTCGGAGAGAATCCCTGGGGCTACAGGATTGGATCTGGGTTGAAGTCCTGAGTTCTTAAATCATGAAATCTTCTAGACAAGATTCTGTCCTGTGGCATCAATTCTTGAAAGCACTGGATATCCCAGGCTGAAGTATCTTTAGAAAGAAGATGGGAGGGGAAACTGGTTTACTTCTTTTTGAAAGGAAAGTTAATGACTTTTTGGAAAGTTGTTTTCAGCCAGATGAGGACCACAGAGAGAGAGAGAGAAAAAAAAAAAATAGCATTGCCCTCGGATGGGAGTTTAGCCAAGAGTGACAATAGCCGTTTGCTTTCCTGAGTCTGATGGACATTGAGGGCATCCCAAGTCGGTACCATTGTTTATACTGACAGCTTAACAACAGGCCCGAGGAAGAAGAGGTTACGATGGCAGTGGGAAGCCGTAAACACTTAATCTGTCACAGGAACTTCGAGGGAACCAGGCGCCGCGGAGGCCAGACCAAACCCTTAATTTCTGGGTAATTTGCTGTCTCGGGCTGCCCACGTCTACGCTCCTTTGATGCCAGCACAGCAGTGGGTGTGGGCAAGGGCCGCCTGCTGGAGGGTACGGTGGCATCACGTCGGTACCCCAGGAGAGACGGGAAATATGATAGATATTCACCTGTCCACAGTGCTTGTCTCATTTATTCAAATTAACCAGTGCCCAGAGCTGGAAAGAAATGGATCTGGACTCAGACAAAGATGGATTGCAGTAAAAATGGAAATTACAACCTAGAAAACGAATACCATCAGGCCACTGGGATTTTATTAGCTAATCATGGCTGTGATACGGAACTTCTGAAAGTGTTGCTTGGATTGAATTTTCACCTCGTAACTGTGAGGCCTCGTCAGGCTGCGTGTCTAGTGACGAGAGGAGGGAGGACCATGGACCGTCATGCGCCGTTTCACACCCTTCTCCTTCCCTAAGGTGTTCGCTCTGTTACTCAAGTGCCACAGATTTCTCACGGCTGACAATGCTTTAAGGTCATAACTTTAGACCCAAGCGGCAAGGCAGCAAGTCGCCACCCAGGACTTATCCAGATAGCTCAAGCATTATTCAGATCTCTCAGGGTCTCATACCAGGTGTGAGATGCTGGTGCTTGTCGGATGTCAGGCAGTGAGTACCAGCCTAGGAAAGGAAGCAGCCTGATCATTAACTGGGGATGCTCTAGCAACTGCTGCCAGCATCCTTACCTTGTGAATGCCCTGGACTGCTGGTATTTGGCGTTTCCCCTTGGCTACATCTTTAGTGGTGGCTCAGAGCATCCACCACTGACTATTTCCATTCTCAGCACCACCATGGTATCAGAACCGATCCTAACCCACGCCCCCCGCCCCACCGTGACTCCAGCCCTGGCTTCTGCCAAAAGCCTGATTGTCAGGCTAGTGATGCAGAGTGTGGGGAGTTGGTGTCCCCGGGACACCTCTGCAGCCGTGGGGGAGGGAGCCCTTGGGGGAACCCTTTGCCTGAATCTCTGCAGGGGTGGTTCCAAGAGACATTCTACGCTCTTCTCAGAGGGTCCCACACAGGACCAAGGCCTCGTTCTCCTTTCCGAGTGGCTATCTTAGCAACACACCCTTTATGCTGGCTTTCCTGCCGTTCCTCACCCTCTCCCTGGTCCTTTGCTCCGGTTCCTTCCCATCATTTCCCTGAAAAGCTTGCTGCCCAAGAGCACTTTAATCAGATCTCTGCTTTTTGAGGGAAACAGGGGAGATGGGGACCCAGGTCAAGCGCCTGCTAAATCCCAAGTGTCACCAAAGGCATGGAAACGACCACAGCTCATAATCATGGCAAACTTCCAAGACGCCAGGTGCCGTGCAAAGTGCTTGTGTGAATACTGTCTTTAATTCTCACCAGGATTTTACATGGTAGGACTATCTTTATGCTCATTTTACAGATGAAGACTGAACCACAGAGAGGCAACAGAAACTGCCCGGCTGAGTGACGCAGCTTAGACCGGGTGAAAGGGATTTTTCCTTCAGGCAGGCAGAATTCGGTTCTGCTACGGAAAATACTAAGATAAATGAATTTGCCTGGTGCTCTGTGAACCTGGGAGCGTGCTTCACCGAACGCTGAGTGGGTCTCTGAGAGCTGCTGCTCTGCCTCTGCCCGGAGATAACAAGGGCCGGAAACAAGGAGCCAGGGATGGACCAAAATTAATATGGAGGAAGGAGTGGTTCATTCGATGCCCTTAGTCTTGTAATTTTTTACGATAATTGGAAATGGATTGAAACCCAGAAAGCCCGGACTCCCTGCAGGATGTGGCTTCCTCTGCAGGCAGCATGTTAAAGGCCCTCCTGCATTTTCTCCGTGTGATTTGATGATGCGTATAAAATCATTTATCATCGCGTGAGCTGCGCTATCATATTAGAGAAGAGGACTGCAGGCTCCGAATTTGGCTGATCCTGACAGGCTTTAATTAGGGCTTCAGGATCTGGGCCTGGGCTTCTGCCGTGAGGTGGGATGGGACTCCGTGAGCCTTTTACCCCTCGTTCGCCTTACACCATCAAAAAAATACCAAAAAGAAAAAAAGGAAACACTCTGTATCTTCCCTGGGAAATAGAAACGTGGCCACCAACAGGCTGGGACCCAGAGGCCTTTCTGCAGATCGGCGGCCCTGAGGGCTCTACAACCTAACCAAGCAGAATCCCCTCCAGGCATCCCCTGAACGCTGGAAATACTGCGTTTACTTCAGGGTCTATATTTATCCCGCAATGTTTCTCAACGTTTAGCCCGAGGACCACTGCAGCATAGTCATCTGACTAGAATTGTGACTAATTTCGGGAGTGCTGCACTGAATGCCAGCATCCTGGCAGGGTGGGGCAGGGGGTGTGCCAGGAATCAGCATTTTCCGTAAGCTCCCAGGGGTTCTCTGCACGCACGGGAAGCCCAAGGAACACGAGGGCACAGATTTCCTCACCCCGTGCTGATGTAAAACGTGGGGCGTGGAACCCCCGTATTTGGAGACTGCAGGCTGCCCAAGGCCAGCAGTTTGAGCTCCTCGGTTTCACTGACCAGAGCACTGTGGTGACTTAAACCATTTCTGGGCTTCTCCACAATCTCGTTTCTCTCTTGCTGAGGTTCTTGAACCACCAGCATTTGACAGGGGCGTGTGTAGCTGAGATCCCTCTGGCTGGGGTTTACCAGACCAGCCCTGTTGATTTTCAAAACCTCTGGACCAGGTTGCAGGCAGTGGGAAGCTGCATGTGCCGGGTCCCCCTCTGGACCTGATGCTTCTCAGCTGTGAAGCAGGACTTGTACAAATATTCCTGGAGGTAAAGGTTTAATTAGAACGGCCTCGGTTGTTGGCATTAATCAGCAAAAACCCATGTTTTCCCAAAGGGGCTGTGCGTTTCACCAGGCCCTTCTCTGCGCCAGTTCCCAGCAAACTTAAAGTTTGGGCTGAAGGTGGGAGGCGATGTCTTACTTGACAAGGAAGGGTCTTCTCAGTGGGTCAGGGTCAGGTCAGAGTCAAGGTCATCAGGGCCCAGATTTACAACCCACAGGTGAAGAGGGGCCGTGAGAAGGAGATCTGGTTGGCCCCGAGTCTGGAACCAGAGGTCAGGCCTTCAGCCCAGGGCAGTGGGGGCAAGTCAGGGTCAAGGTCAGACCCCTGGCTGGTACCAGGGACACTGAGGGTGAAGCGGGGAGCTGTGTGAGGGGCAAGACCGCGGGCGACCTGGGCTAGTCAGACGCTTGGGCCGCAAGAAAAAACCAACTCGAGCTGGCTGAGAAAAAAGATACATTTTCATTAGGATAGAGGGCTGTCCCAAGGACCCCGAGGGTAGGATGCATCCAGGTCGTGTGGGGAGGGTGAGAGCCAGGAGCAGGAAGACTCTCCTGCTGTCTCTTCTGTCTGCCTCTGTGTCTGTCTGTCTGTCTGTCTGTGTCTGTCTGTCTCTGCCTGTATCTCTGTATGTCTCTGTGTTTCCGTCTGTCTCTGTCTGTTTCTGTTTCTGTCTCTGTGTGTCTGCGTCTGTGTCTGTCTGTCTGATTCTGACTGTGTCTGTCTGTCTGCCAGTGTCTGTCTATCTCTGTCTATGTCTGTCTCTGTGTGTCTCTACCTGCCTGTCTCTGTCTCTGCCTGTCTGCCTCTGTGTCTGTCTATCTCTGTCCGTGTCTGTCTCTGTGTGTCTCTCCCTGTCTATCTGTCTCTCTCTGCTCCTATCTCTGTCTGTCTGCCTCTGTGTCTGTCTGTCTCTGTCCGTGTCTGTCTCTGTATGTCTCTACCTGTCTGTCTCTGTCTCTCTCTGTTCCTGTGTCTGTCTGTCTGCCTCTGTGTCTGTCTATCCCTGTCCGTGTCTGTCTCTGTGTGTCTCTACCCGTCTGCCTCTGTGTCTGTCTGCCTCTGTCCGTGTCTGTCTCTGTGTGTCTCTCTGCCTGTCCGTCTGTCTGTCTTCCCTCCCCAGCCCCTCTGTCCCTCTGCTCTCCCAGGCTCTCTCGGCTTCTCTGGCCTGCACAGCACAATGTGCTCCTCCTCCGTGGCTGGCTGCTGCACCTGATGCACTTGGACGAGGGGTGACTCTGAAGTCGGGGGTTCTGAGAACTGGCACCCCCGCCAAGGTATCTACTGCCAAGATAGGCTAGGGAGGGACCCCAAGGACATGAAAAGATAAAGCAGCAAAGCTCATTAACCCCTGCTCCCATGAGGAGTATTTTCTACGGAAACCCAGGAAGTGTCTAGGTGCTATGTCATGGGGGAGGGGCCCAGTTTCTGCTCAGATGCCAAACAGTTCACTTTATCCCACCCAACAAAGAGCTTTAACGTGCTGTTTCTTCCCCGCAGCCTGAAGGGGGTGGTTTATCCCACAGAGCGGGTGCAACACCAACCCAGCGAAGGTAAACACGACAAGTTGGTGGGTGGGAGACAGGTGCAGTGTTTCCTAAACAGTGGGTCACTCATCATAATTCACAGGTGTGTCTGATTCCTTCCAGCCTTCAGGGTGGCTGGGGGCACCCAGGTCCCCTGTCCCCGCCCCGGGTTTGCAGGACTGACACGTTAGGGACATTTTAGATAAAAGCCCCGTGACCTGGAAATCCCTGGGAACTCCCACTTCTGCTGGAGAACAGGCACGGCGGCGCCATCGGGTCTGGTAACGTGGGGAACCTGGCCAGCAGGTGAGGGGCCTCACGGGAGAGGCACCGCAGTCCTGAGAAATGCCTGATCCAAGCTTGGAAGCGAGGGTTCTTGGAGCAAGGGCCGGAGCACAGACCGTAAGCCCCCCGAGAGCAGCCCGGGACCCTGAGTGTCCCAGGGCTGCTGCAGGATATGAGCTCACTATCTCCTGGGCAGAAGAGGTCTCTAGGCCAGAACTTTCCCACACAGGCCCTGGGCAAGCCTGACCCTCAAACCCAGTGGGTGCTGGTGTTCGATAGGGAAACTTGCCGTCGGCCCTTTACCGTTTGCTTTAGGGAAGCATGTAAGTTCTCAGGACGTCCACAGTCGTTACAGAGAAGACTCATCCATCAGTCTCAAAGAGGAACTGCAGCACCAGCAACATTTGGAGGCTTGTTACAAATGCAGATTCTCGGGCCCTGCTGGACTTGCTGGTGCAGACACCCTGGGGTGCCTGGTCCCCTCCCCAGGTGACCTGGATGCATGGTGGAGCCTGAACCCCGCGGAGGGAGGCCGGGAGACCCCTGTTCTCTCCCGCCACCTCCGCTCCTCCCACACTCAGCCGGCCGCCAAGTTCAGTTGGGTCCCATCCTCTTCCTCCAGGCTCCGGGCCACCCTTCCACCAGCGTGCTTGGTGCCTCATTCCTGGCGCCACCTCCCTGGGCTGGTCAACTGTCCTCCCTGAAGCTGGGCAGGTCCTGTGGAAAGGGAGGTCTCTCACTGCCCAAGGGGAGTCAGCAGACGAGAAGCAGGAAGAAAACACCTCACCACATGTCCCCCCAATAGATCCCTCCTCAACATGCTCTGATGATTTGTTCCTCAGTGAAATCTGGGGAAAGCCCACAGGATTTTTTCCATACATAGGTCAATCCCAGGTGTTAAAAGTGGTCCAGGGGGAATTCCCTGGTGGTCCAGTGGTTAGGACCTCGAGCTTTCACTGCTGAGGGCCTAGGCTCAATCCCAAGCCGTGTGGTGAGGCCAAGAAAAAAAAAAGTAAGGGTTGTCCAGTCACCTACCCTTCCGAGAGAGACTTATTTTGATCATTTAAAAAAATCCCATGAGGTGTCAAGTCAAAACTTCGAAATAAATCCAATTGAAAACTTCTTCCCTCTCTCTAGCTTCCAGCCTCAGGCTTCCTGAGCCAGAGAGAGGAAGTGTCAGGGTCGGGCCTGCGCTCCTGCGGCCTGCGTGGGTGATAGGACCTCCCCAGGGGAGGGAAGGGCTGTCTGGGCAGGGATTTGGTGCTCACCGTCTGGTTCACAGCCTTTGGCGATTCTCAGAGGCGGTCTCTACACTCAGGTTTGAGATCAAGTCACAGGCGTTCTTTGCTGAGACCCTCAGGATAGACTCAGTGTGCCCTCCAGGGCCTAGGACACTGACCCTACCTGACCTCTCAGGCCGTGTCCTTGCCCTGGCCCTGGCCCTGCCAGAGCCAAACCCAACTCCTTCAGGCCCTCTTTCTCTCACCTGTTAACCCTCTCACTGGCTGTTCCCGATGGCTGGAACACTGCCTGCCCGCATTTTCCTCATCTTCTGGGTGAGACGGCCCATCCCTTGCTGAGGAAGCTGCCCACCAGGGCGAGCGGTCTCCTGTGCGCTCCCGCAGCACCCATGCAGTTACAGCTGCTGTCTCTCCTACAGAACTGGAGGATGTTTGCAGAACCCCAGACACATCTTCACGAAAGGAACCTAAAAAATAGCTGTGGCTTGAATGAGTGAATGAGTGCCGAGATGCTGCAGCCTCGAGCAGCCAGAAGCAGGCAAGCAAGCAGCCGTGCAGACCTCTGTGCTAATAGGCCTGTGTCTAGCTTGGTCGGCTGCCTTACAATAGGACCCGCAGTCCTTGATGGCCAGGGTTTGTTGATGCACGTATTTGCCTTCCCAAAAGTTAGTGGGTTCTTTGGAAAAGGTTTGTCATGGGGGAGGGGCCCAGTTTCTGCTCAGATGCCAAACAGTTCACTTTATCCCACCCAACAAAGAGCTTTAACGTGCTGTTTCTTCCCCGCAGCCTGAAGGGGGTGGTTTATCCCACAGAGCGGGTGCAACACCAACCCAGCGAAGGTAAACACGACAAGTTGGTGGGTGGGAGACAGGTGCAGTGTTTCCTAAACAGTGGGTCACTCATCATAATTCACAGGTGTGTCTGATTCCTTCCAGCCTTCAGGGTGGCTGGGGGCACCCAGGTCCCCTGTCCCCGCCCCGGGTTTGCAGGACTGACACGTTAGGGACATTTTAGATAAAAGCCCCGTGACCTGGAAATCCCTGGGAACTCCCACTTCTGCTGGAGAACAGGCACGGCGGCGCCATCGGGTCTGGTAACGTGGGGAACCTGGCCAGCAGGTGAGGGGCCTCACGGGAGAGGCACCGCAGTCCTGAGAAATGCCTGATCCAAGCTTGGAAGCGAGGGTTCTTGGAGCAAGGGCCGGAGCACAGACCGTAAGCCCCCCGAGAGCAGCCCGGGACCCTGAGTGTCCCAGGGCTGCTGCAGGATATGAGCTCACTATCTCCTGGGCAGAAGAGGTCTCTAGGCCAGAACTTTCCCACACAGGCCCTGGGCAAGCCTGACCCTCAAACCCAGTGGGTGCTGGTGTTCGATAGGGAAACTTGCCGTCGGCCCTTTACCGTTTGCTTTAGGGAAGCATGTAAGTTCTCAGGACGTCCACAGTCGTTACAGAGAAGACTCATCCATCAGTCTCAAAGAGGAACTGCAGCACCAGCAACATTTGGAGGCTTGTTACAAATGCAGATTCTCGGGCCCTGCTGGACTTGCTGGTGCAGACACCCTGGGGTGCCTGGTCCCCTCCCCAGGTGACCTGGATGCATGGTGGAGCCTGAACCCCGCGGAGGGAGGCCGGGAGACCCCTGTTCTCTCCCGCCACCTCCGCTCCTCCCACACTCAGCCGGCCGCCAAGTTCAGTTGGGTCCCATCCTCTTCCTCCAGGCTCCGGGCCACCCTTCCACCAGCGTGCTTGGTGCCTCATTCCTGGCGCCACCTCCCTGGGCTGGTCAACTGTCCTCCCTGAAGCTGGGCAGGTCCTGTGGAAAGGGAGGTCTCTCACTGCCCAAGGGGAGTCAGCAGACGAGAAGCAGGAAGAAAACACCTCACCACATGTCCCCCCAATAGATCCCTCCTCAACATGCTCTGATGATTTGTTCCTCAGTGAAATCTGGGGAAAGCCCACAGGATTTTTTCCATACATAGGTCAATCCCAGGTGTTAAAAGTGGTCCAGGGGGAATTCCCTGGTGGTCCAGTGGTTAGGACCTCGAGCTTTCACTGCTGAGGGCCTAGGCTCAATCCCAAGCCGTGTGGTGAGGCCAAGAAAAAAAAAAGTAAGGGTTGTCCAGTCACCTACCCTTCCGAGAGAGACTTATTTTGATCATTTAAAAAAATCCCATGAGGTGTCAAGTCAAAACTTCGAAATAAATCCAATTGAAAACTTCTTCCCTCTCTCTAGCTTCCAGCCTCAGGCTTCCTGAGCCAGAGAGAGGAAGTGTCAGGGTCGGGCCTGCGCTCCTGCGGCCTGCGTGGGTGATAGGACCTCCCCAGGGGAGGGAAGGGCTGTCTGGGCAGGGATTTGGTGCTCACCGTCTGGTTCACAGCCTTTGGCAATTCTCAGAGGCGGTCTCTACACTCAGGTTTGAGATCAAGTCACAGGCGTTCTTTGCTGAGACCCTCAGGATAGACTCAGTGTGCCCTCCAGGGCCTAGGACACTGACCCTACCTGACCTCTCAGGCCGTGTCCTTGCCCTGGCCCTGGCCCTGCCAGAGCCAAACCCAACTCCTTCAGGCCCTCTTTCTCTCACCTGTTAACCCTCTCACTGGCTGTTCCCGATGGCTGGAACACTGCCTGCCCGCATTTTGCTCATCTTCTGGGTGAGACGGCCCATCCCTTGCTGAGGAAGCTGCCCACCAGGGCGAGCGGTCTCCTGTGCGCTCCCGCAGCACCCATGCAGTTACAGCTGCTGTCTCTCCTACAGAACTGGAGGATGTTTGCAGAACCCCAGACACATCTTCACGAAAGGAACCTAAAAAATAGCTGTGGCTTGAATGAGTGAACGAGTGCCGAGATGCTGCAGCCTCGAGCAGCCAGAAGCAGGCAAGCAAGCAGCCGTGCAGACCTCTGTGCTAATAGGCCTGTGTCTAGCTTGGTCGGCTGCCTTACAATAGGACCCGCAGTCCTTGATGGCCAGGGTTTGTTGATGCACGTATTTGCCTTCCCAAAAGTTAGTGGGTTCTTTGGAAAAGGTTCATGTCGTGTTTGTCTTAGCAGAGGCAGCCCTTAGGCTAGGGTCCTGGGGTCTCTAAGCTTTCGCTGAAAGAATGAATGGGTGAATGGATGATGGATGGATGGACGGACAGATGATGGAAGGGTAGAAGGATGGTTGGAAGGTGAATGAATGGATGATTAATTAAGTGCAAATAGAAATCTGATCGGGGAACATTCAGCCCATATTTTGGTGTTTGTTAGAACTCAAGTTCTGCTTTGGGTGGAAGGTTATGTATCTTTAATAGATTATATTTTATGTTGGTTTCTTCTGTATTAACCCTCATTCTAAATATAAAGCTATGCATGATTTTTCTTAATCATCCACTTTTTAACTCATTCAACAAATGTTTCTTGAGGGATGCATCTAATCCTTCTATTATTTAATTGAGGAAACTGAACATTTACCTTAAGAAAGATTGGCTCTGATTTGATTGTGTGTTAGGCTTTCTCTCTATGGAATAAAATTCAGGGGAGGACTCATGGTGCTTTGTAGATCCTCAAAAAAGCACTGCTTTTTGAAAGAGAGTAACTGTCACTCTGATATAACAAATTAGATAAGAGAACAAATTTAATTGATATTTTACTTTTTAAAAAGTATAATGTACCTTTCTCCTTTTATATTTTCCAGGGGTGTATGTGAGTCTATCTATCCATCAGTCCATCTACCTATCTTTCTGTCATCTATCCATCCATCCATCCATCTGACTGCTTGTTCTCCCATTTATATACACAAGTCTTAATCTTTTATACGCTGCATAAAATGTTCAAACACATATATAATAGTGCTCTATAGGGTACAATAGTTAAATGTGTAAAATGTACGTATAGAGCATACCGTGTATATTCCTTGCACGTTCAAATGTGAATAATGATCCTTTACCAGCGAACCAGTTCTGCTGCTTTTAGACGTGTCTCTTCTGTTTGAGGGTTTTACTTTGAGCTCACATTTAAGTTTTCAGAGGCGCGTGCGCGCGCGCTCCGGGAGTGCGCGAAGATCGTCAGACACCCTGTCAAATTGGATCTGATCCCGGGATGGCAGAAAGCCCCCCCCCTGGCCTGGCAGTGCCTCTGCTGTGACTCGTGGTGATGTATGGCTGTGCCATGGCTGGTTATGTCACGTCCGTTGATAACTCTGTATAATTAATTTGATGCCATCTGATGCAGCAGCAGGTTAGACGTTTAAGAAATAAGAAGCTGTCCATGCCCCGTGGAGCACATCTGTTTAATGGCATAATTCAAATGAATTTCCAACAGTTCCGTAAAAGCGCATGGAACCGTTCTGCATCTCTTCCTGACGTCCCCCAAATAGCATGACACAGGCGCTGAAGAGCTGCTCCTGACTCTATTCACAGAAAGCACATTTAAACATTTTTTTCTTCTTAAAAAATTTTAAAACAACAAAATTGTAGAAAGAGTACTCAGAGTTCCTGAATACCCTGCCCCCAACTTCCCCAAATGGCCAGGCCTTTACGTAATCACACCACAGTGATCAAAACCAGGAACTTACTGTGGATACAACCCTGTGAACTAATACACAAACCTTATTAACATTTTCCTGATTGTCCCCTTATATCCTCTTTCTGGCCCAGGATTTAGTTCTCATGTTTCTTGGTCACCTCTAATCTGGAATATTTCTTTTTATTTTATTTTTTTGTTTTGTTTTTTTTTTTTTTTGTGGTGCGCGGGCCTCTCACTGTTGCGGCCTCTCCCGTTGCGGAGCACAGGCTCCGGACGCGCAGGCCCAGCGGCCACGGCTCACGGGCCCAGCCGCTCCGCGGCACGTGGGATCCTCCCGGACCGGGACGCGAACCCGCGTCCCCTGCATCGGCAGGCGGACTCCCAACCACCGCGCCACAAGGGAAGCCCAAGGAATATTTCTTTTTATCTTTCTTTGTCTTTTATGACCTCAACACTATTTTTTAAAGTATTAGCTTATCTTTGTCGTTGTTGCTGTTGTTTGCTTCTTGTAGAGCGTCCTTCAAATTTGGGTTTGTCTAGGTTTCCTCATGATCAGATTAAGATTATGCATTTTGGCAAGAATACCATGAAAGTGCTGTTGTGTCCTTCTCAGTAACTCATGGCAGGGGTATGTGACGTGGACGAGCCTCATGACTGGTGCGGTTAATCTGGACCACTGGGTTAAGGGGGTGCCCCCAGCTTTCTCTACTGTCAAGTTAACACTTTTTTCTTTATGGTTCATAGGTGTCTTTTGGGAAGAGAATTCAAGACTATTCAAAATCCGTTTCTCATTATCCTTTTGCCCATGAATGTTAGCATCCACCAGTGACTCGTGTGCGGAACGAATATCACTGTGGCGTTGCAAATGGTGATTCCTTCTATTTCTATTCCTTCTACGTTTGTTAATTGGAACCCTACTGTAAGGAAGAGCTGTTCCTTCTCCTACTTAATTCTTATTCAATGAGTTCTTCTTTTTCAAATAATAACGTTTTCAGATAATTATGGTTATTAATCTTTGATACTACCCTAAAACCACACAAGTGGTCATTTCTTAAAGGTCATTTGCAATGTGGAAACTAAAACTTTATCATTAAATATTTTCAGATCAGTTGCTTTAGAATCCATAGGCCTATCTTGTGCATTGGATGAATCTTGTACTAATGCATGGTTTTTCAAAGTAATGCATTATTTCACCTAGTTATACAGATCTTAGAGTGTTGACATATTTAATTAAGATGATCAAATAGTAGTGTCTGTTAGTATTACCACAGATCCCACTAGAAAAGTTTGTCAGTACTGGGAAGCTATTAAGATTAATTTTCTCTTGAGAGCTTACATTATATCATGGGCAATAAATACTGTCTGTTGGTTTTCTAGAAGGGAGCAACTCACATTCATTTCTGAGAAAGTGTGTGCCAAATAACTAAGTCTAAATAATCATAGCGTCTCTGTCATTCATTCTAAAGTAAAAATGGCATCCCACAAAAAAGAGTCTAGGTTGGCTCACAAAAATTATTTTCCTTGGGACAGAGTACTTTGGAATGTAACGGAAGTACTCTGTGTCTACTTACCTTTTTATCCTATAAGATATTCTAAAATGTGGGCTCAAGAATGGCCATTTAATAAACCTAATAATTTTTGATACTACAACCAGGATATTTTTCAATGAAACTTGATCTCTTATTCTGCAACCAAAAGGTAGTGAAGAATACAATAACGACTCCTGCTGTTGGGTTTAATAGCCTCTATTCCAGCTAAGTTTTCCCTCAGTGCAAATGTCAACAGAGTGAAAGAGGTAAACAAATTCTTGGTAATGTTATGAAAATAGTTTTCACCCCATGGGTCCCGTGAAAGGGTCTCAGTGACTTCAAGGGTTCCACAGACCACAGTTTGAGAACCGTTGTTTTAAGTAAACTGGGGAGATTCTACAAACTGGCCCCTACATCTGAGCCTCCTTTCACTGCCCAGAACCCCTCTCCCTGATTTCCTGCTCCATCTCAATTGCTTCTTTATATCAGTAAGAGCTGACATATTTGCTTTATTCTGGGTGTTATAATTCATTGACATCATTATTTATTTTTTTGCTCAAACTGTTCCAGAGTTGGCTACTGAAAGTGCCATCAAGATGGCTACCCTGGTGTTTTGTGTTTCTTTTTGGACAAACTTCCATCATTTTTTCAGCACTCACATGAAGCCTATGTTGACAGATGAATGGATAAAGAAGCTGTGGCACATACCTACCATGGAATATTACTCAGCCATAAAAAGAAACAAAATTGAGTTATTTGTAGTGAGGTGGATGGACCTAGAGTCTGTCATACAGAGTGAAGTAAGTCAGAAAGAGAAAAACAAATACCGTGTGCTAACACATATATATGGAATGTAAAGCTGGGACAAAGTGAGAGAGTGGCATGGACATATACACACTACCAAATGTAAAATAGCTAGTGGGAAGTAGCTGCATAGCACAGGGGGATCTTCTCGGTGCTTTGTGACCACCTAGAGGGGTGGGATAGGGAGGGCTGGAGGGAGACACAGGAGGGAGGAGATGTGGAGATATATGTTTATGTATAGCTGATTCACTTTGTTATACAGCAGAAGCTAACACACCATTGCAAAGCAATCATACTCCAATAAAGATGTTAAAAAAGAATCCAAAATCTGTGAATAGTGCTGCTATAGGTCTACAATCAATCAAGCTGTGACAATATGGCATTTTTCTTGGACTTGAAACTAAGTTAGATAAAAGTGTCTCTAAATAGAATGTCATTATGCTTTCTCATTCGGTAATTACTTTTTCATAGCTGAGAAGGTTTTTTATTGTTGCCCCACTTTGAGTGAAATGGATTCTAGGCCCGGGGTTGTTTTCATATTATTTGTATTCCCGGGATCTAGTGGAGCATCTTACCCGTGGTGGCACCCCATGCTCGTGTATTGAGGGGAAATAAACCAGGGGATAAAGCAGGGCATTGGCACGTGGATGCCCATGTGTAAGAGGGAGCCCAGGGTGGGGTGGCCGAGACTGTAGCTCCTGGGGTACCTCCTCTGCCTTCAGCCTGAACGCAAATCACCTGGGGTCTTATTAAAGGACAAACTCTGATTCAGTGGGCCGGGGTGAGGACCAACACTCTGCATTCCCAACAAAGTCCCGTGAGACGTGGATTCTGTTGGTGGAGAATCAGACTTTGAGTGGCAAGGTGCCCGGGTGCAAATCTAACATGTCTACTGCCTGCTAACTAGGCAACCTTGTGTGGGTCATTTGATCTTTTGGACCTTAGTTTCATCAACTGTAAAGCGGGAATAACCATGATAGTACCTCCCTCAAAGGCTTTTACAAGAATTAAGAAAGATTGTGAACATACCAGCATAGAGTAAGAGCTGATTGATAACTGTTGATGTCTATTTATTAGCAACAATAAACAATTGTTATTTCTGCTATTGTCTGCTTCTCTAAACAGTGGCTTTGATGAGCTCTTTCCCTTCTCCTTCCTTTGGATACGTCTCATGGCCCTGGAATCTGGGGGCTCACAGCTGAGTCCTGGAAAGCAGCTGACCGGCCCTAGGTTCCCGATCCCCGCCAGGTGAGCATGCGTGAAACCATCGAGTCATATCATCCAGCCTGGTTGCCCACAAAACCCAGGGTACAGACTGCAGAGGCGAGGCAGAGGCCGACCACGCAGCCGGGACCTTGGGGCACGTCAGCGCGGAAGGCAAATGCTCTTGTCGTGCTTGCTTGAGGGACAGGCTGGAGACCCCTGAGGTTGCAAAGCAGCCAGGTTCCCACTGTTCCTTCCGTGGGCGCGGGGGCTCGGATATGTGAGGCGGTTCTCTCTGCTGGAGGCTCGCGGGGAAGGAGCGGTCACTGGCTGTCACCTGGCCCGGCAGCTGGGCCCCTTCTCTCTGATGGAGCACAAGCTGCTTACCTGGAAGACCAGGGGAGCCAGAGTACCCGGTTGCTACTTGTGGACCTGCTTCCACCTGGCTTTTCCGAAGGTGGTTTACCCCGGGGGAGGATGTGGATTGGGTGGGTGTGTCTCGGACCCTAGGCCCTGCGTGGTGTGATCTTCACACACTTCCCCCGGTGGTCCTCACCGTGACTCTAGGAGGGAGTGATTACATCACCCACTTAGCAGAGGGGGGGAGTTCTGGCTCTGAGAAGGCGAGGAAAGTGTCTGGAGTCACACCCCCTCGAGAGGCAAAGTCAAGATACCTCCAGTGTCACCAGGTGCCCAAAGTCTGCTCTTTCCGCCCCACCCGCTGCCAGAGGAAGCAAGTCGCCACACCTGTACCTGTCCTCCAGGTGCTGGGAGACACCCTGGGATACAGCAGGGATTCAGCGCAGTTAGTGCGCGACACCCAGAGGCGCTACGTGAACATCACTGGTAGAGGATCCATCCTCAGAATGCCCACGGGTACCAACGTGAGCTCAGTGTTTTGGGAAACGTGAACTGCCCCATCCAGGCTGCCTGGCATGTGTTGCCCGAATGTCTGTGGTACTTAATCACCAACACTTGTGCAAGGCAGACACGAGGACTAAGAATCACCAACACTTGTGCAAGGCAGACACGAGGACTAAGGCACCACTCTCGCTCTCGGGGACGTGTGTCTGCGTGGGAGTAGCCCCTCCATCTGATTCGATATGAAATGATTAGAAGCAGGATATTCCCTCACTCTAGGCATGGTCTTCACTGCCAGCATCTCAGTGTGCCCATTTACTGGGGGGAAACACAGAGTGCCCCAAATGCTGGACCCAAGATCCATGTAGGGGGCACAAGGCCTGAATTAGTGCCGCCTCAACTACAGGGGCCCAAGGACCACGGGGAGGGGCGCCTGTAGGTTATACCTCAAAGCCTCAAACACAGAGTAGGTAGCATGGGAGAGACCAACCTGGCCCCCATTGATTTCTTGAATAAACATTTAGGTTTCATGGGTTTAACTGTAAACGAGACAAACAAGGCCCCGACCTCCTGTGTGTTTTAGGGTGGGTCAGACAATGGTCGAATAGACATACGGCGGTGATGAAGGAAAAAGAAAAGTGTGATGTGATAGAGAAGTTGGGGGGATTAGACCGGGGCTCAGAGAGGCATCCCTTAGGATGTGACATTTAAGCTTGACCAGCGATGAGAGGACCAGCCGTGCAGAGGCCAGCGAGCAGGAGCTTGCCAGCAACGGAGTCAGAGGCCCAGCTGTGAGCGCAGCCTGGCGAGCTAAGACCCTGGCTGGTGCCTTCTCTCTGACGGTGCGTTCACGTCCATCTATCGACACTCTGTCTGTCTGTCTGATATACTGACCATGTGTTATGCACAGGCGACGTGCCTGTGGGCCCATGCTATCTCCATCACTAATGTTTCTGGGTGACTTTGGACAAGTTACTTAATTTCTCAGAGCCTCAACATTCTCATCTCTCAAATGGGAATAATATCATCTTTCTGGCAGAATTGTGAGGAATATAATGATATACGTCGTCGAGCACAATGCCTGGTACACAAGAGATGCTGAACAAATGTAATACCATCCTCCCCATGTATGCTCATTACATATTATTAAGTATGCAGGCGTGTCTAATGCCTTATGCACACATGTGCACACACATCCCTGCTGCTGATAGCACTACCGAACCACAGATTCGACTACGGTTTACGAGGGACAAAGGCAAAAGACACAAACATTCATTCAAGTCTGATCATTCCTTGTTTTCTGCTTAATGCTGTTTCCCTGAGCCATCTGGGAACAATTTACTGAAAACCATAATTGTGCGTTAAATATTGCCATTTGTTCCAGACTCCGTCTACGGAATACACGATACAGAGGCTGAGTGTATAGCCAGCGCATTGGGCAGCCGGCAACTTCCCCGCTAGACACATTTCTCCGGGTCCACGGCTCCCTCCACCTTTCAGGATGCCGTCAGGAAAATAAACGCTGCTTTCAATAAACATAGTGTTCAAGAGGAAACGAACAGCGTGAGGAAGGCATCTCTGGGTTCAGCGTCAGCGGGGACAGCTCAGGAAGACGTCTGCTGGGAAAGGCATTTTCTCTCTACTCAGGCGGAGGGTCCCGGGGACCCCCGAGAACGCTGCAGCTCCATCCCGGGCAAGGAGAGGTGTGTCTAAATGGCACGGGCATTTGGCCCCCGATTTCCGACCTGATGTTAGGAGAGGCCTTCCCTAGGATGGCTTGTCTTCAGGAGATCTGGCAACTGTCCCTGTTACCCCGTGGGTCCCCGGAATTGGGTGTCCATGGACGTGACGGTGGAACAGAGGCAAGGCTGCTGGACTTTGGTTTTCTGTCCTGGATGGACCTGACTGCAGTCGGCCATGTGCCCCGGGCCCAGCGGAAGGGAAGTGTTCTTTCAGCCCTGAACTAGCAAAAGGGGACCATCAACACAGAAAAACTGGATTAAAAATAGGGAGAGTAGCTGCAGCTTTGGGGAGACAGGACACAGAGAAGGAAACTAACAGGGCTTTAAATTACATTCGTTTAGAACCCCCACTTCCATGCGTCGATGCCGGGGTCTTGAGGCTGTAAGGAACTTGCTCTAGTTTCCCCACTGGCAAGTCTCAGGGTGGGATTCAAGTTCAGCAACCTGGTTCCAGACGTGGGGTCTCTGGGGTGGGGAGTGGTCTCTCGGGTCCCCTCTCTCTGCTGGCACCCACCTGCCCAGGGTCCCCAGACCCCCTGAGAGCAGGCCTGCTCCCCTCCCCCGCAGCTCCACTCAAAGCCCTAAACACACTCGGATGAGTGAGTGATGGCTGAGCGGTTTTAAGAGCGAGCGAGTGAGGGGATGAAGGAACCCAGCCCCCAACACCCACGCCGTCCTTACCGTCGTCCTGTTTGGAGTCAGTGGTCTAGCCAAGCGCGTGGTAGTAAGCAGCTTGTCCCCTCCCCTCTGCTCTCCCATCCTTCCCTTCCCGCCACCCTACTGTCCTGGGGTCTACCTTCAACTTGGCATCAGTAAGCAGCGACTTCTGGAACGGAAGGCCCAGGGGTCCGCACTTCTCCGGTTCCCGTCCGACGCCCCACGTTGCTGTTGTTCTGCTGTGACCTTTGGCCCGTGAACACAGGGATGAGGACAAACGAAAGGGCAGTTTCTGTGACCTTCGTGGGAAGCCCTTTGGGGAAAGACAAGGCGGTTGTGAGCCGCTTATTCCGGAGCCACTTCTGCGAGCCCCACTAGCCCTGGAGGACGAGGACGTGAGGGTCAGTGGACCGAGCGCGCAGCAGGCTTGGACCCCCAGCCTGTGCCCTGGGCGAGGTGTTGGCGAGGGAGCTAAAGGTGGCACCTGCTTCCCCTTGTCGAGGCTGGAGAAAGCCTCGGAGCCGAAGGAAACAGAACCCTGGGGCTGGGGAGGAAACGGGTCCGGAGAGGAGGGGCCGGCTGGGTGGGGATGTGGCGGCATGCAGGGGGTGGGAGCCGGGACAGCACGGTCCCTGCGGAACATGGAGGACCTGGTGAGGGATGGGAGAGGGGCTTGCACCGGGACGACCTTAGCGGACCCCGGGAGCCCCGCTTCCTCCTCCTCCCACACCTGCTGGCACCACAGATTCTGGAGCCGGTGGGACTCCCGACGGTGGGGTGGGCGGCTGCGTCCCCACTGCACTTACCCTGAAGTGCGTGTGAATCCTGCCCCGATGCTGTTAGGGTTTCCAGACCTTCCCTGAGCTCGAGGTCTTCACCTCGCGCAAGTGTGTAGTCACTGTGTGCTGGACCTGAAGGGCAGCAGGGTCGAGGGGGATGTCTCCATTTTGTAAAATGTACATATTTAGGGCTTCCCTGGTGGCGCACTGGTTAAGAGTCGGCCTGCCAACGCAGGGGACACGGGTTCGAGCCCTGGTCCGGGAGGATCCCACATGCCGCGGAGCAACTAAGCCCGTGCGCCACAACTACTGAGCCTGCGCTCTAGAGCCCGCGAGCCACAACTACTGAGCCCACGAGCCACAATTACTGAAGCCTGCGCGCCCAGAGCCCGTGCTCCGCAACAAGAGAAGCCACCGCGATGAGAAGCCCGTGCACCACAACGAAGAGTAACCTCCGCTCGCCGCAACTAGAGAAGGCCCGCGCACAGCAACAAAGACCCAGTGCAGCCAAAAATAAATAAATAAAATAAATAAATTTATTTTTTTTAAAAAGTACATATTTAAGGTACACACGCACACACCTGTACATAGAAACCAGTCTAGAAAGCAATAAAAGTAATAAAGTAATAAACCACAGAGTTAAAAGTTATTATATTTTGTTGGTATTTTTTCCCTTTATTTTACATTAAAAATTTTCTATAATAATCAGAAAGAAACAAATGCCATGGTTAAAACAGACCATTAGGAAGAGGATGCTTAAAACTAGAAACATGTTTAGGTGACCTTTTGAGGGGGTATAGCATGGTTTCAGTGGGCTCAGGTGTCAGATTCCGTGAGCCTCCTCCCCTGACTGGGTCCGCCTGGTCAGGATCGCTAATTTCCCAGTGCCTCGGTTTCCCTAACTGGAAAATAATAACAATAATAATAATAATAATATTTTCCTGACAAGGCCGTCCTGACAGTCAAGAAGTTACTTTTTACACTTAGGAATGTATCATTGCCCATTCGATCTACTTATTAACATATAATGTATTAGGTTTTAACCAGTACGTTTTCATCCAGTAACACAGCACATTTCAATACTTAAATTGAACACTAACGGGGATGAATGGGATAAAGGATGAGAGTGTTCATGAAAACATTTTATTTTTTTCTTAGGAAAAGCAAAGGGTGAAGTTGTTATGACAAGGGGTCAGTTGCATCCCTGAGATTAGAACCTGTAGCATCAGAAATTGACCAGGGGTCAGGTGCATCCCTGAGATTAGAACCGGTAGCATCAGAAATTGCTGCTCCATTCCCAGCTCTGCTCTCCCACGTGGATGCTTCTTCCTTTCCACTTTTTAGTCTTGCTAAATCTATGATGGGGCTCTGCGGGACAGAACTAGTCCAGGGTTATCAGGAGAAAGATTTCTGCATCTATGCTTACGCTGGTTACATGCTGCTTCCCAAGCCAAAGTTTCATGCACCTGGATTGGTAGATTGAGCAAAACAAAAATAGAGACTGTCTAGTTAAATGTGAATTCAGATAAACAAGTTTTTCTTAGTGTCAGTATATCCCGTGCAATATGTGGGATACAAACTGAAACAAACTAGTGGTTGCTTCTCTGAAATTCAGGTTTATCTGGGCATCCTGTATGTCATCTGGCAGTCTTACACGCACCACAGATCAGTGTTCCCACTAGGAGGTGTATTTAGATAGACCGCAGGACACACGGTTAGAAGGTGAAGGGAAAAAATATCCAGTTCAGGGAGAGGTGGAGAAATAATTTAAGCTCAGCAAATGACAGCCCAAGGGACAAACCTGGCCCATCCTTTGTTTTTATAAATAAAGTTTTATTGGAATGCAGCCATGCCTATTTGTTTACAAATTGTCTATGGCTGCAATCACGCTGCAGTGGCAGAGTGGAATAATCATGACGGAGACTATAGGGTCCATAAATTCCCAAATATCTTCTGTCTGCCCTTAACAGAAAAAAGTGTGCTGACCCCTGATTTGAGGTGTGGATGAGAGGAAGGGAGGACGGCTGCCAAGAGCTGGACGTATTCCAGACACCGCCAGGGCTGCATTATCCCATGCACTTCTCAAACTGATCCTCTCTGATAGGGCAGGACTGCAGCTCAAGGAGGTCAGTGTTGTAGTGCAGGCTGTTTAGGACTCAAGACACAGGGCGATTGTAAGGGTGAAGGCCTCAGAGAACCAGCATCCAGAAACGTCTAGCCTGGACATCGGGAGTTGGTGCCAGCAGGACTGAGGCCCTCCCCTCTGCCTCTTTGGATGGCATGGCCCCATGTGTCTGGCTGTCCCTGAGACCAGGCTCTGCTCTCTGGAGCCTCCTCTTGGAATCACTCGTGATTCAAATAACAGCCTCAGCCCCCGAGAGGAAGGATGCTCAGGCCCAGTGCAATGTACTTCGTCTCGCTGTGTCTTGCTCCAGGGCATTGACCCTAAGAGAGAAAAGGAGTCTCATCTGAGCATCCAAGACTCCCAGGCTGGAGGCACGGGCAGAGCAGCTTTTGCTGGCAAGTGGCGTGGGTGCATGGGACAAACTGGCTCACGGTCCGGGACCGTCATGCTGCCTGTGAGTAATCGGGATGGTCTTCCAGGCCCAGATCCCAAGCATTTACCTCCTCACTAAGGGCTAAGTAACGGAGTAACATCCGCCAGCGTGCTCTCCCTTGTGAATAATGCTGTGGGGAAGAAAGCTTCACTGTGCGACAGGGTCTTGGCAATCTAGCCTTTGAATCCAGCTTGATCTCAGGAGAAACAGCAGCCAGTCACACAGGACAGACCGTCACAATGTGCCCTTGTCTGGAGAGGCTCCTCTGGTCAGATTGCAGGAGCCAGATCACTGGGACAAAGAGCAGGGCTGTTTCAGGCCAAGGCACGTCGCCTGCAGAGGGACCTATGACCATTTAGTGCATCCGCCCAGGAAAGCGCTGGGTCTGTATCTCCTCAACCTGAGGGTCGTGAGTATTCTCTCTCTTCCTTCTGTGATCCAAAGGCCATGTAAATGGGAACTGGGGAAAGCAAATGGGACCTGATGCCCACCCCGTGTCCACCCGGGAGAGCCCTCGGTTCCTTAGGAGAAGCTCAGCTGACGGAAGCAGTTGATCCTCACCTGAGGCTCCTGGAGGCCAACAGGTAGAAGCTCTGTTGCCTAAACCTGGAGGCGACTCTGTGAAAGGGAATTTTAAAAGACAGAGAAAGGAACAAGTAAATGAGGACATTAAAAATAGGAGAACACGTGAATGTAAATTCTCTGCCTGAAATCCACTGAAGGCCACCCACGGGTGCCCTATTTGACAGGAAGTGACTAACGCTGGCCAGCCGGCTTCCTGTCGGTTACTCTCCTGTCCTCCCTTTCTGCGTGTCCAGGTGTCCAAGCCAGAGGTCACTGGAGGGGACGTTTTAGCCCTGGGTGACCATGAGCCGGTTCTACGTGAGCCCAGAGATTCAACCTACGCTTTTCCTCTTTAGTCCAAATCTTCTGCCGCGTCTACACCATTTACAGCCTGCGGAGGTGGAGATTCACTCACTCACCTTCCTGCTCTTTCCTGCCTTCACTCATTTTTTTCCCATCACATATTTAGTACTCTACTGTGTTTCATAGGGTGCGATTTAGTCCACTTCTCTAGGGCTAAATCATTTTTTTTTTAAATTTTATTTATTTATTTATTTATTTTTGGCTGTGTTGGGTCTTCGTTTCTGCGCGCGGGCTTTCTCTAGTTGCGGCGAGCGGGGGCCACTCTTCATCTCCGTGCGCGGGCCTCTCGCTATCGCGGCCTCCCTTGTTGCGGAGCACAGGCTCCAGACGCGCAGGCTCAGTAGTTGTGGTTCACGGGCCCAGTTGCTCCTCGGCATGTGGGATCTTCCCAGACCAGGGCTTGAACCCGTGTCCCCTGCATCGGCAGGCAGATTCTCAACCACTGCGCCACCAGGGAAGCCCTAAATCATTTTTTAAACCTTAAGCAACAAACTAAAATAGTATCCAAAACCCTAATGTGTAAAATAGGTAAGAGCGAGGTGATAACCTTCAGGCAGATACAACTGATCACGTATGTATGTATGTGTGTACATATTTGGAAATCTTCATAGTCTGCAGAACTGTGGGCGCCTGACCATCTATGAAGGCGCGACTGGAAATCTCCCCGTCTCCCCTGCACCCCTATCTGCAACCTTATCCCCTCCATCCTAACACCCTCCTAAACCCTCTCTTGGGCTGAGGGGAGGGTGGCCTGATTTTTTCAGCCGTATTTGCAGCACCGAGCCCTGGGGATTCAGCCTTGAGGGGTGCTTGGTTGATCTTAACAAGATTCAGCTGAATTTCCCGACAGCCACAGGTACTAAAAGTGGATTGTTGGAACATCAGTCCGTGACCCCATTTTGGCTGATAAAAGACTTCGAGATAAATTGGAGACCTGCTCTCTAGCTAAATTATGCTGGCTCTCCCTGGTTCCTGTGACCATCACCCTGGCATCCGAGAGGTTCCTCTGGGGGAGCCCAGCAGTGTGAGAACAGAATCAAGAGCCCCTTTGGGCAAAGTTGGAAGGGCATCTCAACTCCACTCAATGTTTTATTCTTTCCTGAAACCGAGAAGGACAGGATCTTTGGGATGGAGGTCCTCTTTACATGAATCCCATGTGAGGGCTCACCCACTTTCCACCTGAAAGTTCCTCCATGTCAACAGCCCCCAAGTTGGGCTGTATATTAAACTCACACCCCCTCCCTATTACCACTGACCCTAAAGATTTTGGACATGAGTCCAAAGTCGCTCTACATCTCTGTCCTTCAAGGATTTGAAATGGTTCTCTTGTTCTCCTGAAGTCTTTTTTCCATCATCATCCATTTTTCTTATCATTTCACATATATCCTGGGTTTTGGACTTCCCTGGAGATGACCTTTGAACACCCTCCAGCCTGCAGTCTTCTTCTTGAGGTCTTGTGTTCATCCCTAAACCTGGCACTTTGGGTTTGCACTTTCTGGGGTAGGACCGAGGTGACCCTGGCCTTTGATCTAGATGCCATACTCATGTCCTGCTGGTATTTTAACTAGCACATTGCAGACTTAACTCAGAGGAACTTTGCAATTGACCAAAATAGCTAAGATTTTTTTTCACATACATGTTTTTTCCAGTCAAATCCCTTTCACTGTATACATGTTTAGGTGTATGTTTGAACCCAAGTGCAAATTTTTTAATGATCACTTTTAACTTTCTTCCTGTATATTTACTCTTTTGCTCTAGTTATCAAGACTTTTATAGGCTTTCTCTTGATCATGGTACTGAATTGATTCATGTCCCCACAAAAATATCTTTGAATCCTAACCACCTGTACAGGCGAATGTGACCTGATTCGGAAACAGGGTCTTTGCAGGTATGATCAAGCTAAGATGAGGTCACAGTGGAGAAGGTTGGGCCCTGATCTCATGACCAGAAGAGGAACAGACACAGGGAGATGCCGCCTGGGACTGGAGTGAGGTACCTGCAGGCCTAAGGTGAGGGCTGCCGCCAGGAGCTAAGCAGAGGCAGGGAGGATCCTCCCTGGAGCCTTCAGAGGGAGCGTGGCCCTGCCAAGGCCTTGATTTTGGAACTCTGGCCTCCAGAAATGCGAGAGAAGAAATTTCTGCTGTTTTAAGCCCCTCGGTTGGCAGTACTTTGCTATGGCAGCCCCAGGAAACTGAGACACTCATCTATTATATTGGATATTAAATGTTCTTTGCAGTTTTGTGTCATCTATCAGCTTCATCCATTTCACAAAATTCCGCGTTTCTTCACGTGGAATTCTCTGGGTTGATCCGAATGGGAGCATTCTTGGCAGGCTGGAACCCACCGGAGTTAGTCTGATGTTGCCACACTGGCGGTGAGCAATAACCTCCACACACTGGCTATTGGTGCTGAGATCACAGCTTCAGCCCCTGTCCTTCACGAAGGAAAATAAAGCCTGCCTTGTGTGTTAACGGTTGTCCAGCACGCCTTCCCGGGAACGACACCTCATGGCCGTGGTGGCCGCTCGCTGGGGACACTCAGTTACAGTGTCACTTTCCAGTGTTCCAACTCTGTGAAGGGCCCTGCAGAAAGCCCAGGGTGGGGAAGAATACTCCAAAATTCAGAAAAAAACACACGTTTCTTTATGAAACATGGTATTGGAACGAACAAACAAAAAAACACACGTTAGTTCAACGATGCCATGTGAAGTTTACAAAATCAGTGAATCGCTGTTCTTCAAACAATAGAATAGTAGGATATGTGTTACATGATTATGTGATTGAGGGAGAATAAAAGAGCTGGACTGATTTTAGCACAAGGATTATGGTCTTTCATCCTTTCACGTGGAAAGCGTCGTGAACTTTGGTCCAACTCTGGTTTTTCCATCCTGGTGTATGATGTAGTGGTGAAGTCTGCTCTGTGGAAACACAGTCCCCTGGATGTGCTTGAAAATACAGTTTCTGTGGTCACATGACTTTGGGAAATATTGAATATTACATTCTCCTCCTGGAGATTCATTATTCACATTGCAGTATTAAAAACTACCCCTCAAAATGCTGCAGTAAATAAAGCTATTTAAACTGGGTTTAACTGGTGATTTATATGCTTGTGTGAGCCCAGGGCTCTTTTGTTATTTAATATCTATTACTGTCCTATGGTATTACCACTCTAAATGATATTCCTTGGGAAAAGCTGTGATAAAATTTTCTCATGGATTAAGACCGTTTGCTTTGTTTCCAGATTCCTCACTTTCTTTAGTGCAGCTTTGTGGCAGGTGGCTTTGGTCACGGTGGGACCACAGGGAGGGTGCCAGGCAACGTTCCTTTGTAACTTTTGTTCATGCCAAGAGATTAGTGGCACCAGAGGTCAATTATAAAATGATGATTCCAGAAAATTTTTATCACTGGTAATGGGTTTTAAAAGAGGAAATAAGATCCACAGTTTGTGTTGGTATTCAAATCCTGAAAGTTTGAATTTCTTTTGCAAAATAATTCGTTCAGCAATCTCTGCTGATTTCCATAAGGTGGGCTAAAACAGAATACATGATTCTGAGGGTGCCCGCTGGCCCCCAACCTCCTCTCCCACACATTGACTTCAGGGATGGATGGAGACCCTCACAGTCCCTGTCAGTAGGTACCTGTAATTCTGCTTCCTATAATTCTCACTCTTCTTGGATCCTCTCAGAGCTCATCCGGGTAAGGAGCTGTCATTCGCTGCATGTTCAGATGAGAACATTTGCTGATTTTCAGTATTGCTCATTCATTCTCCATGAGTGGTTGCGTATGTGGCATGGGGGTTGGGTTGGTGTGGGTCAGGTGGGGAGATCCACCTTGCTGGTTAATCGGGTGGAGCTGGGCACTGTACCTGCGTGTCGGTGCTTTGCCCGTGTCCTTAGTGTGTCTGTCGGGGCAGTGTCTGGGCTGCCCCACCCCTGTGGGCACAATATGAGGTTTCAAAAGCAGAAAGCCTTGAAGTGTAAACTGAAATCCAAGGAAAGAGGATGAAGAGAGGTCAGAAAATGAGGGGTGAAGATGAGCAAAGTCTGGCACATTCTCAACATGGGGACCAACGCACAGGGGAAAGCTGATGAGTTCTCACTTTCACACGGCCAACCTGGGTCTGCGCGGAAGGCTAAGAATCAAGGAGAACGATTCCCACCTTAGAGGCTGAACTGACTTCTTATATCTTGCGGGAGTCTCAACCTCAGTCATCACTCAAGACACATCTATGTGTCAGTCACTAACCAGTGCTGGTGAAGATGTGGCGAGAGCAGAACCCTCATACGCTGTTGGTGGGAATGTAAAATGGTGCAGCTACTTTGGAACACAAAGCTTACGGTTAAACATAGAGATACTTCAAAAGGTGAAACAGAGCTACCATATGACCCAGCAATTCCACTCCTGGGTATATACTCAAGAGAAATGAAAACATACGTCCACATAAAAATTTGCACCTTAATTTTACAGCAGCATTACTCACAATGACCAGAAGGTGGAAAAATCCCAAATGTTCATCAGTTGATAAATGGATAAACAAAATGTGGTCTAGCCATACAATGGGATGCTATTCAACCATAAAAAGGAATAAGTACCAACCCAGGCTACAACATGGATGAACCTTGAAAACACTCTCAGTGAAAGAAGGCAGTGACAAAAAAACCACACATTCCGATTCCATTTATATAAGATGTCCAGAATAGGCATCTCCATAGAGAAAGATAGTAGATTAATGATTGCTAAGGGCTGGAGCGATAAGAGGTTGGGGTGTTGATAACGAAGGATACAGGACTTCTTTCTGAGATGATGAAAATGTTCTAAAATTAACTGTGGTGATCTGTAAATCTGCTAAAAGACATTTAATTGTACACTTGCAATGGGTGAATTGTATGGCATGTAAATCTCAACAAAGCTGTTTTAAACACACACACACACATACACACACACATACACACACACACATACACACACATACACATACACACGCACACATACACACACACACATGCACACATACACACACACATACACACACACACACACACACACACACACATCTATAGCATGCCCTCTAAGGACAGGGGTCCTAAGATGAGCGTATCAAGACTCCAACCCTGAAGGAAATCTGAGTCTGAACTGCAGGGAAAATATCTAAACACATCCTCTATCATTCTTATTGCAAAAGAATGATAAAATGTCTGCACCAAAGAAAGTGAGACTAATGTTACAAACCCCAAGGTACTCTTTCAGCAGGATCTGATGGTCACTTGGTGAAAGGTTGAAAAACAAGTGAACTAGAATCCCAGCAAATGCACTTTGAAGCCCAGGGCATGGGGTAGACGCTGGGCTCCTGTGCGAGCACCAGGGCCCCTGGTCCAGGGCAGTTCTCAGCGCCACAGGCCTGCGCTTAGGTTCACCGGATGAGGATGCAGTGGGAGGCCCTCCTCCCACGCCCTGGCCTTGAGGGTTGACTGCGTGGTGACAGAGAGGCTTCTGGGGGGTACAGTTCCCCAGGCTTCCGCCCTTGCTGCTGTAGATGAGGATGAGGCTGGTGAGGATGCCACCAGGCAGGGCTTGACCGTTCAGCCCCCTGGGGAGTGGGCTTTCCTCTCTGACTAGCAAAACTCTACCTTAGGGCTGCCTGTCTCCAAGTAAGGAAGTTCCTGCCTTCTGTACAGACCCAGGATCCAACCTTCCTGACAAGTAAACTTCTCTGCCCTTGACACCTGTACCACTCCTTTGCACCCCTCCCCACTATGTTTTCAGGCCAAAGATAATGTTTTTTCTCCTCCTCGAGAAATGAGGCCTCTTCAAAGATAGACTGTGTGCCCTTTGACTTTGGGGGTTCCCCAGAACATGCAGTGCAGGATGGAGAGAAGAGTACATGCTAGTTACTGTCTGCAGGAAATACTCGCAGAGGATGCTAATGATTTTTATTTGTCCTTTTAAACTGAATTTGTGTTTTTACCAATCTAATCCTTAATTTAAAAAAATATTCAGACATTGAATACAGCTGAAGGCATGGCCAGTTCCCAAACTGTCTGTATTAGAAAATATGTTATATTTCCCTCTGCTCCCTGACACCAAATATTAGCTCTTGCGTTTCTTGCCTGGTTGGATTTCATATTTGTTTGTTTGTTTTTCTGGCCAGTTTTTTGTCACCTCAAATTCCAAGTCATTGGTACAGCTAATGGAGTCACAATGTACCCTTCTTTGAGTACAAAGATGTCACCAGTCACTGAATGCCAGTAGGACATGTGCTGTGAATGTCTTCTCTGGCTGGAAAGATGTTTCATTAAATTATCCACCAGTAAAATTCCTCAGGTCAGCCGGTGAGAGAATGGATGGATGAATGGATGGGTAGATGGGCAGATGAATGGGTGGATGGATAGATAGAGGGGTGGGTGGATGGGTGAATGGATTGATGGACAGATGCATGGGTAGTTGGGTAGGTGCACGGGATGGTAAGTGTGTGGGGGGATGGATGGGTGGAGAGATAGAGATAGAGGGGT